>NW_026606587.1:7845000-8340000 GCF_029890125.1 Rhinichthys klamathensis goyatoka | reverse complement strand
TGCATGTATTCTGTTTTCTACTTATACATATTTTATTTTATTTTATACTATGATTATCAATTTTAAAACATTTGGGACTGGTTTCACAGACAGGGCTTAGATTAAGCCAGGATTAGGCCTTAGTTCAATTAGAGCATTTAAGTAGCTTTTATAAACATGCCTTAAAGTGTCAGTGCAAGTTGCTTTCATTTAAAACAGCAAAAACATGCATTTTAGTCTGGGACTAGGCTGAAGCCTTCTCTGTGAAACCAGGGGTTGAAAAGCCATGGAAAGACTGATTACAGACTAGGATATTATAACTAACTCCAAACAGGAGAGGTCGCTAGTTTCCAGTCATCACCTAATTAAAGCTTAGTATGATGTGCACGCTCAAAGCCAATTTTTTCAAAGCCGATTTCAAGGTGGCACCCAATTGGTTGGTAAAGTTTGTTTGTTAAAATACATAGTCAGAAGAACCTTTGCCAAATGCATGACAGAAATTGTCTCGGTTACGTATGGTAACCCTCGTTCCCTGAGGAGGGAACAGAGACGTCTCGTCGGAGGAGTTTCCAACGAATTGGGATCACGCTAGGGAGACCAATTGCCTTCGAGTGAATTAAAACGAGCCAATGAATATTGGCATGCAGGACTTGCATTCCGCGCCCCACTTGCCAGTGCGGGTATAAAGCGAAAGCGAGCGCACACACATATGCTTTACGGTGAGGAGCCGAACGGTGTCCAGTCCTCCGCGAAGGTACAGCAAGCATGGCGATGGGACGAGACGTCTCCGTTCCCTCCTCAGGGAACGAGGGTTACCATACGTAACCGAGACGTTCCCTTTCGTTCGGGAACTCCTACGTCTCGTCGGAGGAGTTTCCAATGAATTGGGATCCCTAATAACA
Source organism: Rhinichthys klamathensis goyatoka (assembly GCF_029890125.1). Lineage (NCBI taxonomy): Eukaryota > Metazoa > Chordata > Actinopteri > Cypriniformes > Leuciscidae > Rhinichthys > Rhinichthys klamathensis. The sequence continues at coordinate 8,339,119 of NW_026606587.1, read as the reverse complement.
CGCCATGGTGCTGGCCCCTTCCAGCGCCCAGCTTAGCTTCCCACCAAAGCAGTTTCTTAGTTTTCTTTACGGCGGGAGCTAGCTAGGAAGAATCACACTGCTGTTCCGCAAGACCCGCTCAGTGGATTTGGATAACACTGGGGAAGCGTGCCCAACCTGTAGGAGGGAACGCTGCGGAGCCCCTGCCCGCTCGAAGGGAGGCACTGAAATACACATATGTACTAACCCGTGGGGTAGTGAAACATATGGCAGTCTCTGAGGTAGTCCCAGCCCAAGGGGTGGGAGCGTACTCAGCAGGGATGACAGAACGGGTCTGTCGAGGGGAAGACACGGTGCTAACCCGGAGGGTAGCTGGAACGTGGATGAAATGGGTCACCGTAAGGGACAAATGTTAAGGCCACCCAGTCTAATAACAACTCCTACAAGAGGTAATAGACCTGGCGCCGGGCGATCCGCCTCGCCTGGTGCCGGAGGGGTGATGGAGGAACTCACAAGGTTAACCTTTGTTGGGGAACCAACGGAGCAAAAAGACGCACGTATCCGGCCCATGGGGGCGGGAATGGCGTAGCAAGCCGACATGACCTAGTTCCTCGCAATACTGGCCGTAGCGAGTACACGGGAGGAAACAGGTTCAACACGGAGGCTATAGAATCTAGCGAACGTGTTAGGTGTCGCCCAGCCCGCAGCTCTACAGATGTCTGTCAGCGAGGCGCCCTGCGCCAGCGCCCAGGAGGAGGCGACACTCCTAGTGGAGTGTACCGTCAACCCAAAGGTGGGCAAGGCACGTCCTGGGACTCATAAGCCCGGACAATAGCATCCACTAACCAGTGGGCTAACCTCTGCTTGGAGACAGCCTTCCCCTTCTGCTGGCCTCCGTAACAGACGAAGAGCTGATCTGAGGTCCTGAAGCTTTGCGTTCTGTCCACGTAACAATGCAGAGCGTGGACGGGACAGAGGAAAGCTAGGGCTGGGTCTGCCTCCTCCGGGGGCAGCGCTTGCAGGTTCACTACCTGATCTACAAACGGAGTGGTAGGAACCTTGGGCACATATCCGAACCGGGGTCTCAGAACAACGTGAGAAAGACCCGGTCCGAACTCCAGGCACGATTCGTCGACCGAAAATGCCTGCAGATCCTCTACCCTCTTAAAAGAAGCCAAACCCAACAGGAGAGCTGTCTTCATAGACAGGATATTTAACTCAACCGTCGGTAAGGGCTCAGAAGGGGGCCTCTGGAGTGCTCTGAGCACTAGAGTTAAGTCCCAAGAGGGTACGGGGTGCGGATTACGAGGCGGATTTAGCCTCCTAGCACCCTAAGGAATCTGATGACCAGGTCGTGCTTTCCTAATGACTTACCTTCTACTGCATTGTGATGAGCGGCTATTCCGGCAACATACACTTTGAGGGTGGAGGGAGACAGCCTTCGCTTCAACCCATCTTGCAGGAAGGAAAGCACGACTCTGATCGGGCAAGTTCGGGGGTCTTCCCGGCGGGAAGAACACCAATCAACGAACAGGTTCCACTTCAACGCATAGAGGCGCCTCGTAGAGGGGGCTCTAGCGGAAGTGATGGTGTCTACCGCAGCCTGTGGTAGGCCACCTAGAACCTCCGCGTCCCGTCCAGGGACCAGACATGGAGTCTCCAGAGGTCTGGACGCGGGTGCCATAGAGTGCCCCGTCTCTGAGAAAGCAGGTCCTTCCTCAGAGGAATGGGCCAAGGAGGTGCTGTCGCGAGGAGCATAAGTTCTGGGAACCAGGTCCGGTTGGGCCAGTACGGCTCAACTAGCAAGACCTGCTCCTCGTCCTCCCTGACTTAGCACAGTGTCTGTGCGAGAAGGCTCACTGGGGGAAACGCATATTTGCGAAGGCCCTGGGGCCAGCTGTGCGCCAGTGCATCCGTGCCGAGGGACCCTCCGGTCAGGGAATACAACAACTGGCAATGGGTCGTGTCCGGAGAGGCAAACAGATCTATCTGAGCGGCTCCAGAGATTCCCCATATCAGCTGAACCGCCTGGGGATGGAGTCGCCATTCTCCTGGAAGGGGCGGCTGCCGTGAGAGTTCGTCGGCTCCACGGTTGAGCACACCAGTGATGTGAATGGACCGAAGCGACCTCAGATGCTTCTGACTCCATAGGTGGAGATGGCGGGCGAGTCGCGACATACGACGGGAGCGTAGACCACCTTGATGGTTGATGTACGCAACGGTCGCAGTGCTGTCCGTACAGACCAGTACATGCTTGTGCAGAAGCAGCTCCTTGAGGCGGCACAAGGCCAAGCGTACTGCTTGCAACTCTAGGCAGTTGATGTGCCAATGCAGCTCAGGCCCCGTCCACAGACCTGAAACTGCATGGCCGTTGTACGTGGCCCCCCATCCGTTGGCAGAGGCAAAACCACAGCATGCCTGGACACCTGGACCAAGGGCACTCTGGCCCGTAGAGAAGCAGGGTCCGACCAAGGACTGAAGGTTTGGCGACAGTGCGGGGTAATGTTGACCCGGAACGTGCCGCTCTGCCACGCCCATCTCGGGACTTGATCATGAAGCCAGCGCTGAAGCCATCTCATATGCAGCAGGCCGAGCGGCGTTACTGTGGCTGCGGCTGTCATATGCCCCAGGAGCCTCTGAAACTGTTTCAGTGGGACCGCTGACCTGCCCTGAAAAGACTTGAGGCAGTTGAGCACTGACTGGACGTGCTCCTCGGTGAGACGCGCAGTCTGACCGTTCCAGTTGACCTGAAGCCCCAAACGGCGGAGGTGGTTCGCACAACAGATCTCGCGAGTGAGCTATTATCCAATTCAATTCAATTAAAATGTATTTGTATAGCGCTTTTCACAATACATATTGTTTCAAAGCAGCTTTACAGAAAGTGCATTTCAGAAATGTACATAGAAAGATACAGTTAGTTAATCATGTACTAATTTAGGGCATAACATATCGCCGGCGTCGAGTCGTCTCTTCACAGGCGTCGAGTCGTCTCTTCACAGGCGTTGAGTCGTCTCTTCACAGGCGCCGAGTCGTCTCTTCACAGGCGTTTAGTCATCTCATCGCAGGTGTTGGGGCATCTGAAGTCTCCGTGAGAGGCTGGATACAAACTGGAGCTGACGAATGCTATTTACCTCGGGACTAGCGTCCCGAGATAACAGCAGAAAAGCGGATGGGAAATAATTAGCATAGTTGCTGTTCATAATATTAATGCATTCGATCTGATTTAACAGTGGTATAAAAGGTAAGCATTATGAATGCTTGGCTAAAGTGATGCGTCTTTAATCTAGTTTTAACCCTCTGGGGCTGAGGTGTTTTCTGGGCCCTGGAGGTGTTCTGACATGCTCTGACATTTATGCGTTTTTCTGATACCTGTGACATTTTCATGGCTAGAGTCTGATTACACTGTATTCAGCAGAAACTCTGCTACAGTAATATGTCAGCAGCATGTATGTAAAAGTTTTTAGTTTTGAGATAATGACGTTTATGCGTGGTTTGTGAAAAAACTAAAAAACATTGTCACTGAAATAAGGTCATGAAACCCATACTAATAATTTCTTCACAAGACTTTTGAAAATTGTATCACATAGCCTAGAATATTTGCTTCAAAACTATGCGAAAATCATCCTGATTACGCATTCAGATAAGTCAATAAAGTCTTTTAAAATTTGTATGACGTGTTTTCTGTAAGAAAGCTTTATGCGGGGAGGCGTTAACCAACCATTAATATTGATGGGTTTGACACCTGAGAAAGACAAAGACCCTCCCCTTATGGCCCTATTAGGTGCTATCAGGCCCTATCATTATGAGGAGCCTTGCACAAAGAATGAGATTTTAAAAAAGAATGGCTTTTAGATTGTTTGGATTTATTTACAACACAACATAATCCAAAGATACACAACAAAGGACAAATCTAAAGACAGATGCTTGAACAGTCACACAACTTTGTGCCATTCCTGAAACATAGTACATACCTGTCATTTCCAAGGTGTTTGATTTTTCACTTAACCATGTTCATGTACAGAGTCTCCTGTGAATGTTGAAGTCAGCAGGACTCATCAGTGGGGCTTCTCGTCCCTGTAAAAAAAATTAAAAAAAATAAACACATGTGAACATGCTGATATCAAGAGAAACTATAGGGCTGCACGATTTTTGGAATACATTTTAGATTTTTCTGGTTAAAATTATTATTAAATATATATAAAAACACCAAGTTTGCTGTGCATTGTATAGCCTATGTATAGGGCTGCATAAAATAATAACAGATAGATAGCAGGCAGCCTATATATCGTTAAAAAGGAACACTTCAGTAACACTACACTAGACACAAATATATGGATTATCATATGTTACTTCAAACGTTTCCATTCGTTATGAAATGAGATTGGAGAAAAACATGAAGCCTAATGTTTGGCGTGTTTTGTTTTTCAAACCCACAGAGCGAGTGACTCAAACTCAGCGCGTGCAGAGGACATTTACTGAAGCGATCGAGCCGCTCCAAACTATGAAACATTATTGTTACATTATACATATCTACGTTTGAGCAGATATCCACAAACACAGTATTTAACAGTAAACACGGGTCTAAACATTATAATATTCACCATTGAAGAATAAGCCTACTTTATCATGCTGTGTTTAATTATCGAAGATAAAAACATTCTTGTGTGTACATGTATATTCACTCCAATCTCATTTTTATAACATTTTAGTCTGGCACCAGTTTAACTAGTAGCTACAATGTAAAGTATATACAACCATAAGACGCTTATTATGTGTCTTACCTTAAAAATCGTTCTCATAATCAAATTGTGTTCTTCTAATTCTTCTGAGGTAAATCCAAGGTGCACAGACCAAACACTTCCAAACTCGATGAAAAGCAGAGCAGGGCTGAAGTCGCTGATTCTTTGTTTAGAGGTGATGAGGGCGTTTGTGTTCCTTCACGTGGATCATTTGCATATGAACAGCTCGCGCGCGTGTGAGCGTGGTCACATTAGAGTCAATGAGCTGGGGCTGAAGAAACTGTACATGTTACTTTCATACGGATTACTTAAACAGAGAATATTTGTTTTTGGTATGATTTACATCATTTAAAAATGGAGACTTAAAGCTTTGAAAAGACATAACTCTCACGTGTGGGTGGCAAGTATTTGCTGAGTTAAGGATCATTTTCTGTCGCGTTTCAGAATGAACTTCACATTGAGAGAGACGACAGAACGCGCATCATGTTTATTTTCTTTATTTTATGAAAAACACAACATTTTGTTTTTATTATTAGTGTACACAAATAAAAGTAGACATTTAACAGTTTTGAATGATGTATAACACTTACCTGTACCACAAAAATCGACAGAGTTATTTGAGTCTCTTTTGCACTGATAAGAAAAAAAGAGAGACAATCGCGCCGGCGCGATAGCCGACCCCAGGGGGTTAAACTGGGACAGCGAGTCTGAGCCTCGAACAATATCAAGAAGGCTATTCCAGAGTTTAGGAGCTAAATGTGAGAACGCCCTCCCTCCTTTAGTGGACTTAGATATCCTAGGAATGACCAGAAGCCTCGAATTTAGTGATCTTAAAGAACGCGATGGATTGTAGGGTGATAGAAGGTCCATTAAATACACAGGTGCTAGACCATTTAGGGCTTTATAGGTCAGTAGTAATACTTTGTAATTGATACGGAACTTAATAGGTAACCAGTGTAGAGATGATAAAATTGGTGTTATATGATCATATTTTCTTGACCTAGTAAGAACTCTAGCAGCTGCATTTTGCACTAACTATAGCTTGTTTGTTGAGGATGCAGGACAACCAGCTAATAAAGCATTACAGTAATCTAGTCTCGAGGTCATGAATGCATGAACTAACTTTTCTGCCTCAGAAACAGATAGCATGTTACGTAGCTTAGCAATGTTTCTAAGGTGGAAAAAGGCTGTTCTTGTAACATATGAAATATGATTTTCGAAAGACAAGTTGCGGTCTAGTATAAAACCAAGGTCTTTTACTGTAGTGGATAAAGTAACAGGACATCCTTCTAAATTAAAGTTGTATTGTAAGAGGTTTTGTGGGTAGTTTTTTGGACCAATAAGTAATACCTCCATTTTATCTGAATTTAATAGCAGGAAATTACACGTCATCCAGCATTTTATATCTTTAAGACACTCTGTCAATTTAGATGAGTTAGTGTTTTCATCTGGTCGTGATGAAATATATAATTGAGTGTCATCAGCATAACAGTGGAAATTAATTCCATGTTTTCTTATAATATTACCAAGTGGCAGCATATATATTGAGAATAGCAGAGGGCCTAACACCGATCCTTGCGGCACTCCATAGTCTACTTGTCACGGTTTGGGTTTTGTGTCTTGTTCCTTGTTCTTGTATGTCATGTGATTCCCTGTTTGCCATGTGTCTTGTCTATTGTTCCCAGGAGTTTCTTGTTAGCCACGCCCCCTTGTTATCTCGTTTAGCTTGTTTGTCCTTGTATTTAAGCCCTGTGTTTCAGTTCAGTCCTTGTGAGTTCTTATGTTGTTATCGTCGATGTTGGTCGTGCTTTCCCTGAGTCCTGTTCTTAGCCTGAGTCTTTGTCTAGTTTCCAGTCTGTCTAATAAAGTGTGCTGCATGTGGATCCTGCTTCCTCCTCGTTTCTACCGCATCGTGACAGAAGAACTCACCACACAAGATCCAGCAGTATGTTCACCAGTGTCTCTTCCCCAGCCACCGAGCGGGAGAGAGGACATTCCTTTGAGGGGACCCGGTTGGTCAAATTTCGCGGGACCCGTGGAGGCCGCAGTAGAGGAGGTGGTCGAGAAGAATCCCGACACCACTCAACACTCTGGCCTCTCTTTAACCCTGGGTTGGTGATGTCCAGTCCAGGGCTCCATCCGCCACTGTTTCCGTCTAGCCCAGAGCCCTCACCGCTGGTTTCGTCCGACCCAGAGCTTCCACCGCTGATCCCGCCCAGCCCGGAGCTTCCTTCGCCGCTAGTCCCGTCCTGCCCAGAGCTTCCTTCGCCGCTGGTCCCGTCCAGCCCAGAGCTTCCTTCACCGCTGGCGCCGTCCAGCCCAGAGCCCTCGCCGCTGGCACCATCCAGCCCAGAGCCCTCGCTGCTGGCGCCGTCCACCCCAAAGCCCTCGCCGCTGGCGACGTCCAGTCCCGAGCCTTCTTCACCTTTGGTCCCGGCCGATCCAGAGACTGCTCACGTCACGTCTGCCCAGCCAGAGACTGCTCACGTCACGTCTGCCCAGCCAGAGACTGTTCACGTCACGTCTGCCCAGCCAGAGACTGTTCACGTCACGTCTGCCCAGCCAGAGACTGTTCACGTCACGTCTGCCCAGCCAGAGACTGTTCACGTCACGTCTGCCCAGCCAGAGACTGTTCACGTCACGTCTGCCCAGCCAGAGACTGTTCACATCACGTCTGCCCAGCCAGAGACTGTTCACGTCACGTCTTCCCAGTCAGAGACCGTTCACGCCACATATGTGACCGCAACACTGGCCATTATGGCCACAGCCATGTGGTGTGGGTGGGCTGCGCACACACTGGAGCCAGTGTCTGCTGTTCCTGAGCCGGAGCCAGTGTCTGCTGTTCCTGAGCCGGTGTCTGTTCCTGAGCCTGAGCCGGTGTCTGTTCCTGAGCCTGAGCCGGTGTCTGTTCCTGAGCCTGAGCCGGTGTCTTTTCCTGAGCCTGAGCCGGTGTCTATTCCTGAGCCTGAGACGGTGTCTGTTCCTGAGCCTGAGCCGGTGTCTGTTCCTGAGCCGGTGACTGCTCCTGCCTATGACCCCGTAACTACCCTCAAGAAATGTTTTGGGGGGGGCAGTAGGTCCTCGCCGTGGCAACTTAGGGGCCCACGCCCACCAGAAAGATCCTCACCGCCATGGCCGCCCGAGGGGTCTTCACCACCCTGGCCGCCCGAAGGGTCGTCACCGCCCTGGCCGCCCGAAAGGTCGTCACCGCCCTCGCCGCCCGAAGGGTCTTCACCGCCCTGGCCGCCCGAAGGGTCTTCTCCACCGTGGCCACCTGAACTGCCTGCTCCACCCTGGTCACCTGCACAGCCTGGTCTGCCCACGCTCCATGGCCCAGGTCCGCCATGACTATGTCCCGTTCCCCTGTGCGGGCCTGGCCCTCCATCCCTCCCCCGGGACCACCTCCGCGTCACCACCAACCTGAACTATTTTTTTTGTTTTGATAGGCGTCGGGAGCCGCCCATAGGGGGGGGGGGCTATGTCACGGTTTGGGTTTTGTGTCTTGTTCCTTGTTCTTGTATGTCATGTGATTCCCTGTTTGCCATGTGTCTTGTCTATTGTTCCCAGGAGTTTCTTGTTAGCCACGCCCCCTTGTTATCTCGTTTAGCTTGTTTGTCCTTGTATTTAAGCCCTGTGTTTCAGTTCAGTCCTTGTGAGTTCTTATGTTGTTATCGTCGATTTTGGTCGTGCTTTCCCTGAGTCCTGTTCTTAGCCTGAGTCTTTGTCTAGTTTCCAGTCTGTCTACTAAAGTGTGCTGCATGTGGATCCTGCTTCCTCCTCGTGTCTACCGCATCGTGACACTACTGACGTTATCTTCGATTTTTCCCCATTTAAACAGACAAAATGGTAACGGTCTGATAAGTACGACCTAAACCAGCTTAATGCCTGTCCCTGAACACCAGTGTAGTTTTGTAGTCGATCCAAGAGTATTGAAACCTTGTGAGATATTATATGCCAGTCGTCGAGATAGTTGAGAATGCGAACGCCATGTTCTCTCATGGGAACAATGGCCGCCGCCACGACTTTCGTGAAGACACGAGGCGACAGGGCCAAGCCAAAGGGTAGGACCTTGTTCTGATATGCCCGACCCTCGAACGTAAACCGAAGAAACGGTCTGTGTCAAGGAAGAATCGAGGCATGAAGTACGCGTCCTTCAGGTCGATCGCTGCAAACCAATCCTGGGGACGGATGCATTCGAAGATGCGCTTCTGCGTGAGCATTCCGAACGGGAGCTTGTGTAGGACCCGATTCAAAACTCGCAGGTCCAGGATCGGCCGTAACCCACCGCTTTTCTTGGGTACAATGAAGTAAGGGCTGTAGAACCCAGACCTCATCTCGGCTGGAGGGACCGGCTCGATCGCGTCCTTCGCCAGCAGGGCGTCGATCTCTTTCCTCAAGACAGAGGCATCAACACTCCGCACTTGGGTGAAGCGGATGCCCCTGTACTTGGGGGGCCGGCGGGTAAACTTAATTGCATAGCCGAGCCGGATGGTACGGATGAGCCAGCGGGACGGCCTCGGAAGCGCTAGCCAGGCTTCGAGAGACCTACCAACGAGCCGACCCGGACCACCGACGTACCCACGGAGGGGCAGCGAGGTGGAAGGCAGGGCCGGACTCCGGAGGCATTGCTGCGGCCGGGAGAGGGGTAACACCTACCTGCTTCCACCGGGGGACAGGCAGCAGGGAAGGCCTGTCTTTCTCTGAGGCGTTTGGCTGCTGGCTGTCCCGAGACGAAGGAAGGAGGGGAAACGCAGTCCTTCAGCATGAGTACACACACCATTACAGTGGGAACTTAGCATCATCATTTCCAGAGTGTAACAGCCCTCTCTCCGATGCAGCGGTCGACATCTGATCCTCCCCTGGAGCCCCGAATGAAATAGCTGGTCCCTCATGAGAAGGACCAGAAATTCCACCCGAAAGCTGCCAGGCATGCAAAACAGTGAATGTGGCCATAACCGAAGCTCGATTCATTTCAAATTGCTTTCTTGAACATGACAATGAGTTCACTGTACTAAAATGGCCCCCACAGTCACCAGATCTCAACCCAATAGAGCATCTTTGGGATGTGGTGGAACGGGAGCTTCGTGCTCTGGATGTGCATCCCACAAATCTCCATCAACTGCAAGATGCTATCCTATCAATATGGGCCAACATTTCTAAAGAATGCTTTCAGCACCTTGTTGAATCAATGCCACGTAGAATTAAGGCAGTTCTGAAGGTGAAAGGGGGTCAAACACAGTATTAGTATGGTGTTCCTAATAATCCTTTAGGTGAGTGTATATATATATATATATATATATATTTTTTTTTTTTTTATTACACTGTATATTACAAATAACTAAATAATTGTTAATGAAGAATGTTTTAAGTAAAATGTTTGGGGTTTAAAACAACACAATACAATACAATTATGATAAGAGTACATTTTTATTCAATCCAAAAATACAATACTCAAATGAAGCCTATATCTCAAACTGACTGTCAAAGTGCAAAATTGCTACAAATGTCACATCAATGCAAGAACAAAATATATGCAACTTAAATTGGTTACACAGGAGTAGACAGACAAAACCCCAGGTTAAACTCACAGCACATGCAGTGATGCAGCATATTGTGTACGGAGATCAAACGCTGCTTTCATGAACACAGTGTGCATCCGCTGAAACTTATTTAATTAGATCACAGCCTTTGTCATGTGATAAGTGCACTAAGCTATATTGTGATTGTGTTTTCCATTGAATTGACAGATGCTTACCCAATGCAGTAATGTAAAACACCATGTTAGTGATCTTTCAGTTTCATCATAAAACTGTGGTGGGACAGATTAAACTATATAGGATTGCCACTGTAATAAAATTAGGAGGAGACATTTGATATAGCGTGCAATAAAGCAGGATAATCAATTTAAAAAAAGGCTATTATTCACCTTTATGTGCCTTTCTTTCACATAACCTTCACACAATCTCTTCTCAGTGAACTGCCAGTGAGCCGCAAGATGCAATGAAACAATAGATGGCGGTAATGCACTATTTTAGTTTGTGATCTAATAAGAAGACGCTTTGCTGCTTCAGTGCATTACAGGTTTGTCAGAACACAAAACGGAGTGTAGCTTTTGATCACGCTACACTGCTACTTAGGCATGAGGAGGCTTTAGTCAAGTTTCTATCCCGCCATACTTAAGGGTAGGGGCTGTCGGCCATCCAGCCCGAACCCGGTCCGGCTCCTAAGCGGAGAGAGGCACAGAAGCAGAGTGTGGCGAGTCACGCTCCCCCTCGTAAAGACTGTGGACCAGCTCGCCGAGCTCAAAGGCTCAGAAAAATCCTGAGGCCCCCAGGACAGGGCGCGTAAAAATACATCAAGCAGCTCCTTCTCTACTCCCTTATGACACCACTGGTCCATCCCCGCCCCCTTTTGTGTTTCGGGGGTAACGGTTTACAGCGAAATGTTGAATGTTCTGTTTCTTCCTACTATCTCCCAGGACAAGAACAAGTATTGAAATTAGAACCCCTTTCAGAGAAGTTGGCAGCATGGTAACTGCAGCCAAGTATCTCTTCTTGGGTCCTAAAGACAGTAGAAAAAGGTTATAGAATACAGTTTGCGCACTGCCCTCCTCGTTTCAATGGCGTGGTCTCCACTACCATAAAACTGGAGCAGGTGCATTTGCTGTCACAAGAGCTGCAATCTCTTCTGTGCAAAGGGGCCATAGAACATGTTCCCTTCCCAGAGAGAGAGTCGGGCTACTACAGTCTGTACTTTCTGGTTCCCAAAAAAGATGGGGGGTTGCATCCAATTTTAGATCTTCTCGGTCTGAACCGTTCTCTCAGAACATACAAGTTCAAAATGCTAACAATCAAGATGATTGTGTCTCAAATTCAACACAAAAATTGGTTTGTCACAGTCGATCTCAAGAATGCATATTTTCATATAGAAATTTTGCCACAGCACGGGAAGTTCCTGAGGTTCGCTTTCCGGGGCGAAGCTTAAAAATATTGGGTTCTTCCATTCTTCCTAGCCTTGTCACCCCGCACATACACAAAATGCATGGATGTAGCTCTGGCTCCACTGCGACTTCAGGGCATCCGCATTTTGAATTACATAGACGACTGGCTGATCCTGGCCCAGTCTCAAGAGCTTGCGCTCCAGCATCAGGATGTTGTCCTCGCTCATCTTGTATCTCTGGGCTTGAGACTCAGCGCCAAGAAAAGCGTTATCTCGCCTGCCCAGAGGACAACTTACTTAGGGGTTGTATGGCAGTCGGTCACCATGCGGGCACAACTGTCTCCCGCACATGTCGAGACCATCTTAAGCACCCTGAGCAATATCAGGCTAGGTCAGGAAATTACTTTTCATCACTTTCAAAGAAGTCTAGGTCTTGTGGCAGCTGAGTCCACAGTAATACCTATGGCCCTTCTGCACATGAGACCATTTCAGTTGTGTCTCAAAGCCAGGGGATTTCATCCAAGGGCCAAACCCTAAAGGCAAATAAGGGTTACTCGCCCCGGTTCTTCACCTTGGGCCCCACGCTAGGCGTGTGTTGTCGTCGCAAGATGCTAACGACAGACGCTTTCCGTACGGGCTGGGAAGCGGTCTTAGATGGGCGTCCAGCCCAAGGGATCTGGGGAGGTCATCATCTCCATTGGCACATCAATTACCCTGGACCTCATCATTTTCAGAGTTGTCCGTCTCTGCAATAGCCTACATTAAGAACCAAGAGAATGTTTTTTTTCTTTTCTTTTTTTACACAAATTTCTAATCTTTACCTGTTCAATTAATGTATTCACATACAGTATAGCTCTTATTTTGTAGTCAAGTCACATTTATTTATTATAGAGCTTTTTACAATACAGATTGTTTCAAAGCAGCTTTACAGAGATAACAGGAAAATAATGCAACAAAGTTTGTTTCCTGAAGAAAATAGCATCACAGTCCAGCTTAAGTAAGTTCAGTGATGTTTAGTAGTGATGTGAGATCATGTCTTGGCTAAGTGACACTGGGACTCATTATATTTAGAACCACATTGTTCACTAACTTTTTTTTTTTTAGGAACGGAACTGGCTGATAATCTGACCACGTCGCCTCGTCTCATCAAAACTCATTTACCTGTACAGCTTGTGCCCAAGTCCTTCTGGGAGCAGAACTCAAAGGTAGGGGATTTTTTTTTTTCACTCTATGACATGACAAACAATAAAAATATAATAAACATACCTGAATGTGACAACGTTAATGTCATTAATCTGCCATAATTCATGATGATGATGATGTGAAACTCATTTCATGATCATCTTATAAAGTGATTTATTTGAGTAAAATTATGTTTATCTTGATTTTATTTAATTTTATGATATTTATAATTTTATGATATTTATATATATTTGTGTTTTAAGACTAATTTTTAAGACTCGTTTTAATGACCTTTAATAGAAACTGCCTTATTGAAATGCAGTTTTATTGAAATTAAATGTTTAGCATTTGTGGTACATTGCTATTAAAACTGTTTCTAAAAAAAAAAAACTACAACTGGAACTATTTAACCTACAAAAATGGTGGGGATATTAGGACATTGTCGTGTCTAAAATGTTGCTTTACTTAGAGTAATTAGGTACTGATTATTTCTGGTAATCCAAAAATTTTAACGGCACCTCATGTTTTGATAACATTATTTTTTACATTTTAGGTGGGTTTACATTTTAGCTGTGACACAACCATTTCTTCATCATTATTATTATTTTTTTTCTCGTGCAAAAGTATACCTGTTACAGCACTCTATATAAATAAACTTGAAATAAAGTTACTTCAGTAAAAAAAAAAAAAAAAGTCATTTTAATGTCCTGTTTCATGTTATATTTTTTGTTCACTCATTCCAGATTGTGTATGTAGCTCGGAATGCAAAAGACAATGCAGTTTCATATTTTCATTTTGATCGAATGAACATGGTACAGCCTGAACCAGGAGACTGGAACACCTTCTTACAGAAATGTATGGAAGGAAAGAGTAAGGAAAATACTTGTTTAAGTCTAATCATTTTCTTTTTTTCCCCTTTTTTGTCAGTTACGATTTGAACCTTCTTAAAGAACCATTTTAATATCTGGGAAAAATAAATAAATAAAACAAATATAAATATAATATTATAAACTACAAAACATTAAGAAATCTGTCACCGAGAAACATTATTTAGCATCAGACATTTCCTCCTAGATGTGTTTGGTCCTTGGTACGACCATGTCAGTGGATGGTGGGAGAAAAAACAGACATATTCTAACCTACTATACTTGTTCTATGAGGATTTGGTTGAAGTAAGTTCTTTTTTTTTTATCAAGCGTAAAATCAGTATGTTAAATGTGTCTAGGGTATATATTTTTGGTAACACTTTAGAATACTTTAGAATATTTTAAATACTTTAGAATACGTTTCTTACTTACTGCATAACTAATAAGGAATTATTGAAGAACTAGTTAACTACTTCTTCACTGCTGTTAACTACTAAGGAAGATGTATTAACTAATCAGTATGTAATAGAATTTTATGATTGTGTTAAGTAACAGTTAGTAAATCAATAACTAATGAATTCTGTCATACCTCCTGAAGAACTACCATTAATTATCTATTTATTAAGGTTCAAGAAAAATAACTATGAAGTAACTATGAACAGTCATACACAGTAGTCACTACAATAATCCAGTTTTTTTTAGCATTGTAGTGGTGGATGAAGTACACAAATCAAGTGCTTGAGTAAAAGTACAGATACCCCAATAAAAATATTACTCCAGTAAAATTATAATTAGGCCATTTTCAAAATTACCTTAGTAAAAGTACAAAGGTAATTAATTTTTAAAGTACTTAAAAAGTAAAAAGCATATTATTATACTTAGTTCTTATACATTTTAAACTTATTTTGCACCATTCAAGTTCCGGCAATATCACGGTAGCCCACATTTTATGATGCAATTGGTGATGCAAGAGCACAGGCATTTGCATCCTCTTCTGGAGAGTTCTCAGCGCCGGCGAGCATTTGGTGCATTTCTTTTGCGAAATACAGGTTTGTGTGCGTTTAACTTAATCTACAAAATCATTACTGTGGTGTAAATCATTTTATTTTATGCAAGGCAACATACAAGGACGCGATGTCAGTTAGCCAATGTTAGTAGGCCTATATCAACTGAGTCTGTTTTTTTTTTGCGTGATGGAAACGCCTGATCCCTTGATCTATTTACACCAGATGTTAAAATATGTTCTTAGAGCTGTGCACTGTTTGTTTATGGGCAGGTTATGGAGTCAGTCACAGCATATTTCGGCTATGAGTGAAACGCAGGGCAGCAGTCTGAAGATAAAGCAGTTTCCCCGCCGAACACGAGCCCAGCTCCCGCAAGAGATCCAGCTCCACTACCTGGAAACGAGACCAGTTGATTACTTGAATTACTTAAGGGTTTAACTTTGGATTTTAAAATGTTTGTTAAACGAGTTTAAATTTAGGCAGTATACATGTTAAAACAAAATATCATCTGAAATAAAGGAAGATATCATGTAGTTTAAACGAGTCATTGTAGTGTATTTTACAAAGGTTAGTTAGATGATTCCGTTAATAGTGTTTTTTTTTATTGTAAGTTTTATTTGAGTAAGAAGTATGTGGTAATTCTTTATTTATTACTAATGGGTTTCCTATATTTTCACTTTAGAATACTGTTCCAGGTTATAAATAATTCCTGAAGAATTATCTAATTCTTTATTAATTACTAATAAGTTCCCTATATTTTCACTTTAGAATACTGTTTGGTTATAAGTAGCCTAATTCCTGGATAATTATTTGATAATTATTTATTAATTACTAATGGGTTCCTTGTATTTTCACTTTAGAATATTGTTCCAGGTTATAAATATTTCCTGAAGAATTATCTAATAATTCTTTATTAATTACTAATAAGTTCCCTATATTTTCAGTTCCCCTCAGTTGTTGCCTAAAATACATAAATTTACTCAATATGCTGAGGAAAACAGACACACACAGTACTGTATATAAAATATAAAAACTAATCTGAGGTTAGTTTTGTATGACTGTTCATTAGTTACTACTTAGTTATTTTTCTTGAACCTTAATTAGTAGATAATTAGTATAGTACTTCTTCAGGAGGCATGACAGAATTCATTCATTATTGATTAACTAACTGTAACTAAAAACAATCATAAAATTCTATTACATACTGATTAGTTAATACATCTTCCTTAGTAGTCAACAGCAGTGAAGAAGTAGTTAATGAAGAATTACCTAGTTCTTCAATAATTCCTTATTAGTTATGCAGTAAGTAAGAAACAGTATTCTAAAGTGTTACCATATTTTTCTGTCTTTTTCAGGACACAGGACGTGAGGTTGAACGTTTGTGTTCCTTCTTGGGTTTGTCCACCTCAGTAGAAGAGAGAGAGAACATAACAAAGGGGGTTCAATTTGATACCATGAAACAGAACAAGATGACCAACTATTCCACAGTCCCAGTCATGGACTTCAAGATCTCTCCCTTCATGCGGAAAGGTTAATAAACTACTCAATCATCTAATTTAGTCCCTCTGAATTCCATCCTTTAACTTATTTTCTAACATATTTTCTTTCCAAAAGGCAAAGTTGGAGACTGGAAAAATCACTTCACTGTGGCACAAAATGAACAGTTTGATGAAGTCTACAAACAGAAGATGAAGAATACCACTGTCAAGTTCCGCACTGAGATTTAACTTTAGACTTGAGTTCTCAATCTTTCTCCAGGGGCCAGTAGCATAAACTTTACCATTATTTTAAGACAGTGTCTTAAAATCTAGTATGACCCACAAGCAGTTAATCAAGGGGCATTCAGTCTTACTTTTCAGTTTCAAATTAGGCCAATACGTTTTTATGCAACTGGTCCAAGGGTAACTAAATAAATGATCAAGTGTCTGACATAATTATATTCCAATTATAGAAATGTGTCCAGTTATTAAATACATTATATAAATAAGCCATTCATAAGTTGATTTCTGTGAAAACCAGTGATGTGTCTTTTTAGTCTTATTGCCAGTCTGTTTGGGGGGAATTGTCAGAAACATGTCATTATGGTGCCAGTAGTGGCCTAAAAAATTACACAATGCAACTTTTGTTACAATCAACATGGCCACAGTTGTATTTACAAACAACTAAATAAATAAAACATAATTGAAAATTTGTGTTTTTGTTATTCGTTATTTATAATTTCATGATAATATGACTAGCGTAGTTTTTATGTCAGACACAATTAACTATGACATTTTGCATGTATTTGTGTTTTTACCTGGCAAAACAACTTGTGCTCTCACACTCTGGATTTTTTTATTTATATCACTGTATGAGATTTTGATGGGTCATACAACTCTTGGAATTCCATGGACCCTTTTCACAGAACATGATGACACTTTTTCCACAGATATCAACATCACAAATCTATAGCATTTTGGTCACACTTTAGATTAGGGTCAAATTCTCACTATTAACTATAATTTTTTTTTACCTCAATTAACTCCCAATTACTGCTTAATAATAGTTAGTAAGGTAGTTGTTAAAGCTACTATATGTATTTTTTTTACCGCTAGGGGTTGCTAACCTCTTACAATAACAAAGGTGTAGGTTGATGACGCACAAAAGCGGAATTATGGAACTTGTCGTCATGCCGAAGGATCTAATAATGTTTATGGATGAGTGAATACATTGATGTTTTTAACGTGACATATGAAGCAGGTCGCGATTGCTAATGAGAGACAGATATCAGCGTCACACGCGAGTCCCGCGGATATAAAGTAACAAGGACATTTCATTCTACCGAACTACCCGCAAGTGCTGATTTAATACTCACACAGGTCAGTTTATTTGACGAATTAAACTTGTGAGGTAACGCACCGCTGTTTCACTTGGTCTACGCTATCACACTAAACTGCATTTGAGTGTGTTGAAAGTTATCATGTTAATCTATGTGTTAGTTTGTTTGTATGAGACCACGTAGATCAACATTAGAATAACATTTCATCATGTTGAGCTATATAACATTGATTTGTTTTATGTACATTTGCTCACCTGTCTAATAAAGTACATACAAGAGTGGCGTCTCTGTCAAGTTTTTCACGGACGTGGAGCTCTCGGCATCTCGAAAACGCCACGCTGATGTTGATCCTCGATTTAGTTCTACCAGAAAGACTCGGGGGATAGAATAATGTATAAAGCATTAATTTATTGACAGCCCAGCAAGCAATTATTTATAAAGTTCTTTGGCGTTGGCCCCGTCCGTAGTGCATAATCCGAGGTTAGCGGATCTGCTTTTCCTGCCTGAAGACGAAGGCCGGGGTCGCAGCCAACCCCCAAAAGTAGGTGGATTATAGATCCACCGGGACGGGGCCCGCCCATCCCCAAAAAATGGTAACGGAAAGTATACCCACCGTTCGTGGATCCTGTAGTTCCTGAAAAATAGGAAAAGGAGTTGGATGAACGATTGATGTGGATACCTCATAGGCCTATAGCTTAAATATTAAGTTGGCTTGAAAAAGCCAACTTACTGATATTGTATTTCAACTTATTAGTGGGTGCTTGCCAAAGGCAAGGCACTCACTATTGTTATTGCTCATACTTATTAGTGGTGCTTGCCAAAGGCAAGGCATCACTATTGTTATCCGTCATACTTATTATTAGTGGGTGCTTGCCAAACGCAAGGCACTCACTATTGTTATTGCTCATACTTATTATTTTCTTCTTCTTTATTATTCCGCCAAAAGTTTGACGTGCTACTCCTCCCGCAGATTTTGTCACAGACACATGAATGAGGTGTCAAATCGTGCGGATTATTGAGGAATGATGTGCTATGACTTTTATAAGCGGTCGGGGGTACGGTGTTCGCCCCAGGGGCGAAAAGAAAACAGGCCGGTTGATTTTGCATGGCACTAGGCTATCAATTAAGAAGCCCTTATCCACCATGATGGCATGTCAGCGGTAAGAAGGTTAATGATCCCTCACTGTTTGAACAACTCTCGGTCACTAATAGACCATGCATAGAGTTCAGACACAAATGTTATTGCACCATGAGGTCCCATTCCTATTAAAGCTTTGAAGGTGCAGTGAGACTTATAGTTTGAAAAAAACTCACTTTGTAATAGCAAAGAGGAAGGTGTTTGGCAATCTTGCGATACATCATGAGTCATGAAAATTATGGAATTCGGTATGTATGATTAAACTAACTCTGATCGCTGTTGAAGACAACAGCAGCTGTTCATACTTATAATTATGTTAACCTACGTTGTTGTTATTATTTCGGTCGGTGTAGCCTACTTTTAGGCTGCCTAGACTACATGCAGCTAGCTTATACAACTCCAATAATATTTATCAACAACGTGGACTAGTGTTTTCAGGACAACGGCAACGCTATTACAAATGCTCATCACAGGCAATATAATCTTACCTTGTATAAAAGCGTATGTCCTCATCGGACCCAGCAAATCTCTGGAGACCAAAGTGAAGTATGATCTTGGTCTGGTCCAACTGCTTCCGTAGATCTTCTATCTTCCTTGTCATTGATGAGCTTGCCCCAGTTTTGCTTCAGCTTTTTAGCTGCTATGTTTTCAGTCAGTCTTCTGAAACTGTCAGTCACTTGACACTTGACAGGCAGCCAATGATAATTACAGGAGCAGAAAGAAAGGTTGTAAAGGGAAATTTAAAAGGAGTGAGGGACAGAAAGAGATAGAATGATTAATAATATTTTTTATTATTAAACATCTAAAAAGAAATTATTTTCTACCATGAACAGCCTAAATCCTAAAAAATAATGCTGGGTATAAAATGGTGTTGAAATACATTCCTAAGATTTTTCTTTACAGAGTTCCAGGATTTCAGAAAGAAAACAGCCTAGCTGGAACTAATCTGGAACCACAGGGGGAAAGTGGGGGACACTTCTTGGAGTCTGCAAGAAAAACACTAAAGTCCCGTACCAACCAAAAACTAGTATTTGAGGGGCTCCACTGGCCCTGGGAGTCTTATTGTCATAACATCATAAATCCATTAAATCAAATTTTTGTTAACAAAGTGTTTGTTTGTTTGTTTGTTTGTTTGTTTTCTAAAAGGTATGGCATAGTCCAGTGCTCTACTTAAAAAGCTATTAAGGAGAAAGAATTTGTGGATAAAGTAGTATATTATAGTGTAACAAAAGAATATCCACCTACATTGTGGGGGCCAGCCAACATCTCCATGAGGAAATAAGAACAATACAAGTCCATAGAAAGTTCAAACAAGTGTGTGTGTGTGTGTGTGTGTGTGTGTGTGTGTGTGTGTGTGTGTGTGTGTGTGTGTGTGTGTGTGTGTGTGTGTGTGTGTGTGTTTGTGTGTTTGACCTATATTATGAGGAACAAAGTCCTAATATTGTGGTGGATATTCAGACTTCAGGCCACACCCCCTGTGTGTAAGTGTGTGGGGGTGGGGTGGAGTAGGAGTGGGACTCAGATTTCATCTGTGATAATCAGTGTGAAAAAGTGAATAGAGGAAAGGCTGTCTGAACTTACATAACTTGTTTTTTTTTAGGTTGAGTGTAAAGTGCAGAGAGAGAGGGGGAAGGAGAGAGAAGATAAGCACTGCATTATTACACCACGTAATATAATTTAACACGGAAGAGCTGCATGAAACATTTGAGGAGAGCAGAAGAGAGGAGCAAACAAAAAGGATCAAGATATACACTTTTTCAACATAATGGAAATCCCAGACTTGTCCTCAGTGAGTAAATATATTTCTTGAAATTGTTTTCAGAAATAACTGAAGAAATACCTTACCTGATGTATAAATCAAAAGCTGTTTTATTCACACTTGGGTGTGAAAATTTGGGAATGAGGATGGGTGAGTTGAGGAATGAGAAATCATTGACAACATATGATTTGGAAATAAAGAAAATAACATGATTGCAGTTTAAAGGCACTACTGTACTTTCTGTAGAGTATATTTTAAATGGTGTAGTCTCATTTATCAACTTTGTCAGGGATATTTCTGCCATTAATCAACATTAGAAATATAATTATGAAATAATTGTGAAATATAATTTTATTTATAAAATTGATTGGTAATATTTTACAATAAGTGTACATAATCATGTGCTAATTACTTGAATTAATACTTCACCATGAACTAATGAGTAGTGAATCAAGAATGAGTAAAGGGCTATAAGGGGAAGGGGGAAATATTGTGGGAGTGGGTTAAGAATGTTCCTTCCTTTTTCCCCCCTTTTTCTTGTTACATCGATTTTCTGTATATTTGTTATAAATGCTAATGAATAAAGTATTTAACAAAAAAAGAATGAATAAGCTAACCTTAACTACGACCGGAGTCATATGGATTCATGCGTGTATAAAGGCAACCTAAATGATAGTTAATGCATTAATTAACATTTAGGGGTAAAGAAAATCAAATAGGCTCTATAATAATCGACAATAAGTACTCTGACTTTGAATAAAATGTAAATAATTGTAATTATATAATTATAATAATTATTGAATATCATGTGAATAATATTGTCCTAAATTAAATGTTTGCCATCTGCAGCTTTATGGCCTACACTGGATTAGATGATTAATGATTATTTTATCTAATCAAACTTAGAAAAGCACACTAATAATTTGAAAAATAACAACAATTTAACTCAACCTACTGGGTCGATCCAACCACTCCGTTTACTTTCTTTAGCTGAACCAGTATCTAAGAGTCTAAGTATTTTAAATCCATGACGCGTTTCAATGTAAAACTCTTGATGCTTTCTTAAACTGTTGAAAAGGAGCAGCAGGATGTAGGATGATGATGGTTCTGTACAAGACAGAAAACATCTCGGTTACGTATTTAACATCCGTTCCCTGAAGGAGGAAACGGAAACGGAAACGTTGGAACGAACTGACAAATTGGGATCTTAATTTATGACCTACACTGTAGTCTTCATATCGGCTGGAGGGCGATAGTCAAATCAAGTCAAGTCACCTTCATTTATAAAGTGCTTTTAACAGTATGGATTATTTCAAAGCAGCTTTACAGTGATAATAGAAATTACCGTAACAGATTGTTTAGGCTTTACCACA
This sequence comes from Rhinichthys klamathensis goyatoka, assembly GCF_029890125.1. Classification (NCBI taxonomy): domain Eukaryota; kingdom Metazoa; phylum Chordata; class Actinopteri; order Cypriniformes; family Leuciscidae; genus Rhinichthys; species Rhinichthys klamathensis. Next base: position 8,317,322 of record NW_026606587.1, on the reverse strand, counting down.
AGCTCTAGGATAAAGTTATTGTCCAGCTAAAGATAGTCTTGATTGATTCACTTCCGTTGTGAAGATCATTATTTATTAACTTATGCTAACACGACACCGTTCTAACAGAAAAACCCTTAACACGCTCCGGCCGCCCATCCACACAAAACAGTGCCTGGTGTCTCGAGAACGGACTCCCTGAAATAGGTTCGAAGGGGCAACCGATTATCCGTTTTCTCTGCGCAAACCTCAAAAACGCAAACCCGCGAAAACGCAGACGGCGTGCACATGCGCATCATTTGTTCAGTCGATAGGTATGCGCGTTTTGAATATATATGTGCGCAGGCGTGTAGTCCTTCTTCACAAATCAACCCTCAACAAACTACTTGTCTGGCCTTAAATATTTATAATACATAAATTTTTGTCACATCTGCGTAGCCACGCAAACCCGAATTATCCCGACAACGTTTTATCTGTACAGAGGTAAAAAGAAGGAGGCCTTCACAGGGGAGAGTCTAGTTGACACTTCAGGACTGCGTTGTCATCGTGTCCAGGCGCTGGTCCTTCCTCAGATCTGGATACAGCCTGGATCCGGCGGACTGCGGTAAACCTCGGGATAAACAGAGAGACTAATATTAGCGTAGACGCCATTCTTCTTATGATGTACCAAGTTCATCAGGATTTATGGGAAGTGTTCCCGGTCCCGGCTGATCTAAACTATGCAGCCTAACATTGAATTATAGAAGTCTATAATGTGTTATGTGTTTGCTAGGCCAAAGAGATGTGTTTTTATTCTAGATTTGAACTGACAGAGTGTGTCTGCTTCCCGGACAATGTTAGGAAGATTATTCAAAAGATCTGGTGCTAAATAGGAAAAGGATCTACCGCCAGCATTAAATTTTGATATTCTAGGTATTATCAACTGGCCGGAATTTTGAGATCGCAATAGACGTGAAGGACGGTAACACTTTACTTGAAGGGGTGTATATAAGACTGACATGACACCTTCATAATCATGACATGACACATTCAATGAATATGAAGGAGGTTTTATGCATGTTTATGTCAACTGTCATTAAGTGTCATTCGCTCAATTATGACATTTTAATGCAAATATGACATTGTTTGAGATGTCTTTGTTATGACAACTTCACATAAACCAATGCATCATAACCTGTCAGTGTCTTGGTAATGACAACTTGACATTACCAAGACAACATAAATTGTCATAAATATGTCATAAACATGGCATAGCAGATTAATTATCAAACTTAAGAAACCACTTAGCTTTATGGGTTAACATTACATTAAACTGTCATTTGGTTGGTTTTGACATTGGCTGTCATAAGGCCATTATAACTGTGTCATGAATATTTTTCTTGACCTCAACTTCAGTGGTACAAATTGAATTTGTCATTAAAAGGTTATAATGGCCTCATGACAGCCAATGTCAAAACCAACTACCTGACAGTTTAAGGTAATGTTCACCCATGTTAACTAAGTGGTTTCTTAAATTTGATCATTAATCTGCTATGTCATGTTTATGACATGTTTATGACAGGTTGTATTGTCTTAGTAATGTCAAGTTGTCATGATAAAGACACTGCAGGTTATGATGTATTGGTTTATGTCAAGTTGTCATGACAAAGATTAGGAGCTACTTTTAGCCTTAAGATGTTTTGTGAATACGGACCCAGATCTGATATATACATGGCAAACCTTGAATGTTTTAACAGGAGCCTGAGTGTCACCTTACTGGGATCATCATTTATGCGTCCATCAATGACTGCATAGCCATCTTTGCACTTGCACTTTTGGCCACAATTTAGCATGAGCTTTGAGATTGTCCTTTGAAAAGTATTCTTCAAACTGGATGTTCATCTCTTTACACACTCTTGCCTCTCGATTTTTTCCACACATTGGGCCCAGTGCAATTGACTTTGTACAGCGACGCATGTATCATTCGTATTTTGCACCCGTTTTTTTTTTTTTTTTTCAATCCCTGGTGCTATTTTGGAGTTCCAGAAAACAATTGCACCACTGACCAGAAAAAATCTAGTCTAAAGTCAGTGGCGTGTTGCGCATACATTCAGATGCTATTTTAAGCGTGCATGCTTGGCCATAATACAGAGTGTGAACAACGTGCATACATGATTCTCTCATCTACACATATGCATTTTACTTTTTGCAAATGATACATTATTATAAGGAAAAATATTAAAACACGAGGGAAATCATTGTTGTGTCCACGACGATGGGAAAAATAGGCATAAAGCTTACACATTTACCCCAATTATTATATGCATGTTTAACCGAAGCTAATTTGGGTGCGTTTGTCCCATCCCCAATGTCTCTTCTCTTTCTTTTACAGCCCTGATTAGAACATCGATCTCCTCGGCTGTGAACCGATTCTGAAGCGCGCCTGGTAAATGCGCTGTTATAATAGTATTGCGCCATGGAACAAGCGCACCTCGTTCATCATGCTCTTAAAGGGAATGTGATATGACGCTCTTATTGGTTTGTTTCCCGTTACGCCCAAACCACACCTATGAATAATGAAGCTACTTCAGACCAACCCCTTTTAGATTTGCGTCGAGCGCAAGAGTCATTTATCCCGCCGGTTAAATAGCAACAGCGCCGAGATCCGCCCACAAAGTTACTTGCGCTTTGCGCTTGACACTTGCGTCTTAGATCGTTAAAATAGGGCCCATTGTCTCGAACAGTCCGTTGAGCTGAGACGCCAGGAAAGGAAGTGAGGAAAGGAAACAAGGTTGCACAAATAAGAAATGAGAAGCAATAGTTGCAGGGCTCTCAAGTTTTGAAGACAGGCAAGGGTCAGGGGGTCAAAGAAAGAGAGAGAGAGAGAGAGAGAGAGAGAGAGAGAGAGAGAGAGAGAGAGAGAGAGAGAGAGAGAGAGAGAGAGAGAGAGAGAGAGAGAGAGAGAGAGAGAGATTATGACTGGTGTTGTTTATTGTAAGTGGTTGTTGCCTTTTTGGACTCCTTTATCATTTGTGGTGTTGGCTCCCATTTGAAACAGTTCGGCTCAAAAGCCCAGCCATTTTCAGGGTCATGATTGAGGACAATGTCCCCTCCAGAGACAAGCTGTTTCGTGTTGAGGTTTTGTTCAAACCGACCATCGAAAATACCCTCTCGGCTTCAGCATTAGAATGTGGAAGCTCTGAAACCAAGGCTGCGATCTTTGATAGCCTCCCAAATTGGTTCAAGCCAGCACCGTCTCCTCCTCTGTCTCCTCCTCTAATGGGCCTACCCTTTTCGCCACCTTCTCTGGGCCAGCATCCTCTAACCTGGCCTTTTTAGGGGGCTTTCCTCTCAGGGCAAATGAGAGAATGCTTAATTGCTTTTTACCTGACATCTTTGAAAGACAGATGCAATGATTAATGCATCCATGCCCAGGATATAATTATAAAGTATGACATGATTTTAAAAGTGACCTATAACATCAACTATGCAATACACTTTATTTTATTTAGTGCTAATAAAATTATTAAGCCTATTTGGAGAGAGAGATGTTTATAATGTGACAATATGTCAGTCATCGTGTGATAGCGAAAATATAACTAGGCCTAGACTACTTGTTCTGAGCAGGTGTTGTCAGTGAACAGGCTGTAAAACTGTTGGCTAAGTTACAGACACTCATGAAAAACTGATGCTAATTATCTGGGAAACATTCTCTAACAGCAGTCAAGTTGTCATTGTTTGTGTCAAACAAGTTGTGAATTTGTTGTAACATTAAAACAGGAGATCATGACTTACTCTGTGCTCAAAGTGATGCTCAGAGCTCCAGTGGTTTCCTCTGTGGGTGAACGAAACTTTCGGAAGATGTTGTAGCAGAATTAGGTGAACAATTCCAGGATATGCTTTTTTTTCATTGGTTGTTGCGTTAAATCTTACCCAGATACAATAGTGCTATTTTCTGATTGGCTATTGTGTAGCCCCTTTCTTTTTTTTGATTGGCTGATAGGTGGAAGGCTTGACGCATAAAGGGATATTTAGATATTTAGGGATATTAGTGCATTTAGCCTCTTATACATTTGATAAGGATCCATGTAAATAATGGTGACCTAATGTACTATCCAATGAAGTTTATGATGGAGCTGCAGATGGCAAAATTTTACATTATGACAATACTAAACTACTCTGTAACACTTACACGTTACTGCATCTACTAGTAATAACAGTAAATTATGCATAATTACAAGTAACTGACCCTAAACCAAACCCTAAGCCTAACCGTAAATCTACAGTAAGTAGGGGAGAGCCGGGACAGTTGAAACACTTTTCAGATAAGCGTCGATTTCTAAGATAAAGTTACAGATAGATTTTTTTTGTGATCAACAACTCAAATATGTGTTCTCTTAGTATCATGTGTTATTCAGTAGAAATATAGAATGATTTAAGTAAAAATTGACTTTGAATGGTAGTTGTGCTTTGTTTCAATCGTCCCGCCAGAATGTGGCGATTGAAACACAGGGGTGGGATGGATGAAACATAACAGTTTAAACGGTAACTAATCATCTAATGCTTGTTTTTATGAACAATACCTGACAAGTAACTTATGTGCATATTGTTACAAACATATTTTGTAATTTATTTTCATTTTAAGGTTCATATTAACATTTTTGTACTGTCGCCCAATAAACAATAGGCGATAAGCCTTTGCGCATTTTGCGTAATCTTTCTAATAGGCTATTTTGAAGGAGACAGACAAATCTGTTTACAATGAATTTTCTTACATTTATTCCTTGAGTCATATTGAGTCATATTGAGTGATTGAGTCATATTGAGTGTTTTCCTATGACCAGGTTTAACTGACAGGAGTCGCTGTTTCAACCGTCCCGACAGCGCCTCCTGCCAGTTAAACCTGTTTTGTTCTTAAACTAAAAAACTCTGATATTACACACTTAAGGGTGTGTTGCAGTACTAATACACCTGCCGTATTATCATTACAATGGCACATGAAACAATTAATACAACTTGTCAGTCAAAAAAAAAGTACCACACAGAAAGAATTCACTAACCACACACTCAAAAACAGCTTTCCGGCTCTAACTTTAAAATGGCAAGACATAAAGAAGAAATGTTTTCGCGGGTCTGGTAGTCATTGCGTGCTGACGAAATTTGATGTACGACGTGAGTGGTTTTCAAGGAAATCATAATGTTTCATCCGTCCCGTGATTCAATCGTCCCGGCTCTCCCCAACATGTAGTTAATTAATATTACTCAATACTTATTTGAGTACAGTAAGTACAATGTAGCTATAGTACATCACCTTAAAAGTGTAACCAATTATTGAAGTTTAATACAAAGTCAGCGTACTTCTTGTATATTCTTACGAGAGTAAGAATATAGTCTGTTTGGTTTAGTTTTCCCCTAAATGTTAATTAATGCATTAACTATCAAACATATACTAACAATGAAGTTAAAGTTGTCGTTATTCATGCATAAATCCAAATGACTCCAATCATAGGTAAGGTCAGCTCTTCATTTATTCTTGATTAGTTTGTGCGTTCTCTACTTAGTTCATTTTGAAGTAAGTATTGATTCAGGTATTAATACATAGTTATTCATGTATCATTCAGGTACCAAGTTAGGACAATTAAAAGCATGATTGTTTTCTCCATACTTATTACATACTCTATTAATTGATTTTGTAACTGAAATATTGTTTTCTAACAGGTTTTGACATTGACTGTTTATGGCCAGTGATGATTATTTAATAATGACCATGCAATAAAGCTTCAGCATTAAACTGAACTTTTTAATACTACAGATGAAACTACCTAGTCGACCTGAGTTGTTTGATTTTGAGGGTGTTTCTATGATACACTACTTCACTGACAACTGGGAAAAGGTGAAAAACTTTCAAGCAAGACCTGATGACATTCTTATCGCCACTTACCCCAAAGCAGGTAAGGGTGCTGCATGAACTTTTACAGGTTTAAAGAAAAATAGCCACTGTGCTTTTTAGCACAGATAGCACAGATTTTTTTTTTTATTCAGCAAAGATGCATTTAACTGATCAAAAGTGATGGCAAAGACAATGTAACTAAATATTTCTGTTTCAAACTGTCAACTGTGAAATAAATAAGAAATGGGTTACACATTATAATTACCATACAGTAATAAAGTATTTACAAATCATTTTCAAACTATTAGTTTATAGTTAATTAAATGTTTATAAACTGTAGTTACATTAATACATTAATAGATTATATACAAACGAGTTAATTCATTGTCACTGTAATTAATAACTTATTGTTTAATTAGCTTATATATGAAGAGTTAGGTTACACTTTTTTAAGGTGTCTGTGTTAGTGTAATTATACATTAAGTAGTGATTAATAATAATGAACTACATGTACTTACTAAAAGGGTTAGGATTAGGTTGTGGTTAAGGTTAGTTGCATGTAATTATGCACAATTTAAAGTAATTGCTATAGTAGCTACATGTAATATGTGTAACAAGCACACTGTAAAATAAAGTATTACCTAGAGTTAGACAATGGTTTGTTAGCAATTTATTAACCGTAAATAGTTCTCACTTTAGGTTTGTAACTTGTATATTCTGTTTTGGCTTAATTTAATTTAATTCATAGGTTCCTGTTTGCCTGTGTTCCCTGTCATTTGACCTAGTTTCCAGTTTGTTCCCTTGATTAATCATTCAGTGCACCTGTCATTCAATTAATTGTCTCTTTAGTTACCTCATTTAGTCTGATATATATTCTCCCTGTTTTTGTTCAGTCCTTTGTCCTGTCTCGTCAGTGTTTTACAGTGGCTGAAGCCTTTCACATTTTATAAACAAATTAAATTAAATGTAGACTACACACTTGCACCTGATGCCCAAATGCCCATTTAGTTAATTTGGCTACAAGTTCCAAAATGAATTCCTCTTCATATGACCCCTTTAAACACAACAGTATGAACTATGAAAATAGGGCTTTGGTATGGTAATATTAAATGTTTTATCTCTTCAAACTGACATTTAAAACTTTCAGTACTACTGATATAATTTTATGAATGCTAGTTCTTATCTTGTTATCATTGTTCTCTTACGAGAGGTTCTCTCGTATTGCGTAAGTTTAGCTTACGCTACGGGAAAGATTCATCTTCTCGAGATATTGAAGCCAAAAATGATCCTTAATTTTGTATATGTTGTCAACGCAGTGCAGCAGCTAGCAGACCTAGAGCGGGCATTCTAGCGCGCTCATAGGCTGCCCTGCGGGAACTGCACAGCCTACCAGTGAGCCCGACGTGACGTCACGCGCCCTCGCCGCGTCCTAGCCCGCCAGAATGGGCGTGGCTTAGCGTATATAAGCGGGGCTCGGAGGCTGATTCTCTGATTTTCATCTCTTCAGCGAAGCTGCATGCATCGCTGGACCTTGAGAAGCCGCCGCCGCTGTTGAAACAGCGACAAGCCAGACAGTGACTGAGGAAGCCGGCCGTCTTCGCCACCTTCAGCCTTCCGAAGCGAGCTACGCTATCCGGCGTCGTATCCTTTTTCTTATTGCAACCAAGCATCTAAAAGAGCACGAGCATCTTTTTAAAGATGCCTCGGTCCACTTGCGGCTCGTGCAGAGCCCCGCTCAGCGTCGGAGACCGTCACGTTATATGCGCTCTCTCCCTGGGCCAGGAACATGCTGCTCTTGCCCTCTCTTCGGGAGGATGTGAGCACTGTGAGGAGCTTCCGATGTCGACCCTGCGGGCTCGACTCGAAGCCTTCCAGGACGAAGCTATCTCTCCGCCCTTTGCTGGACCGCGCAGGAAAAAGAAGTCCCTCCCTCGAGCCTCACCGACGCCCTCCCCGCCTCTTCTCACCAACGCGCAGCCACCGGCTATGGCCCGCCCTGCCGTCGAGTCTGAGGACGACGCGGATGGACCCGCCGCAGGAGATAGCTGTTCCATCCTAGCTTCGGATAGCGAGGAGTGGTCGAGCTCTCAGCGCTCCGCCTCCTCTTCTATTCGAAGAGGAGCTCACAAGCGCTCACAAGCGCTCATGCTTACTGACACGCGCTTCGCCAGTGCTGTTAAACACACGCCACAAAGCGCAAGCTCATGACGGTCAATCTATGGTTGTAAGTCACGTGTCCGCCCACGAGCGCCCGCGCTTACAAGCCTGCACGCCTCTCAAGGCGCCGCTCGCGCATCACAATGTGATCACAAAGCTTCCCCCATTCTCAGTAATCGGGAAGCTGCATATAAAACAGCCTGTCACTGTTTTCAGCGAGCCGCCCCATATAAGTACACAGAGCGCGCGCTGCGCCCGCTCCTCCGGTTCAGTCTCTCGAGCCCGCACAGTGCGGCGTCCGGTCCATTCTACCCTTAGCTGCACATATAAAAGCATGGGAAAACATCCCAGGGGTATCGAAGTGGGTGCTAAGCACTATAAAGCGGGGTGCGTTACAGTTCGCTCGCCGTCCCCCTCGCTTTCGAGCGCGGACCGCGACGACAGTGAAAGCAGAAGTAGCACACCTACTTCGCTCGGAAATAACAAAACTGCTGTGCAAAGGGGCCATAGAACCGGTACCGCCTTCTCTGAGCGAGTCAGGCTTTTACAGCCGTTATTTTCTCGTGCCCAAGAAGGACGGGGGACTCAGACCCATACTGGATTTGAGGCATGTGAACAAAGCTCTTATGAAAAGACCGTTCAGAATGCTTACAACCAGACAACTCCTCGCGCACATTCGCCAGAGGGACTGGTTTATATCTCTCGATCTGAAAGATGCCTATTTCCAGATTCAGATAATACCCCGTCACAGGCCATTCTTGAGATTCGCCTTCGACGATCGGGTTTATCAATACACCGTCCTGCCGTTCGGCCTGTCTTTAGCACCCCGTACATTCACGAAGTGCATGGACGCGGCTATCGCCCCCTTGAGAACTCAGGGCGTGCGAATTTTGAACTATCTGGACGATTGGTTGATTCTAGCACAGTCAGAGACAGAGCTATTATCTCACAGAACTGCGCTTCTCAGCCATCTGAAATGCCTAGGTCTCACGGTCAACTGGACCAAGAGCTCATTACTGCCCAGTCTGTCAATTTCCTTTTTAGGAATAGAACTGGACTCAGTGACCATGACGGCTCGCCTGTCAACACAGCGCGCGTGCTGCGTCCGGCAACTGGCCATGTCATTCACGGCGGGCAGCGTTTCCCCTCTGAAAAAATTCCAGAGGATGCTAGGCTTGATGGCTTCAGCCTCGGCGGTACTCCAGCTAGGTTTACTGCGCATGCGCCCGCTACAACACTGTGCCACACCGAGCTTGGAAGTCGGGTCGCGAGCGGATCAGAGTGACTCAGAGCTGTGTCACAGCTCTGCAGCCCTGGTCAGCGGCCGACTGGTACCAGAGGGGAGTGACTATGGGGGCGGTCTCATACAGGAAGGTCATCTCGACGGACGCGTCCAACTCAGGTTGGGGCGCCATCCTCGAGGGCAGACCAGTCTTCCGCCTGTGGTCAGACCGGGAAAAACTCTTCCATATAAACTGTCTGGAAATGATAGCGGTCGAGAACGCGCTGAAACGCTTCCTCCCGCTCATACAGGACCACCATGTTCTAGTCCGCTCGGACAACATGTCTGTGGTGTCCTATTTAAATCGCCAGGGCGGTTAGACCCAGGAACCTCTGCAATCTCCTCGTTTGGTCTCAGCACCATCTGCGCTCACTGAGAGCTGCACATGTGCCGGGTCACCTGAACGACGGCCCAGACAGACTGTCCAGGGACAGCGTTCCCCCGGGAGAATGGTCCCTGCACCCCCAAACAGTCCAGTTATTATGGCGCCTTTTCGGCAAAGCGGAAGTCGACCTTTTTGCGTCACAAGACAACGCTCATTGCCCGACGTTCTTTTCAAAGGACAGGGACGCGCTGGCCCGGACGTGGCCCAGCCGCCCGTTAAATGCATTTCCTCCGGTACCTCTGTTACCACAGGTGATCAAGAGAATCAGGGAAACGCGCCATTCAGTGCTCCTCATAGCCCCGCAATGGGAGAACCAGACTTGGTTTCCAGAGCTAATGCGGCTGTCACAGACAGCCCCATGGCCTGTCCCACTGAGAGCAGACCTCCTCTCTCAAGCACACGGCTCGATCTGGCATCCCCACCCGGAGCGCTGGTCGCTACACGTGTGGGTGATCAACGGGTATCCATCGCACTGCCAGACGCAGTAATGAACACAATCTCGCAGTCTAGAGCACCTTCTACCAGAAGGCTCTACGCGTCCAAATGGTCTGTGTTCTCTAAGTGGTGCACTAACAAAAACCTTGATCCGCGAACGTGTGGGGTCCCGCGGCTGCTCAGTTTCCTTCAAGAGCTGTTGGATAGGGGCGGATCCCCCTCCACGCTCAAAGTCTATGTGGCGGCTGTCGCAGCATTCTCTGAATCAATGCACGGCCAGTCGATAGGCAAAAAACGAGCTTATCATCCGCTTCCTCAGAGGAGCCAGAAGGATGAACCCCCCGCGCCCCCCCTCGGTTCCTATGTGGGACCTTTCACTAGTCCTAGAGGCCCTGAAAGCATTCCCCTTTGAACCCCTGGACACAGCGGACTTGAGATACCTGTCGCTCAAAGCTGTTTTTCTGATCGCACTGTCATCAGTCAAACGCGTGGGGGATTTACACGCGCTATCTGTAAGCGCGTCATGTCTTGAGTTTGGCCCGAATGACTCAAAAGTCATCCTCAAACCTAGACATGGTTACGTTCCCAAAGTGGTTGGCACGCCATTCAGAGCACAGGTAATTTTTCTATCGGCTCTGCCAGCATCCGATAGTGAAAGTGATGTTAATCTCCTCTGCCCAGTCAGAGCTCTGAGATTTTACGTTATGCGCTCCGCCCCATTCAGGCGCTCTGAGCAGCTGTTTGTTTCGTTTGGTGGGCGCACTAAAGGTCTCGCCGCCTCGAAACAGAGCCTGTCTAGGTGGATAATAGATGCAATCGCAGCCGCTTACACGGCAAAAGGTCTGCAGTGCCCCTTGGGCATCAGGGCTCATTCCACTAGAGGCGTGGCCTCGTCGTGGGCATGGTCAAGTGGAATTTCCATTCAAGACATATGTGTGGCGGCGGGCTGGTCCTCTCCGTCCACCTTTGTCAGGTTTTATAACCTAGAAGTTCCCGCCCTGCAGGCGAAACTGCTGTCTGTTTAAGTGAGAGGTTAGCCCTGTCCAGATATTATCATGCGCAGACTACCCTCACATGAATTCAGCTCTTCTGGTTAAGCTGCACTGTTTCAGGCTATGTGCTATATATGCCTATGCACCAGCCACACGCGGCCGCTCTGTATTGCCTGTCAGTGCTTGTTTACACGCGCGTATACGCTTCATGGTACTCGCGCTTATGTACATGCATGTTATTCCCACTTTCTGGGTTCACAGAAGTGTTGTGACTCATGAGGTGGATGCGGGCACGCACGGCGTGGACAATGGGTTCCCGTAGCGTAAGCTAAACTTAAACTAGCAATACGAGAGAACCTCTCGTAAGAGAACGTACTGGTTACTAACGTTACCTCGGTTCTCTCTAGAAGAGGGAACGAGTATTGCGTAACCTGCCGTGCTAAACGCCACATGCGCTATTTCGCTTCAGTTGATGAAAACCAGAGAATCAGCCTCTGAGCTCCGCTTATATACGCTAAGCCACGCCCATTCTGGCGGGCTAGGACGCGGCCGTGACGTCACGTCGGGCTCACTGGTAGGCTGTGCAGTTCCCGCAGAGCAGCCTATGAGCGCGCTAGAATGCCCGCTCTAGGTCTGCTAGCTGCTGCACTGCGTTGAAAACATATACAAAATTAAGGATAATTTTTGGCTTCAATATCTCGAGAAGATGAATCTTTCCCGTAGCGTAAGCTAAACTTACGCAATACTCGTTCCCTCTTCTAGAGAGAACCGGAACCGGGGTTACGTTAGTAACCAGTACGTTCTGTTTCTAAGAAAAGGTTTTATACTCATGTTCCTCTAGGTACCACCTGGGTTTCATATATTCTTGACCTTCTGCATTTTGGTAAGGATGCTCCAGAGCGCCAAACTTCCCAGCCTATCTATATGAGAGTGCCATTTCTGGAGTCATGTTTTCAAGTGATACAATCAGGTCAGAGACCACAGATTAATGAGTGTTCACTGAATTAATAATGTGTTTTTTATGTTGTTGTTGTTGCTTTGTCAATTTTGATCACTGTCTCATTTTATGCTCCTTTACTTCTTGCTATTCCATATTCCACATTTTATAGTCGTGCATCATGGATTCTGTGTGCCACATATTCTGTAATTTATATTCTGTGACAGATTGATTTAAATCATCTGCTTTTTACTCAGAAAAGGTGAAATGCCTATTATTATCATTCCCTGAGCACACGCTGAGGTCCTCTGCTGGCTTTGCTGTACACATGCTGCTGCAGTTACTGTAAATAGATATATCTGTAGCACCGATAATATTTTACTATATTAATTGTGATAATTAAGCATCAAGGCAAAAATATTCCCATTTTTATTTATTTTTTTAACACTGTATTCAAAATCCAGTGGACTATTTGCACAACTTCTTCAGTGTTCTACATAGTACGAATCAGGCAGTTCCGGGAAAAGCATTCATATATTTTCTCACTAACCTGTGGGAAATCCAGTGCTGGTCTTCTTATTAAGGTTTTTTTTTTCCTACTTATTAATAATAATCTATACCTGTTGACTTTCCATTTATAAATGACGTTGAAAAGCTGCAATAAAGAAATGGTGTGTGTGTGTGTGTGTGTGTACATTATGGGGAACAAAATGTCCCTACAAAGATGGCAATATCCGAAATCCTTGTCACTGTGGGGAAATTTTTGGTCCCCATGAGGAAAACAGCTTTGCGTTAGTTTCTGACGCTTATGGGGGACGGACTGCTAAATGCTGTGCCACCAGCGCAGAACGGAAGCCGTCCTGTGAGGCCATAGCCCGGGGCCGCAGCCCGGGGCCGTAGCCCTGGGAATGTCTAAGAGAGGCTACTAGAGATTAAGGCCTTAGAATGTCCAGAAATGGCAGACTCGGGTTCAGAGACCAGAGATTGAAGGTATGATCACCTTAGAGGAACGCCTGAGGGCAGGGGCCAATCTAGGCAGACAGAACCCGTGCCTTGGATATCCAGGTTGTAGAACCTGATAAAGCTGTGCCGCCGCACAGATGTCAGCCATGGATATCCCACAAGACCATGCCCAGGAGGAAGCCATTCCTCTGGAAGAGTGGGCCCTCACCCCAATGTGGCACTGGAATTCCAAATATTTGTATCTATCGCGTCCACTATCCAGTGGGACAGTCTCTGCTTCATAACTGACAGAACCTTCGAGCGGCCTCCGAAGCAAACAAACACCTGCTCCATCTGCCTGAATTGGCTAAAGCGCTCAATGTACACGCTAAAGGCCCTCACTGGGCAGAGTGGGTGTGCTGTCTGCTCTTTCTCAGCAGAAGGGAGAGCAGAAAGTTAGATAAATTGTGGCCTAAAGGGCGTGGAGAGCACCTTTAAGCTCATAGCCTTGGTTTAAGGACAACCTTGCTGTTGTTTGGCCCAAACTCGAGGCAGGAAGTCTCCACTTAGGAGAGGAGGTCTCTTCTCAGCGGGATTGGCCAGGGTGCTGCAGATAGCAGCTGGACCATTCTAGTAAACCACGGCTGGTTCTGCCAGAGTGGTGCTAAAAGCAGGACTGAGCATCTGTCCTCCCTGATTCATCTGATGACCTGAGGGAGCAGTGCTACCGGAGGGAAGGCATAAAGGCACAGAGGGGGCCACTTGTGAGCCACTGCGTCCCTTTCCTTCAAAAAGAATATTGGGCAGTGTGTGTTCTCTCTCGATGCGAAGAGATCCACTTCTGCCTGGCCAAAAAAGCTCCAAATCATGCAGACTGTTTGGGGGTGGAGTCTCCATTCCCCTGGGGGCGGCCCATTCCGGGACAGCATATCTGCTCCTGTATTCATGGAGCCTGGCACATGTAAAGCTTATACTGAGCGGAAATTGTCCTGTGCCCACAGGAGGAGGCGGTGTGCCAGTCTGTTCAGTAGACGGCACTTGAAACCGCCCTGGTGATTTATACAGGCTACCACTGTCATGTTTTCTGATTGGACTAGAACATGGTGCCCCTTGAGTAGTTTCTGAATTTCTTCAAGGGGAGGTTGCTCCTCGATCTGAACGGTGTTGCTAATTGCTGAATTTTTCAGGGAGCGATCCGGCGAAATCCATGCCCGCATTGTGGACGAGTCGAGTGCTGCCACCAGGAACGCAATTGGCTGGGGGACAGTGAGCTCTTACTCGAGTTGATTGTGAACCGCAGGCTCTCTAGATAGTTGAGAAGCAGAGATCTTTGCGCGCACAGTTTGTCCTTCGATTAGGCTAAGAGCAGCCAATTGTTGAGGTAATCCAGGACGCAAACTCCCCACTGTCACAGATGGACGCTTTGGTGGCGGTCCGGCCTTGGCGGGACTTAGCCTTCTCTTCCTTGAGTCCGAAGCATCAGGACTGCTTGGGCGGCTCAGGGTTCAGCTCTAGCCTAGGGTGGTGTCCCTGGCGCTTAGGAAATGGGTAGCTCTTTGCTGGGCGGAAGCGCTGCTTCACACCCGCCTTCTGCGGGGGCTGAGCGGGCTTGGTCACCGGCTTGCTGAGTCGGCGTCGATCTGAGGTGACAAGCAGCAACTGAGGAGCCTGCTCTCTTTGGCAGAAAATGACGCATTGCCTGTGATGTTTTCTGTGCTGCTGTGAAGCACTCCCTGAAACCATCCACTGCAGGACCAAATGAGCCTGAGGGAGCGACCAGGGAGTCGAGGAAGACAGTCTTGTCAGCATCCTTGATCTCCGTCAAATTAAGGTGGCGCTAAAGGACCACCAGATTGGCCATAGCAAGCCAGATTGCGTGGGCTATGGATTTAGTGGTGGGCAGGGCAAGGCCAGTTGTGTTGCGCTTTGAAGGCCGCCGGGTCTGGGCCGTTCTCATCCATGTCACGGAGGAGCTTAGCCTGACACACTTGGAGGACCGCCATCGTGTGGAGGGCAGACAGCTGACGCACTCAGAGTGCTCATCCGAGGGATGTAGGCCAGCCCTGCATGAGCCATATTCGTGGTGCGACATTTTGCAACAAACGCCGCTTGCTTTTTTAGAAATGAAATATACTCTTTTTAATTGGCTTGCGCCATGAAATTTGCTCTTTTCGCAGCTTGCACTGTGAAAGTTGTCGCCGGAAAAGCTGAAGGAGAGAAGCCATTGGTCCGCTGCAAAAGGCTGTTCTCGACGGCGTGTAGAAAGCCTTCTTTTTCTTCAGAGTTAGCGAGGAGATGTGCCTTCGCGCTGAAGGAGGGAAATCTGACTAAATGGCCTTTTTGCGCAACTTAAATAGGCAGTCAGCCCTGCCCTTTCTGGCGGGCTGAAAAGCCATTTGTCTGTGAAAAGCACAGATGTGCACCACTCAGGCTGATTCTCCAAGGTATTCTGAGAAAACTGAGTTTCCCCATAAGAGTCAGAAACTGACACAATGTGAGTGACCCATATTGAAAGGGAACTAGTGAGCTGCAATATTTGAAAACAGAAGTAACAAAGCTCAGTGCAAGTTGTCCAATGGCTCACATTTTTGAAGTGTGAATGGGTATGACGCTAATATGCATGATGTAAACTGGATTGTGATTCCTTATACCCAGCATAGTTTTGTTCTGTGAGGTCCATTACCAATATAAACAAATTAGAATGGTATTGTTTATTTACTGTATGTCTTGGTTTAACCACAATGACAACTAGGATACTGAAGGATACTAAAATTGGAACTACATTTTATTTGTCACTTTCAGGGACAGAGCTGGCTGATAATCTGCCCACTTCTCCTCGCCTCATCAAAACTCATTTGCCTGTTCAGCTTGTGCCCAAGTCCTTCTGGGAGCAGAATTCAAGGGTAAAGTATATGGGCTCCTTTCACTCTGTGATGTGATGTAGGTGACAACATGTAATCAATCTATCATAGTATAATGTGAATCTCATCATACTACCAAACTTAAGTGCACAACTTAGAAACATGATTTAAATGAAGGAAAATTCATAGATGGGTGAACAATAAAAGGAAAATACAGAAGATCTGGTGGATTTATACATTTTGCTGGCATGGTTTGGACCCACTTGTCCCTTTTAGATCAATAAAGTATTGTTGAGTAATCACCTTTATCCTTTGATTAAACATTTTTTATCCTGGTGTAAGTGGTCTTTTCCGGGATGACAATGAGGTCACGCGAGATAACACGAGGGCTCACTGAATCTTTTTATGAGTATGAAAAAAAAATGTATGGCATACAGTATGATCTCAATCAGTCCTCACATCTCAATCCAGCTGAACACCTATGGGAGATTTAGACTGATGTTAGGACAGCACCATCACCACCATCGAAATGAGGAAACATCTTTTGGAAAAATGGTATTCCATCCCTCCAACAGAGTTGCAGGGACTTGCCGAATCAGTGCCAATGTGAATCTGTTCTGGCAGCACGTGGTGGGCCAAACACATTAAATATCAATTTTCTCTAATAAAGAGTGACTTAAGTTTCGTCTGTGTTTGATAGCACTGCAGCGTGTTTTGTCAAGTGAAGTGAACTTGAACAGATACTGTGTAGCCTACTCAGTTAGTAGGGATCAGTAAACCCAGCATAGGGACCCTATGGATTGAAACACAGCTAAATTCCCTCTATTTAAGACAGCATTAGTTGTGTAATTAAGTGAATGTAATGCAAATCTTGTTTCTTGTCATAATTTTTGTACACTTATTTCAGATTGTGTATGTAGCTCGGAATGCAAAAGACAATGCAGTTTCCTATTTTCATTTTGATCGAATGAATATGGCAGAACCTGAACCAGGAGACTGGAACACCTTCTTACAGAAATTTATGGAGGGAAAGAGTAAGTAAAATATTTTGTACAGTAATGAAATTAAATCATATTAGTCAGTTACAATGGGTATAACTAAAGAACCATTTTAGTGTCAGGAAATTATATTAAATTATTATATATTAGTATATTAAAATATGTTTTTATACCTACAAAACCATTTGGAGAAAAAAAGGTCAAATATATCTACATGACCTACATGAATCAAGAATTTTACAACTGAGGAATTGTTTTAATATTCCCTAGATGTGTTTGGTCCTTGGTTCGACCATGTCAGTGGATGGTGGGAGAAAAAACAGACATATTCTAACTTACTCTACTTGTTCTATGAGGATTTGGTGGAAGTAAGTTCAGTTCATAATGTGACATTTTTATGAAGCATAAAATCAACATGAAAGTTTAATGTGATTTTCCATGTCTTACTCAGGACACTGGACGTGAAGTGGAACGTTTGTGTTCCTTCTTGGGTTTGTCCACTTCAGTTGACGAGAGGGAGAAAATAACAAAAGGGGTTCAGTTTGATGCCATGAAACAGAACAAAATGACTAACTATTCCACTCTCCCAGTCATGGACTTCAAGATCTCACCCTTCATGCGGAAAGGTTAATAAACCACTGATCTAATTTAGACTTCTAAATGATGTCCTATTATTTGCTTTTATCTTTTCTTTGTTTGTGTTACAAAAGGTAAAGTTGGAGACTGGAAAGGTAACTTCACTGTGGCACAAAATGAACAGTTTGATGAAGTCTACAAAGAGAAGATGAAGAATACCACTGTCAAGTTCCGCACTGAGATATAATACTTGAGTTCTGGAGCAGGTGCCCCCCCACTCTCGAGCCTTGCCCCCCCCAGCTGCCCCCCTAACTTTGATGATCAAAAAACTGTACTTGTAAAAACAACCTGCCACTATGTCCACAAGCTTCTCAAAACAGTGAACTAAACAATACATTTACCAAAAGTGAACAATTTAATTTTTAATTTCAAATATATTATTAGCCCCTCCCCCCTGCGTCCCTGATTCAAACGTGCAGAGCGGGCGGCGTTGGCGGCTCGAATACACACAGCGAGTCTGCTGCGGTAAGGTGGCCCTGCAACCCGACTGGAGAGAGTGAGCACGTTTAACTTAAAGTTACATTTGTAATGAATGTGTTGTATACTAAAGACGATTCAGCATCAGCAAAAACAGCGCGTATTACGTTAGCCAAAATCAGCGGTCAATTCGCTCCCTCGTGATTTGTAAGAGCACTCTTCCCTTTGATTAGCCTAATTTTGATTTTAGTAAAGACAAGAACAGCTTAAGGCGAGACACAAAAACATCGGGGTTTTTTTCACTGGTTAATTTTAAGATTTTGATATTTGTCTTCAACATGTCTTCTTACTTGTGGTGAATTTTTTTTCCAAAAAAACACATTTAGGACTTTATTTTACTACACTTTGTCTATTTGCGTCAGATTTCTCCTAAATTCAACAAAAGTTGTCGTTCTAAATCAACATGCTGCTCCGCGATCGCTGCATGTCAATGTCATCACATCACTGATCTATATAGAATGACATAGATCAGTGCATCACATACATCTCCGTTGGAAAGCTCTCTTCTCTCTCCTGTACATTGTTGTCGTATCCAAATATGGTCATTTCCTTTTAATCAGCAACCAATCGTGAAAGTACAATGGGCATTTAACTCTAAAACCGAAATCTCATTGGCTGATGTCAATTTCTGACAACGTGATTCGTTCAGATGCATCACGTGACGTGCTCTGACAGTTAGAGATGCGTTTTTGACTGTTTTTCTGTTCAGTTGAAGGCCATAAATGCTGTGATTTAGGCGGTTTGTATTGTTGTTGCTAATGATTTGATAAGATATTGTGTCTGTAAATAGTTGTTTCCACTAAAAAAAGTATGAATTTTTACATTACAAATCTTTAAATGCTGTTTTCTCAAAATTAGTTTTTTTTGTCATTCTCCAGGACAAACATCTCAGCCTGTGTAGCACCTATGTACACCAAACTTTCCAGTTATACACTTAGCAGTATTCTGAAGATATTTTCAGAGGGATTTGTTAATAAATCATTCCTAAAAACCTTTGTAGTGTGTAAGGGCATGATTAAACAATAACGTTAATCATTTAATAATGATTAAAAGTGTTTTTGTGTTTGTTTTGTTAAAGCAATTCACATATAGGGATTCCCATGTACCGTCTACCCCTGCCACCCTGCCAAGACCTCTTGCCACCCCTTTGCCCCCCCATGTAAAATTTTCTAGATCCGCCACTGAACTATAGTACTGTAAGTGCACTATTCATTGGCTGATTTCTTCAAAAAGTGGTGTTTTTTTTATACCTCTTGAAATAACACATTTATGTGAACATCTTTTTTTAGTTCTGTTTTTTTCTGTTTAAATAATAATTTTACCAATATTTTAATATGACTTCATTTAGCTTAAATTTGCCAAGCACAAATGCAGTGCTTATTTAAACGATTAAAGTTTGTGAAAGTCATCTGGGAAGTAAGATAACTCAGTGGGTAAACTGACCCTTCAATTAAAAGGCTTTTATATAGTACAGTACTGTATGTTGGTGATAACACTTTCTGTTTTATTCAAAAGCACTTGACCACAAAAATACATAGAGACATGAATAAAGATACGTGGGACTACCACATTCTGGCATAACTAGCTGGGACTGCACGGCATTACTTCACCTTCATAAATCATCTCTTTAAATGCTGAAAGTATGCTTGACAGTATACCATGTGTGGGGTTTGAGGATCATTTGATCAATAAAATTACAGCAGGTGTCAGTACCATGCAAACAGTTCATTCAGACTTTTTTAAAGCTGAAATGAAAGATAATAATTTCATTAAAAAATATATGTCACAGCACAATACAAGCCCATATAGTGCCTGGTTAATATGTGATGCAGTTTATTTTCTACAATGGCACTTATTTCTCTTTTTAAAGAAGGAAACCTATACAAATGTTAAAATGCATTTGTCTATGCATCTGTCATTGACTGACAATAGTGTATTTTTTGGGATCAGTTAATATTCTTGCAATAGGAAAGATTGTCATTCACAGTAAATGCATTGCATGTAACCACAATACACCATTATTTACAAACAAAAATATAATCTGTTTTAGTTATACTCAGCTTTCTATCATTTATTGCTCAGATATGAGTTCTACTGTATTGTATAAAGTAATGATGAGTTGAGCATCCAACTGTATTGAAATTTGGCTAAACTGTTGAATACACCAACAAAGTTTTGGTCTGCTGTTCTGTCAGTTGCCTAGTCATTTATATAACAATGATTTTACTACACATAACTCCAGTTGTGGGAATAGTTTTGCATGTTTTCGGTACACTGTATTGCGGGAATAAACTGGAAGTACAAAGCATGGGCAAGAAAGTCAACATATTCTGGCACATACAGTATAAATTCTGTTTAAATGCAGTGCAAAGAAGGAAGAAAAAAATTACTATCCAGACTCAGGTCTTCATAATGCTTAGTAGCACTTAAATTGGTCTATGGGACAAGGCACTGCAACAGCATAAACATTAACGTACTCACTACTGCACAAGTATAGCCACAAGACCTAAATATTACAAGTAATGACAGGAGACTAGTAACTCTTTGTGAAGTCTTTTACATGGAGACACCCCACCAACAGAAATTACTCAAATAACACATTATTAGAAGTTAATCTGCCTATAATAGTGGTCTTACCACTAAAAAGACAATTAGGAAAACTTTCCAGACCAAATAAAAAACATTTTATACAAAAACATTTATAATAGTGAAAACAAAATACACACTTCTAGAATGCCTTGCCTCATAGACTTCTATTGTATGTACATAACTGTAAACAAGACTTCAGAAGAAAAAAAATCAGAAGTAAATATTTTTAGTGTTGATCGCACTTCACATTTGACTCCACTTACTAAAATCTGATCCAATAAATGTGTTTCTCTTCCCCTTTAAGTACCATTATACTACAATTAGACTCCATTCATCTGAGCAAGTCATGATTAAATATGTAATCTCAGATTTTTGGAGAATGCGTTTTAACCTGGAGTTGTTGTGTGCCACACCATGTTCAAAGGTCAATAATGTCACTGTCAACACTGGCTGAGTCATCATTTCGCGTGACTTTCAAATATCTATGCCCCCCTTTACTATTTGATTGTGAACTTTCAAGGTCAGGGGTTAGAAAAAGCCTTGTGTTTTCTGGACTGGGCACAAGGGTATGGCTTGTGCTTGGGGAAGGGTGCAGTGAGACCGGGCAGGACAAAGAGGAAGGCACTGGTGCCTCAGAGACCCAACGGAAGCCCTGATGAGTCGGTGTAGGGGGAGCTGTGACCTGTCGGCTGGGCACAGCACTAGGAATGGAGCGATCCAGACCTGTAGAAGACTCTGTGAGCAACGTGTGTTCATCACTGCTCGATGACAGTGTTATGTGGGGGTCACTATTCCGTCGCATCCACATGTTTGGAAATGGAGGAGGTGAAAGTGGTCGTAGTGGATAGAATAAACTTTCGCCCCCTAACAGATGCTCACGATGAAGTGCCTCATCAATACTGCGGCCAAGGTCAATTGGGGTTGGAGGGCGCAGGTCAAAATCGCAGAGTGAGAAGTTGGACTCCTTTTCCCTGTCCAGACTGCTACTTGAAGAGCACTGAGGTGGATGAGCACGTGGCTGCACCCTTAGCAATGAACCAGCAGAGCCCCCTGCAAAGCTTTTCAGATTGCTGTCTTTGAGTGGATCCTGATTTCGTATGAGGCTCTTGCTAATATCTGCCCCTGATCGCTCCTGTCCAGCCCAGTTATTGGGCAACTCTCCGGCCACTGCACTACTACTGGATCCTCCAATTCCATTGCTTTCAGATTTCCTTTGTTGCCTTACCTTGAGGCTCTGGACAATCTTTGCCCAGCATGTATGTCTGCTGGTAGAGTTTGATGATTGAGAGGGTGAGGGCAAGCTTTCTGTGGCAGCCCCTTCCTGTCTTGGTGCTCCACATATGTGGCCTCCATTGGGTCTCCAGAAGACCCAGGAAGACACCAAAAGCAGGCAGAAAGCCCAGACAAGCTCCAACAGTCGTACCCAGAACTGACAGAGCCACCATGCCCAACGGAAGCGCCTCCAGTCTCCTAGTAGTCCATATAGCCACATGCAGGAATAAATATGCAAAAGACAGCACAGTGCCCCAAGAAGAGCGCATACTGCCAGCACCCATGCTAAAACCCTCACTTTTTCTTCCCCTATTGCCTTATTTCTTCCCCGAGCTGCATTTGTGTGAGAGAGGCGTGGCAGTGCAAAGAAAAGGTACCCTAAACACAGTGTCAGGCCTGCAGTCAGCGTGAGGCTCTGTAGGACGATGGGAACAGCAGGTGAAAGTGCAGGGGAAAGTAAGTCTGCAGCAAGTAGGAGAGTGCATTGTAAAACAGCTAATACTCCTAAAAGAGGGGGGTGCTGAAGTGTTGGTGGTAGCCAAGTTACTCCTGCCTTTTTTAGTACCAATATCACTAATGCAGCCTGTGCCAAAATTAACAGT
The DNA here is from genome assembly GCF_029890125.1 of Rhinichthys klamathensis goyatoka. Taxonomy (NCBI): domain Eukaryota; kingdom Metazoa; phylum Chordata; class Actinopteri; order Cypriniformes; family Leuciscidae; genus Rhinichthys; species Rhinichthys klamathensis. The sequence continues at coordinate 8,294,909 of NW_026606587.1, read as the reverse complement.
GGTAACGGCAGCGTGTATAAAGCTATTATTACAGGAGGCGGCAGGAGGAACCGTGTCCCATATGGGTCAAGCAAAAAGTTGCCAGCTCTAACCGCACCCACAACTAGCAAGAGGCTATTGGCAAGTATCAGTTCACCACAGTGGGGGCAATTCAAGCTGGGAGCTAACGCTAAGCCAAGAACAGAGCCAACAGTAAGCAGAAGGAAGAGGGCAGCAGAACCAAATACATGCAGCTCCCATGCAAATGACAGTGTGCGTTTTAAGTCTGCCCACACTAAAAAGCTGCCATTTGTTGCACCATATTTGTCAGCATTGTTTTGATCTTTGGAAAAAACACAGGGCCCCACAACAGTGCCACAAGGGTCCTTGGGTTGGGCATGGGTTGGAGAGGCAGGGTTTGACTTCAAAGATGGAACTATTCCCTGTGAGACTGACTGGTCCGTCTCTGTAACTCTTCTATCATTTTCAGAGAATACAAAATGGCCATGTCCAGTCAGGCGAGGGGAGGTTGTACTTGTACTTAGAAAAGGTGATATACCTGTGGAAATCAAAAGGGGTACAGGAAATATTATTGAGGTAACTGGCAAAACACAATAACAAACAATAGGAAAGCATGTAACTACATACAACACATTCAACAATATACAATCCTTTTGCAATTTGTACATTTTACAAACTGATCTCTAATTAACATGAATGCTCATAAAAATAAAGCTGGAATACACTACATAACTTTTAAAAGATGAATATGTTTTAAATGAATATGCATCACACATTTGAACTTTGTAAATAGTTACAGAGGAAAAACTGGGAATTATACAATCAATGACAGATTCTGTGCCTATCATAACACTACATGATTATCAAAATCTGTCATATCTGACTGCTCAATATCTGCAGCCTTGCTATGACTTTCAGCAATTTGCGTGGGAAAAAAGTAATGTATTGTATTCTGGCCTTTATTTGACTTAAACATAATCTGTAAGTCTATTATAATGTGAAGCAGTTATGAACTGTCACCTATGTATCCATACACATTCTCATGCCAAGAAACCATAATAAACTTCATACACACAAAATCATTCATATGTACTAAAAACATACTGTCGAAACACACACTTGTACATGTTAACACAGACAGCATCTTTCATAACTTTTTGGTCATTGGTTAGAAGAAAAAAATCATATTACAGTCAAAATTTAAAAGGGACAAATGAGTATGACAAGTGCAGTTTTTACTATTGAACTAGTATTAAAGAATTACATTTCTATTTTTAAAAAAAATGTATGAAAGAGACAGAGACATACCGTAATCATACAATATGTTATTGGGGCTCATGAGGCACAATAGCACACACACAATTAAAAATGGCAGTCAGTCTCCCATAGAAGATAACATTCCCTTTCAAGGGAACTTCGAGCTGCGTCAAACGCTGTGGGAACGCCCCTGCGTTGTGCGTCATGAAGCACGTATGGAATCAGCCCAATGGAGAGACGGAACGTCATAGGCGGGTGACGTCATCGACCAGGAAACTATAAAGCACCCCAAAAACACAAGCGCATCAGCTTCTGTGCCTTCAGTCGCGCTATATGTGAATCTGTCTGAGTGTAAACACTGTGTCTGTCTTTAGTATTTGCTAGGCAGGAGTTATCACATTTACACCACACAAACAATTTTGTATGAGAGACTATGGCGAGCGAACGGCATTTAAGAAGTGTGTTCCTCCCTGCTCGCGCTATCTAACGGGCGGTGATACACACGTTCTTTGTGTTGTTTGTTTGGAAGTGCAGCATGCCCAGTCAGCTCTCGAGGGGGCTGGCTGCGAGCATTGCGAGCGTCTGCCTTTATGGACGCTCCGCTCCCGCCGGGCGCTCTCTGAGGAGAGTGCTCGGTGCGCGCTCCCCGCGGTTCGAGTCCCGCTTCTGCCGAGGCTGAGCGGCGACACTTATCGTGGTGATCGCAAAATGGATCTTTCAGCGGGGTTAGAGACGGGCTCTGCCTTATCTCTGCCTTTACCTGTTAGATCCAGTGTCTCAGCCCGGTTTGGAAGCACGCTCTGCGGTTTCTTCCGCCCGGGCTGAGGCACCAGTACTGCAACTATCGTTATATAGTTATAAAAACTAGGAGATAAAAATAGCAGTATTGACGAGGGAGATGTGGAGGACTCGCCACCTAACACTCCCGAAAGCGAAGAGCTCATGGAGGTTCTCACTCGAGCTGTATTAAAACTAAGCATTGAGTGGCCAGTGGCTAGGCAGGAGTCTGTTATTAAATCTAAGTTAGATGAAAGATTTCTCCCTTCCCGTGTGCAACCTCCATGCCGGTGCTTGCCGTTTTTTCATGATCTCCATACTGAGGTGTCGAGATTATGGAAGAAGCAGGCTTCTGATATAATTTTAGCCCCCAATCATTCACATATTCAGATTTAACGGGGGCTAGGTTTTTGAAAAGAAAAGACGGCGCTTTGCCGCGGGTAGAAGAGACGCTTGCGAGCTATCTCTCTTCCGAGGCTGCATTGTCATTTAAAGCACCGGCATTACCTTCCAAGCCATTATGAAATATTTCGGCTTTGTAAAGTGTATTTGGCGGCAGGTCAGGCTGCGTCGTGTCTGCATACAATGTCTATATTGCAGGCATACCAGGCTGATTTGCTAAAGGACGTGAGTGTGGAGGCAGTACTGACGTGGTTCGAGAACTGCGTCAGGCTGCCGAATTTGTGGTAAAATTATTTTTTTCCAACATGAAACAGAAAGAGAAAGCTTTCTTTTAGATGAACCTCTCTCCCCTGCGGGGTTATTCAGTGACTTAGTTAATACTGTCATTGATAATTTCAGGAAGAAAAGAAGCAGGCAGCAGCTTTTAAAAGGTTTCTTCCATTAAAAGTTCACGTCCACGGGGCTGCTGGGCGGGAGCAGCCCCGGCCGTCCACGAGCTCATCGCATAGGCGCAGCAAAGCAGAGTATCGCGTCTCGCGCTCCCCCTGCTGGACAGTGGGACCAGACGCGGCACTCTCAGCCAAAGCTTTTTGAAAAATAAATATAATATAATATATATATATATATATAAAATAACTAAAAAAAAAGCAATAGAACTGATTTGAGGACAGTTATATTGGCTATGCTGAGGGCGGTCCCCACCGAGGGAGAAAGGTGTTCACCTCTTTTTACGGTGCCCATTCTTCCTCGGTGCCCTCAGGGGCCCGTTCTGCAAACCCCGCCTTCATGCCGGGGCGCAGACGGTCCCGGCGAGCGCTTTCCCGAGGGACGGTCGCTTCCTCTGACACCGAGGGTGGTCCCCATCGAGGGAGAAAGGTGTTCACCTCTTTTTACGGTGCCCATTCTTCCTCAGTGCCCTCAGGGGCCCGTTCTGCCAACCCCGCCTTCATGCCGGGGCGTAGACGGTCCCAGCGAGTGCTTTCCCGAGGGACGCTCGCTCCCTCTGAGGAGGGTCTCAGAGCGGTCAAACCAGTTGTTCCCTGCCGGTGCGCCGTTACAGGGCGCTGTGTTTGCTGCTCAAATTACACCAGAGACCAGTCTCGAGAGACTGGTACCCTTAGTAGAATTTGTTTGGCAGAGTGGAAAAGCCTTCCAAGAATATCTCAGTGGGTCCTGCAGACAGTAGTAAGAGGTTATGCGATCCAATTTAGGTGTCGTCCACCGAAACTCAGAGGGGTTCTGCCCATAGTGTGGGCCCCGAGCAGGCTCTGGTAATGGAACAAGAGGTGAAAACGCTCCTTCAAAAGGGGGCTATAGAACGGGTTCCTCCTCCCAGTTTGGAGCTAGGTTATTACAGCCGATATTTCATCATTCCAAAGTAGGATGGGGGGTTGCGTCCAATTTTAGATTTGCGCCTATAAAATTGCTCGGTAGGGAAGCTTAATTCAAGATGCTAACTATCAAGCAGGTCGTGTCACAAATCAGGTCCGAGGGCTGGTTTGTCACGATAGATCTAAAGGACGCTTACTTCCACATTTCCATACTTCCACAACACAGGAAGTTCCTGAGGTTTGCCTTCGGGGGCGAGGCATTCCAATATAGGGTTCTTCCGTTCGGTCTAGCTATCTCCCCGTACTTTACGGAGCAGATGGCGGTTCGACATCGAGATGTCGTCCTCGCGCATATCAGGAAGTTGGGGTTGAGGCTGAACGCGAAGAAAAGTGTTTATCTCCTTCCCTGGAGACCACTTTTCTGGGCGTTGTTTGGGATTAGGTCACCCGCATCGCTTCGATTCTTCAGCCTTGAAACAGTAAAGCTAGGCCAGCTACTCACTGTAAAGCAGTTTCAGAAACTGTTGGGTTTGATGGCAGCAGTGTCAACGTTATACCTTGGCCTGTTGTACATGAGACCGCTGCGGTGGTGGCTCAGGACCAAGGGATTCTCCCCGAGGGGAAATCCACTCCACACGATCAAAGTCACGCGGCGTTGCCTTCGTGCTCTGGTCTTGTGGAAAGAAACTTGGTTCCTATCCAAAGATCCTGTGCTGGGGGCTCTTTGTCGTCGCATAAAGCTAACGACGGATGCTTCCCTCACAGGGTGGGGGGCGGTCATGAGTGGTCGTCCAGCCCAAGGTCTGTGGCAGGACCATCATCTATCATGGCATATAAATTGTCTAGAGATGTTGGCAGTGTTTCAGGCTCTGAAACACTTCCTGGCAGACCTGAGAGGTCATCATGTGCTAGTTCAGTCAGACAACACGTCGGTGGTCTTTTATATAAATCGTCAGGGGGGCCTGCAGTCTCGCCGGCTTTACAAGTTGGCCCGTCAGGTCCTCCTGTGGTCCCTAGGGAAGTTACTATCACTAGCAATGTATCTTCCTGGGTATTTGAATGTGGTAGCGGACTCTCTGTCGAGGCAGGGGCCGAGGCCGGGGGAATGGAGACTCCACCCCCGAGGTGGTGGAGCTCCTTTGGTTGAGTTTCGGTCGCGCCGAGGCAGACCTATTCGCTTCCAAGGAGATATCGCACTGTCGTCTGTGGTTCTCCATCAGTCATCCAGCCCCTCTGGGGTTGGACGCTATGGTGCAGCCGTGGCCGAGGTCACGTCTGTACGCTTTTCCCCCGATTGCTCTGCTACCAGGAGTTCTGGAGAGGGTTCGCCGGGACGGGGTCAGCCTACTATTAGTAGCCCCGTTCTGGCCGGCCAGAGTATGGTTTGCGGACCTGGTTTCTCTCCTGGACGGCTCTCCTTTGGAGCTCCCGGTCAGGAGGGATCTACTCTCTCAGGCGGGCGGCATGATATTTCACCCCCGCCCAGAGTTATGGAAACTGTGGGCTTGGCCTCTGAGGGGGCCCAGCTCTTAGATTCCGGTCTCTCAACCGAGGTTGTTGAGACCATCCTTCACTCCAGAGCTCCATCCACGAGGAAGCTATATGCCTTTGAAGTGAAAACTTTTCACTTCTTGGTATGGAGAACACCTGTAGGACCCAGTTAACTGCCCAGTGGGTGCAGTGCTGGAATTCCTGCAGGAGCGTTTCTCCACAGGGTTATCCCCCTCCACACTAAAGGTGTATGTGGCGGCACTGGCTGCTTACCACGTCCCTTTCAGTGGAGTTTCTCTTGGGAGACACCCGCTTATAACTCGTTTCCTTCGTGGCACTTTGAGGCTGAGGCCAGCAGTTCGTGCCTGGAATTTTCGCCTGGCATGGTTAAGGCTTTTCTATACCCTAGGCCAGGTTATGTTCCTAAGGTCCCTACTAATGTTGTTAGACCTACAGTTCTGCAGGCTTTCTGTCCTCCTCCATTTCTGTCGTCAGACCAGGAGAAACTTAATTTGCTCTGCCCAGTGAGGGCGTTAGACGCTTATGTCCACAGAGCTGCCCTGTGGAGGAAATCAGAACATTTATTTGTATGTTTCGGGCCACCCAGGAAAGGGTGTCCTGCGTCTAAATAGAGAATGAGCAAGTGGGTGGTCGAGGCTATCTCACTTGCTTATGAGTCGGCTGGTCAGCCTTCACCTTTGGCTGTACGAGCCCGCTCTACTAGGAGTATGGCTGCATCCAAAGCTTTATTGTCAGGAGTTTCCCTGAGTGAGGTTTGTGATGCGACTGGATGGTCTTCACCGTGCAGGTGCTCTCGTCCGCTGTGCGCTAGATCTCACATGACGGTCACTTGCTCCTATGGCGACGTGGGTATTCGCGTTCCCACAGCGTTTGACGCAGCTCGAAGTTCTCTTGAAAGGGAACGTCTCGGTTACGTATGTAACCCTAGTTCCCTGATAGGGAACGAGACGCTGCGTCGTTCTGCCATACTCCCGGCATTCCCGTTAAGCACTCCTTCAGGCCTATCAGAAGCTGATGCACTTGTGTTTTTGGGGTGCTTTATAGTTTCCTGGTCGATGACGTCACCCGCCTATGACGTTCCGTCTCTCCATTGGGCTGATTCCATACGTGCTTCATGACGCACAACGCAGGGGCGTTCCCACAGCGTTTGACGCAGCGTCTCGTTCCCTATCAGGGAACTAGGGTTACATACGTAACCGAGACGTTTTAGCTCTATATAAATATATATTTAACTACACTCTTACAAATAAGTTTAGTGGTTCTTTTAAGCAACTTAGATTCAGCAGTTATCAAGTTCAAAAGTTAAAGAAAAATTTACATTCACTGCGTTTTTGAGCTGGTAATATTTTACAGATTAAAAATTCTTGATGTTACATCATAGGTTCCTTGTCACACTCACAGAAGGGAACAGAGAGATGGTAAGGTGAAATGATTTATTTAAGTAAAAGCAGAGTAATGAGACAACAACGGGAACATAGCTGTCAACATTTGGTTTTCAAAATCCGGGAGATTTGTGTGCTGGGGACCGTTCGGCGCTCGCTTGGGTTAAGCTTTCCGCGACTGCGCAACTGGGTTATAGGTTGCCAGGTTGAGATGACAAACGGGTTGAAATTGTATATGGTGTGTATATTGTGTGAATATAATGCATTTAATACAAGATCTGGCAACTGGTCAACATTAGACAAACATATTGGTCCGATTATTCATAAAGGAGTTTGGGCCATGCACATTACGGGAGTTTATCGGGAGAAATAACAAACCGGGAGGGGTCTGGGAGATAGGGCTAAAAAACGGGAGAAACCCGGGAAAAACGGGAGTGTTGACAGGTATGAACGGGAACCAGACGATGGTGAAAGGATGGTGACCTTATGATATGTGATAAAGACTTAGCTGGCGATGACTGAAGTGGAAACTCTGTGCAGGTGAAGAATGAACATGATGACTGGAGATCTGGATGACGGACAGGAGACAGGAGACTTGACAGGAAGATCTCAGGTGTTCAGGTAAGGAGTCTGTTTACCTAGCAGTGACGTTGATGAGACCAGACACTGATGTGAGGGTGATGCAGGTGTTGATGAGGGAGTGCAGGTGCAGGGAATCAGTATCTGGTGATGATCAGCAGCAGGTATGGTGATGGCTGACTGAGTGCAGGTGGGGATGATGGGAAGTGTAGTGCAGACAGGTTACAGAGTTGGTGACTGAGCTGGTGACTGTGAAAGTACTTCCCCCTCCCGGAAAGCATGACCTTGCACAACAAATGGTCCATTGGAAGGATCATGATCCATGGTGGAGCTGATGGAGGGAGGAGCCATGGAGGCTGAAGGGCTGAGGACTTCAGGGTGGCGAGTGACAGAGGCGGAACCAGTGGGAGAGGGTGACAGGGTGGAGATGGAGGTCTGACCGGCCATGGTGAGACTGAGGATTCAGAGGGACATGAAGCCGATGGCTCTGGCAACTGAGGTGAAGGCGGGGACTCAGAAGGGCGGGGTGGAGACAGAGGACCAAGGAGGAGCTGAAGAGAGTGAGGAGTCCAATGGAGTCTGGGGGACGAGGCGGAGCCAGAGGAGTGCAGTCCAGAGTTGAGGGCAGGTCGACGGACAACCATGGTGAATCCAGGGGGACGAGGGAGCCTGGTGGAGCTGGAGCACTGATGGGCCACGGTGGAGACGAGGGAGGTAGGAGCCAAGGCTGAGTCAGTAGACCAATGGGTCGATGTAGAATCCTAGCTTCGGTAGGTGGAGTGGAAACCCAGGGATCCCCTGACCACGATGGCGCTAAGGGCTGGTAGTCCCACAGCAAGCCCACCTCTCCGAAGGTTTTTTGAGGGAGAGATGCGGGACTAACAGTGGGCAGTAGAGATGATGAGGGCAGGAAGACAGGAGGAGGTGGTAGAGGGAGGTTGGGTGGGAATTCAGGGTTCTGGAAGATGGGACTGGAGTCGCTTCCGAAATCAGGGTGAGGACGGGAGTCGTTTCCAGACTTGGGGCGAAGGCTAAGGATCGGGGCATGGTGGCGACAATCTTGACTGAGGGCTCAGGAGGCATGGCGGCCGCCATCTTGACTGAGGACTCAGGAGGCGTTGTGGCGGCCATCTTGGAATGAGGCTCTGGAACGGCTGCGGCCATCTTGTGACCAGGCTTTGGAACGGCGGTGGCCATTTTGGGACCAGGCTCTGGAACGGCGGCGACCATCTTGGGACGAGCCACCGGAGTGGCGGCGGCCATCTTGAGAGGAGGCTCTAGAACGGTGGTCTCGGAGGGACGAGACTCTGGAGCGGCTTCCTCTATCGTATAAGGCAATCCACATAACCGTTGCAGCTGCAGGAACTTGCTGATACAGGTGATTGTCCAACCCAGACCAAAAGACGGTCTTTAATGTGTCCTCGTTCCAGGGTACTTCATGCGCGTGATCAAGGAACTCTTCTACATAGTCCTCGATCGGCCGAGCATCTTGAAAGCGGGTGAGAAGAAAGTTAACTGGGTTCACCGAGGTGAGGAGGATGCCCATCCTGTGCTTCTTTGAGGTCTGGTCTTCTGTCACACTCACAGAAGGGAACAGACAGATGGTAAGGTGAAATTATTTATTCAAGTAAAAGCAGAGTGATGAGACAACAGCAGGAACCAGACAATGGTGAAAGTATGGTGACTTGATAGGTGATGAAGACTTAGCTGGCGATGACTGAAGTGGAAACTCTTTGCAGGTGAAGGATGAACACGATGACTGGAGATCTGGATCGGGATGACAGACGGGAGACAGAGGGGAGACAGACGGGACGATCTCATGTGAGTGTTCAGGTAAGACTGTCAGTCTGACTGTATACCTAGCAGTAACGTTTACGAGACCAGACACTGATAATAATAATAATTCATTACATTTATATAGCGCTTTTCTCGGCACTCAAAGCGCTTTACATAGAAGGGGGGAATCTCCTCAACCACCACCAATGTGCAGCATCCACCTGGAGGATGCGACGGCAGCCATATTGCGCCAGAACGCCCACCACACACCAGCTTATTGGTGGAGAGGAGACAGAGTGATGAAGCCAATTAGTATATGGGGATGATTAGGAGGCCATGATGGACAGAGGCCACTGGGCAAATTTGGCCAGGATGTCTTTTGAAAGAGTAGGGGTGTAACCCCGGCATCCTGGCCAAATTTGCCCAGTGGCCTCTGTCCATCATGGCCTCCTAATCATCCCCACAAACGTGTCCCTGCTTTATATACAACCACTGATAAATATATTCGGTTTTGAGGAAAAAAAACTATATGAGTGCGGAATAGAACCCAGAACCTCTGACACGCTTGCCCATGAAAGTACACAAGCTGCAGTCACGGATCTTTGGATTTATTCACGTGAAAATTCTCGGCACTAACAATACATATTAGTAGATCTCATTAAATAGCAAATTAAACACAATGTACTATTGAAATTGATTTCTTGACATCGTAATGTTATTTTTTTCTGAAATTTTTTATTGTACACATATTGCACATATATCTTTGGATTGTATTGCAACCTTCTCCCCCTGACACCCCACACACCAGACTGTCCCACCCACTTTTTTAAACAAAATTACGCCACTGGTTTGAGATGTGTGTTCGGTTGCTCGAGTTTTATTCCGTTTTCCAACTGTAAGTTGGTTAGTTAGGAATGAAATGGCTAATTTATTCACTCCTCTACTATTGAATCCAACGTATCATCAGCGCTCGGATTCATTTCCATGGTGCTGTCAAGTACGACTTGCAGTCTGTGAGGTAAACTAAATGCTATTGGCTATTTGAAAAGGGGGAGTAGCCATTCAATATGTCCCGCCTTAGCTTCCTGTTTGAGTGGAAATTACGTCAACGCATCATACAAAGCTGCGCATTCCAAGGTACTTCAGTCGGCCTTTAACGTTTGTCTCAGTCTCACAAGTGGCCAAACTCACACTAAAAACACTAATGTTCCAAAAGACCAGGAAATTAACCCCCATTTTTTTCATCTTTCAGACAAATAATTCATACCTTTAGTGTTCTTTATATCGATCACTGTTCTTTTAGTTCCTGGTTCCTTTAACTGGTCATTGGGTATTTTTGAAGATCTTGTTGACTGTGAAGTGCTTTTTGGTTGTGAATAGTCGGAACTAACGATGTCCACTCCTGGTGCTGGTGCCTCTAGTTGTAGACTGGTTTTGCTTGTGCTAAGAGAGGTGGTTTCAATATATGATCGTAAAGTGGTAAACTGTATTTTTGGCTGAATTTTAGCTGGAGTGGTTATCCCCAAACTGCCTGATAAACAAAAGAAAACATCAAACAGTTTTTCCTCTAGTTTTTGTTAAAGCGTTAATATAAAAACAATGAATTTAAATATAGTATATATATATATATATATATATATATATATATATATATATATATATATATATATATATATATATATATATATAGAGAGAGAGAGAGAGAGAGAGAGAGAGAGAGAGAGAGAGAGAGAGAGAGAGAGAGAGAGAGAGAGAGAGAGAGAGAGAGAGGGGTTGACATTAACTTTTTTGCTCACTAGCCACTTAGTTACTAGCCACTGAGCATTTTCACTGGACACAATTATGACGATACCATGGGGAAAAAAACTGCCATATAGATATTTTTAATGTTATCTCATAATTTGGCAGCAGGTATATTAGGCTGCTGTCACTTTAAGACCGGACACATGGATTCATTATACTGTTACACATGCGTTTTCTTTCTTAACTTTACCTTCACTTCAGACATAGCTGACTGTGTTTAAGTGAATGCTCACCAAGACTGGAATTTTTACATTATTTATTAGAAGAATTATTAGAAGATTTCAAATGAAATATATATATATATATATATATATATATATATATATATTATATAACCTATCAAATTCAAGCAGCCAAAGTGGCTAGTAGGAGTGACTGCATTACACGCCACTGCTGAAATCCACCCGCATTTGACGGGTGTTAATGTCAAGCCCTGTATACAGGGCCTTTATTTCAAAAGTATGTTAAATACACACACACACACACACACGTATATATATATGTGTGTGTGCGTGTGTGTGTATATTTAACATACTTTTGAAATATACACACACACACACACACACACACACACACACACACACATATATATATATATGTGTGTGTATATTTACCACACTTTTGAAATATACTGTAACTGTAATTAACTATTTCGCTATAAATGTTGCTATAGAACTGAGTAAAAGAACATTGTAATTATGGTTATTTAGGTGAACGTAGCATTACTTCATCTGTACTATACCTATTTCCAGTCGAGTCCTGTTTCCGTCCAATTGTCTCATCCCATTGGAAGTGGATACAGGCTTTTCATTGGGTGGTGCAGTTGCAGAAGGGCGGGTCTGGAGTGAAGGGTTGATTGTTGGATTTGTATGTACTGTGGCCAAACTAGCCAGCACACTATGAGCAGTCTGAACTTGTGGTCTGTTCTGGGCATGCTCTCCACCAAGATATGTTATAGCCTCTGTTGACAACCTAACAAAGCGATTTTCTTCAGGTATTACCACATCACCTGACCCAACGGATGACAAGTCTTTTTCTTTAAATTCAGTAAATGTTTCATCTGTCATTGACTCTGTCCCATCAACAGTCTCTTTTTCTTTTAGAGCGGCATCTTGTGGTAGTATGACATTTTGAGTAGAACCTCTTTTCACTCGGCCTTTGTGTGATACTACAAATTTACCCCTTGACCCAAATTTACCCCTTGACCCAGTTATCTCAGTATGTGACGTTTTTGATGAAAATATGTCCTCAGTATTTCTGATTTCAGTCCATTCATTTGAATCTCCAATTGATTTCATGAAACTTTTCCCATAGAAGCCACGAAGAAATGGTCTGACAACTTCTAATGCAGCATTGGCAGTCAGTCCATGATCAGTTTTTTTGACAAGCACATAAGTCTGTTTTTTTGAACAATAGGACAACAGGCTATGATTTGAATGAGTCGTCAGAGAAAGAGAGTTTTCATGGACATGACTTATAATTGGATGAATTAGAGGCAGTAGAAGAAAGAGTTGGAGTGGAGGCACCATACTGTCAATCTGCCATACAGCGAAACTGTCTATGGGTGTGAAATATGCTCAATGTTTCTTCTCATTTCTTCTCCTGCAGAGAGAAACAAATACATTCAAATTAAACTTAATACACTAATACATTCAAATTAAAACACAAACAGTGTTGAAAACAAGCCATTCTCATTGACCAATGATAGAGCATTTGAGAGAAAAATGCCTGTTGAATGAGAAAAATGTATAGACATACTTTGCACCTCAGCTTTTTAATTAATGCTCAAAGAAAACATGATGGATACATATTTTGCTGTTGCTTTCCATTTTATCAGGTAGTTGTTGCAGCCTCAATTCAGTATAGAGCATCCCTATGCATCAACTATTTTAATTGCATATTATCAAATGCTACCCTAGTCAGAAATAGTATACTTAAGCACAATTTATTCATATGTACGACTAAATTTGTGGCACACTATAAATTGGTATACTTAACGTCTATTAAATTGGAACAACTAATTTTGTACTATATGCATTTTATTTTTGTCCAAAAGCAGTGCTGAAGTTCAACAAAAGTTGTATTAAATATACTTGGTTGTGCTAAAGTGGAACTATTCCAAGTATACTTAAAGGATTAGTTCACTTCAGAATTAAAATTTCCTGATAATTTACTCACCGCCATGTATTAGATAATGTCTGTCTTTCTTCAGTCAAAAAGAAAATAAAGTTAAGGAAAAAAATCTAGGACTTTTCTCCATATAGTGGACTTTAATGGGGTACAACGGTTTGAAGGTCCAAATTGCCATTTCAATACAGCTTCAAAGTGCTCTATATGATCCCAGCTGAGGAATAAGGCTCTTATCTAGCAAAACGATCTGTCATTTTCTAAAAGGAAATACATATTTATGTACTTTTTAACCACAAATGCTTGTCTTGCACTAGCTCTGCAATGCACCACACATTACGTAATCACGTTGAAAGGTCACACGTGACGTAGGCGGAAGTATCGATCTAGTGTTTACAAAACGAACATGCTAAGACTAAGTCAAACGCCCTTTACAAAAAAATAAAACATAAATAAAAGGTAAAACAACAATGTTGGACGATTTTGAAGTTGGAGGAGAATATGAGATGGAGTTTTTCGCCCTACCCTACCTTTTCGAACCGGAACACGCGTGACCTTTCAATGTGATTACGTAATGCGTGGCGCATCGCAGAGCTAGTGCAAGACGAGCATTTGTGTTTAAAAAGTATATACTGTCTGTATATATTATAATATTTTCCGAAAATGACCGATCGTTTCGATTGATAAGACCCTTATCCCTTGGCTGGGATCGAGTAGAGCCCTTTGAAGCTGCATTGAAAGATGAAAAATCCTGTAATGTTTTCCTCAAAAACCTTAATTTCTTTTCGACTGAAAAAAGAAAGACACGAACATCTTGGATTATGTGGGGGTGAGTTATCAGAAATTATCTAAATTATCAGAAAATGTTAATTCTTAAGTGAACTAATCCTTTAAGTACACTTTAAATATCTACTCTTGTATTTAAGTTTTGAAATGCAGAATTCACTCAGCATAAACTTCAAATGTATTTTGGTGACATTGCAATTGCAATTCAATTACACTTTATGAGTGTTGACCATACATTTATTTTATACTGATAACAAACTGAGGTCATACTTTTAGTGATTTTAAAACACATTGCAATGGCATTCCAAGTAAACTTGAAGTGTTTTCAAGTGAATCATTATTGTGCACTTCAAATACAATAAAGTAATCTTTATAAATAATGCCACAGCTTAAGAATTTACCTTTTACTGACAACCCCCAGTATATCAGTAACTCACTTATCCGGAGAACATCAGTTAGAAAATGGGAACAGACATTGAATGTAGGAACGGACTGGATTCGAATCCGGGTCGCTGCCACACAAACGCACCCGGTTTACCAGTTGAGCCACCACAGCAGACATGCTCCAAGCTAAACAAGGGCTACTTTGTGTTCTTTCTATTCAGTTACAAGTACTGCTATAAGCAAACAGATTTTTCCATGACAGGAAAGACTGTGGATTTAAAGACTGTGGATCACAGTGAAAAGTCTCAATATAGTAAGTGGTGCGTGAAAACAAACGTGAAATGGCCTGTATAGAACACCAAAGTGCTGTAAACTTGAAGCTGTTGAAGAAATAAAGCCAGCAGACATAACATTAAATATCATCTGCAGAACGTTTTGCTTCCCTTTTACCTGACATGATCTGTCATTAACACTGCAGTAAGCAATTGCACAAACCGGCATAACATTAGTTTTATTCTTGTGCACTCACTAAAACACAGACAGTTCCATTCATTGGTGGAAGAATGTGAACATGCAGAACTGCTAGTGTTTCAGTGCGTGTGGATGGAATAAAACCATCCGTAACATTTCTCTGCCGATTGTCTCTGCGCGCTTCAACTCCCAATGAACAACTCAACAGCTCAACTCCCACAACTGCTCCTGATGTACAACGCAATGAAATGATTTGGCGGTTTGACGGTCTCGCATTACTCTGCGTATTTAAATGTGACGCATGAATTGAAATTATTTTACGTTGATTGATACTTTTCATGCAATTTCTGAGTTTATTTGACAATTAAATTTTTGTGTAATTTTTGAGGACGGGTCAGGATAATTTTAATAATTCGTTTACAGTTTTTTAAAATTGCTTAGACACTAAAAGGGGTACTTGAGGCTCACTTAGTAAAACCATTCACTCATATACCTAATCTTTAGACCAAGTCTGCAAACTACAAGCACATTACGTGCTTTAAACTCAGTTTGATATTGTAAAACAAACTTTTTGCAAAACTCTAAACACAGTTCTCTGCATTACACACATCATTCAAAACTAACAGATCTTGTTTAATTTGGAAAACACTGGCATTTAAATTCCACACTCATTTACATGATTACCTACACCCAATGATCATGTGTGAAAACACTTATACATAAACTGACCGCTTAGAAATCAAAACTCAGTGTTTTGAGAAAGAACAATTTTTTTTACCCCCTTGCATTTCTGTTTATAATGTAAATATATATGTACATAAGCATATATGTATATATATATATATATATATTTATGTGTATTTGATTTGATTTATTAGACAAATTAGTAGTGAAAAATACACTCATTTGTCAAGGATAACACAATAAAGTTAAAAAAAATATTTCCATTGTGATCCTTGATGTAAAGCACAACTTCACTCCTAGAGACAGATTATCATGGCACTGCATACTGGTATATTTACAACACTACAATAAAAATACACATTACCAAACTATACATCATACTTAGACATCATACATCATAATTAGACATCCACCAAACATTAATACAAATAAGTCACTAATACAACTTATCCAATAACCAACTTCTGACTTTCGTGCTAAAACCAACCATATTTGACATACTCTTTATATCTAGAGGCAGCTTATTCCATTCCTGGGCCCCTGAGTATTCAAAAGACCTTCTACCATACATTGTTCTAAAGCGACATAATGTAATGGCCATTAAACTCTGCCTATAGTATTACAACAGTGTGTCTCACATACCCTAGAGATACACATATTAAGATATGACGGAGCTCTTTTATTTATTATCTTGTGTACCATCTTTAATTTAAAGTGCACAACTCTACTTTCTATAGGTAACCACTTAAGATGTCTAAAATGGGAGGCATCAACATGTGTAAAACTATTAAAACCTAAAACCAACCGTATCAATTTATTTTGAGATTTCTGTAACTTAACCAGCCAAAAACGAGACAAATCGGACATCCAAGAAATACATGCGTACTCTAGATGATATAACACTAAACATGATGCAAGTATTTTTAAATTTTGCTTATCCAAAAAACCAACACATCTAGCAAGAAATTTTGTCCTAGCATTAACTTTCCCTAAAATTTTCATAGCCATGCCTGTACCCCTTAAATCATTGTCCAAAACACATCCAAGATAATTAACAGTAGTTATATTTGATATTATATAATCCTCTACCTTGATAATCAAGTTAGTAGCTTTGTTCAGTTTACTTCTCGTCCCAAATAATATGGATTCAGTTTTTCCTAGGTGCAATAAAAGTTTGTTATCAGAGAGCCAATCTCTTACCCTGCAAAGCTCCTCACCTAATCTTACTTGAATTTTAGAAACATCCTTATCAGAATCCAGTAGAGCAGAGTCATCAGCATATAAAAACATATTACAATCACAAACAGCTTGCATGTCATTTATGTATAAGAGAAATAAAAGGGGACCTAGGACACTTCCCTGAGGAACTCCATTATCAATATTTGTCTCTTCAGAGAGTACCCCATCAATTATTACCCTTTGAGTTCTCCCAGTTAAATAAAAGTTCAACCAGGCTATGACCATACTAGAAAAACCCATGACACTTAATTTATCCAGCAATATTGTATGGTTCACTGTGTCGAAAGCTTTTTGAAGATCCATTAGTACCATTCCACACATTTTACCTTCATCAATCTGTTTTCTTATAAAATCTGTTAAATAAAGTAAAGAAGTATCAGTCGAATAAGATCTTCTAAAACCTGATTGAAATTCATAAATTAATCCATTCTTACATACATATTGATAAATCTGTTTATGCACTATCTTTTCTAAACATTTTGATGCCACACTAAGAATGGAAATCGGCCGATAATTTCCAGGATCATATCTATTACCTTTCTTGTACAGTGGAATGATTTTGGCTATTTTCATGTCCAATGGAACTATACCCTTTTCTAAAGAAAGATTCACAATAAATGTAATAACTGGAGTATCACCAGCATCTCTTAGGAATCTCGCTGGAATACCATCGAGCCCAGTTGACTTGGACACCTGAAGTTCTTCTAACATCTTAGTAATTTCATCTACTGTAACTTTAATAAAAACAAAAGAGTTAGGTACTATTCCCTTTTTTAAATAAAAAAACTCTTAACAAAATCTATTCCATATAATCCCTTAGACAAAGGAAGCTTATCCACTAAGCTCTTTGCAATTGAGGGGAAAAAAAGATTAAATTTCTTAGTAACTTTACTTTTATCAAATTCAATCTTACCATCTATATCTAATCCTAATTTTGATTCTATGACCTTCGATTTACCAACTGATTGGAACCTATTCAGCACTTTCCACAGAGATTTAGAATCTTCCTTATTAATCTGAATTTGTTCTTTTATAAAATTACTTTTTGCCGCCTTTATAGTCTTCTGACCAAAATTTCTAAGTGCTTTAAAATTTTCGTAGTCCTCTTGTTTCTTTGTTCTTCTAAAAATAGAAAGCTCTCTATTCCTACTTCTTAATAATTCCATTATTTCTTGATTCATCCATGGACTGGATCTTTGCTTAACTCTTACTTGTCTAAGGGGGGCAATATATGTGCATATATACATATATTTATACAATATATATATATATATATATATATATATATATATATATAAATATAATTAGAAAAGGTAAATCATACACCCTGTTCAAATTCTAGAGTTGCATCATCCTTCAGACAGTGTTGTGAATGAAAGAATGAGGTACTTATATACCTCATATACCTCAAAGGTCACTCACTCAACATAGACCCCTTTTCATTTGGTAAACATGGTGACTTTTTTTGTGGGCAGAGCTTAGGTGGAGGCAGAACGATCCCTCTGGCCACTTTACTAACGCTAGTTAGCAAGTTTGTTAGCTTGATTTTTAACAATGACTGGAGAAAATCAGATTTTAACCTTAATTTGTAAGGTCACTCACTGTCCAGGACCGCGATTGTTATTTTCAATAGTTAATTTCCACAAACGGAACCAGATTGGCCAACCCGTAGCCTACACGCTCACTCAATGCATGGACGATCTGACAGGATTAACGTTACCTCAGTTGAGTGGCCTGACTTCTACACCTACCTAATAGAGAAACCGAGCGTAAAGAAAAACTGAGGGCATATAAATCTTTAGATGCCTATAACTATGTGATGAATGGTCATGTACAAGACTTGTGGCAACGTTACATTCCGCAGTACTGCCAGCCAGTGCCAAGGCCAGAAGACGACAATGTAAAGAGTGACATTACAGTGCAATTTAAATGATGTGATTATTTTTTAGAAATAAAAATATTTTTTATGTATTAAAATTATATTAATTAACAATGTATTTGATTATTCTTTCTTACCAGGTTCTTCAAAAAGTCTATCACAATATATCACAACAATGTATACAATCATAGATGGTTCACAAATAATCACAATAATTTAGAAAACATTATGCGATAAAATTTCAAATTGGAGCCTGTAGGCGATTCTTGCACGGCACCAAACAACACAGCAAGATGACATTTAATAACAATAATAATAATTTAAGCTCCTTATTATGTAGCCAAATCTGTGCTGGTTTGTATTGGCCGCCTCCAGTTTTCACTTTGTTTTGCCTCCAGCTAGAGCCGTGACGTAATTGTGATGTCGGCGCAAAAGGGGTCTATAGACATCCACTTGATTTTGATTACTGAATGAATTGGCGTTAATCAGCTGAATAAAGCACTCATTCATTAACACAGTGACTTGTTGCCACCTACTGGCAATATTTCATAATCCAAGTAGGAGCACAGAGTGTTGTTTCGTTCCTGAATGAGTCAGTCTTTAAACGAATTGGTTGAGTGAGTGATTCACCCCCCATATAGACAGCCATTTGATTTTGATTTCTGAATGAATCAGCATTAATTGCCTAAATAAAGTACTCATTCATTAAAGGGGTGGTTGGTTATATGTGGCGAGCAGGACGAGGTCGAGGGCCGTGGAAGGACGGAGCAAGGCTCTTTGCTTTAGCCGTTCAAAGCAAAGAGAGATATTTTCTTTTACAGAAATCTCTTTTTAGAGACTACAACAAACGGTTGGTAGGGACTACACAAGCTTCCTCCCAGGTTAGTGACATCACAAATCCTAAAATCTACATAAATCCGGCCCCCAGGAACACGCAAGCAACAAAGTTGTGAGGCAGTGTTGAGAAGAGGAAGAGTTGTTGTAGTAGTCTGCTCAAGCTGTCACATCCGTCTTTTCAAATTTATTGCAATACAGTACGTAACACAAATGCAATAGCATGTCACTCTGTAGACATCTTAAAACAGTTCCCACACTAGCGATTTATAGATTATCATGAAAGAATATGCTAATCAATGACTTGAAGATAGTTAACTCCACATCAGCTACATAAATTCATCAACTAACCAATCAGAAACAACCTGTTGCATTCTACATGTTGTCACTTCTTCTTGAGTCTCTCCATTATTGTCCGACTTCGGTTTGAACATAAAAGGCAGGACAGTTTCTGACACTTTAGAAGTCTGTGTGAGGTACTGCTAACACACAAGCTCTTGAAGCTCCGCCCTGTGGAGCAACAACATTTAAATTTAAAGGGACAATTTAAAGTATTTAAATTTAAAAGGGACACACACAAACCACCGCGTTTTTGCTCACCCTCAAAGGGGGACAATTTTAACATGCTACAAAAAAATGAATTTTGAGCTAAAACTTCACATACCGGTACACACTCTGGGGACATCAGAGACTTATTTTACATCTTGTAAAAAGGGCCATTATACCACCCCTTTAACAAAGTGACTTGTCGCCACCTTCTGCCGATATTTCATAATCCAAGTAGGAGCACAGAGTGGTGTTTCGTTCCCGAATGACTCAGTCTTTGAATGAATTGGTTGAGTGAGTGATTCACCACCCCATATAGACAGCCACTTGATTTTGATTATTGAATGAATCAGCGTTAATCGATTTTGTCATTCATTTCAAATTTCTGTATTCAAAATGTTAGGTTTAAAACATTAATCTCAACCTCTCCTGATTCCCTACTCTACTGTGTATATTTACCTTTCTGCCTGACATGATAGTATTTTTTTATGTATTAAGCCCTGAACCGCAACGTAAAAAAAAAAATCTGTAAAAAAAAAAAATCTAGCATTTCGAGATTAAAATCGAAACATTTCGAGAATAAAGGCAAAATTACGAGAATACAGTCTTCCGTAGAAGTTCTTTCTTTTTTCTTTTTTTTTTTAAGAAATGCGTTTGTGAAGTCGAACTGCTTCTGACATGGATCTAAATATAATAGTAGCTTTTTACTTTTATCTGGGCTTTCAACAAAAGGAAATTCTACAGGTGCTAATCTACCAACATGGCATTACCATGGCGTTCCCTATAGACGAGCATGAAGACTCCGCCTAGGTACCTCCGAGTAGGTATCACAATCCTGGTCCAAACTTTATGTGGCACGTTGACTCGAAGCCTACGTGTCTTCGTGCTTGTCTATAGGCAACGCCATCTGGGTCGAGAACACTTAACAGTAACCGTACTGTCTCTCTCTTCCCCGTAAATCCTTTCTGGATATATTTTAAGTGCATCATTCTGTATCCAATCACTTGGCCGGATCCCGTGATTTCCTCAGATATAAAGCTGGCTATCCATGCAGTCTGAAAAGTGTTTTCGCCTGTAAAGTCTATTCCAGCACAGTATATATTTTGTAACATCCTAAAACAAATGGTAATGCCATGTTGGTAGATTAGCACCTGTAGAATTTCCTTTTGTTGAAAGCCCAGATAAAAGTAAAAAGATTTTATTTTGTTTCGACTTTAATCTCGAAATATTTCGACTTGACTTTACTTGAATCTTATGACTTTACTGGCGTAAATGTAGAATTTTGTTTTTTTTCGGATTTTTTTACTGCCCTCTGAGCAGCATTAAAGGTCCAGAAAGGGATTTTTGAAAACGCTGTTAAAAAAAAAAACATTATTATTATTATTATAAACCACCTCCACTGCCCGTTTTAAGCATCGGCTCCCAAAGTGTGTCCGAAAAGCGAGATTACGTTCTTTTGGTTCCCCTTTTATTGATCGCTATAACCCCTTAATCTTGTCACATTTGTAAGGTATTAGTTACTTGGACTATCGTGTTATGTAGGGAGCTGTTCATGAAAGCTGTTTGTGTCGTTTTTTGGGATGGAAGGGATGACTTTGCCATCAAAGGAGTAGAGGAGCTAAATAACAATTAGGCATTTGATCTGAATTATCATAATGTAACACAAATTGCTTTCACTTATTGATGACATGATACCCTCGGGTGGCAGTCGTTGCCTGTGTTGCATAGCGTGTGCGTAAATGTGGGCATCAAGATAGGTGTGTGATCCTTTTGGGTAGGGGCATGTTTGTTTTGGTGATTTCAAATATCAACAGCATTTAAACTGTACCTTTAAACTGTGTAAATACATCTAAACGCAACTTCAGATTCAGCTTCTTTGCCACCTCTGCAGTGCAAAGATGGCTTTGGTTGATACTGATTTATTTGGTAACAGCCTATATTTAATTCTAATTTAATTGACAAAATTAACATTACAAATGTCATATTTAATCAGTTTAGAAAAAAATTACTTAATATAAAAATTGCAGTAACCAGCAATATTAACTTCTCCATTGTTGTTCAGTCATTGTACAAGTAGGATGGTTGGTCGGTGTAGTATTTGTCCCGCCCCTCCTCCACTCTGATTGGACGGCTTGACGGATTGTTCTTTAACTAATTATGAATGTTTTAACAGCTAAAAAAATGTTTAAGACTTTCAATTACATTAAAAGAGAATAAAATAAAGTAAAGCTAAAAAAGGAAGTTACATTCTGCATGGTTGTATCAAGAAAGTTTCCAGTTGAAAGAGAGCCTTTTACTGCAGCTAGTCTCCCTCTTTTCCTTTCATGCCCGCTCAGAGTCCATACAGTTAGACATTTCCGTACATTTCCGTGAATGTTTCCAGGCCCAAACAGAGGCCCATTTGTAGGCAGTGAGATCAGAGCCCGTTTAGCTTTAACCATTTAACTCTGTGTGTGTGTGTGTGTGTGTGTGTGTGTGTGTGTGTGTGTGTGTGTGTGTGTGTGTGTGTGTGTGTGTGTGTGTGTGTGTGTGTGTGTGTGTGTGTGTGTGTGTGTGTGTGTGTGTGTGCGCGTGAGACTAAGGTCAGAACAAGCCAGGTATTAGCAATCACAACAGCTTAGAGACACATGGATTATTTGTATTTGATTGTATTTTACATAAGGGTATACAGTAGCTGTTTACATAAATGATTCAACACCCAAGGAATGTCTCATTCATAATTCCTGACCAGCCATAAGATACTTTGTGCAACACATGAAACTGCACATATAAGTGCATGCACACATTTTCCACACCTGACTGATGACATACTTTTTATAGTGTTTCTTTTTTTCTAATCATAGGGCTAAGCGATATGAAATACCTATAAAAATGTGTAAACATTTTTTATACAGTAGGCTCATATGACACTTACTAATAAAGTGTCTGTGGATCCTACACTGTCTCTCATTCTAATATATTCTCTGGTCAAACATCTGGTCAAATTCATTCTCTCTATTTTCTTCATGAAAACAAAAACATTTTAACAGGTCAAAATGAGGCTTTCCATAGAGAGAAATGTTGCTCCTAGAGATTTCAGTTTAAATTTTTTATTTTAAATCAGCTTCTGCTCTATCCAGTTCAATAGCCATGAGTTTATTCAAAGGCTGTATGAATGGAAAATGTCAATGGGTTAATGTTGCTTTTGTCTCTATTGTCAGTCTGTGTAAAGTCACTTTTGCAGTAGGTAATACTGTATACTCTGCTTCAGCTGTGGCAGACAGGATTGAAATTTTAGTGTTTTGACAAAGCAGTAAAATAAAAACATACAACTGCAATAACAAAGACAAGTCAATTAACTTGTGGTTACCAAAGCTTGGTTTACCATTGTGAAGCCAAACAAGGTTTCACAGTGTGATGAAATTACACCATGTGAGTATAAAGTTGCTCAAAGGTTCAGACAACCTTTGTCTGGTTAGTTTCAATATCAATAGTGCTGTGTGAGTCCAAGATATCGAATAAAAACCTATTTGGACAGGATTATTAATTAAATTCTGATTGAATTCTGTTTTTAAATGGCATTTACCTAAAGCTAAAAGAAGTTTTGTGCCTCTAACAAGGGCTTTCGACCTTCTTTTTGATCTGAATGGTATGTGGAAAACACTTTTGGTTTGCCACAGACTTGTCCCACCGCCTAGAACGCAACCGAATGCTTCAAGCCCCTCCATACTTGAAAAACTGCGGAAAACTACTTTTAAACAGGAAATGGCGGAATATTTAAGTACATATTTACAGCTGGTCTAGTCGCACAGAATTAGCATTACCTGAGGTTATTTTTAATACAGAAGGTAAAAATCGCCATAATCTTTACTGAGATAGTCCGTAATGATTACTGAGCTGGCACATTTGGATGGGACAACAATCACTGAAAAGCTATGGTAATATAATAATTACTTTACCCCGTCCCCACCTCTCCATGTAAAACTAATCCCGCCCGAATAGACTGTCTGACGTTGTTCTGTCCCTTGTAGACAAACTGCACCTCCAAAAACTGCATACCCTTTCACTTCTAAAAGATCAAACTATTAGAAATGCCTGGCTGAAATATATTTAAAATATGCCTGATCAATTGAACAAGGATTTTTTCATTTGTTCGTCTCATTTCAGAACAGGCTCTTTTCTTAATTATTCTCAACATCTTATAATAAGCAGAGGCGGACAGAGTACAGAGCTTTGTTACTTGAGTAAAAGTACAGATACCCCTTGCTAAATTTTACTCAAGTACAAGTAAAAGTACTACATTCAGATGTCTACTTAAGTAAAAGTACTAAAGTACTTGTTTTTAAAAGTACTTGAGTATCAAGAGTACAAGAGTAGATTTTCTAAATATTGCATTACTACTGCCACAGTGCTTACATTTATGCACAGAAACGTCCTACATGGAGTTATGAAAAATGTTAATGTTAATACCTTGGAGAATGTAAAAGGAATTGAAAGTAAAATCAAGTCATTTTCATCTTTTTACCATGTTGCTTTATTTAATTTAATTAAATTTTTGGGGGGTCCCATCTTTAAATGTGGGGACAACACACACACACACACACACCACATGTAAGGGAGGCGCTGCCAATAAAGCACCTAAAAGCTGTCACAAAGAACCGGCAAAAGGAATGATTATGAATATGTAAAATATAGCAAGGAGATATTTTAATTGTTTATTAATAAACACTTGTTAATAAACAAGTGTTTTCTTTGTCAGTGTCGGCTAGATGAAGTTGACGATGCTGACTCGCGATCTTCAGTAGTGAACGCGCCAGAGAGAAATGCACATTTCATACGGATTACATAAGCAGAGAGCAGTCTGTAGTCTGTTTTCTTTCGTTTTGATTTTTTCTGTTTAAAAGTAGACATGTCTGTGAGAGGCAAGTAGGCTACCTTATACACTGAGTTTCGGTTCATTTATGAGACGAGATCCAGTTCACGTGCCGGCGCCTCCGTTTCTTATCTATCGTCTGCTATTTACTTCTTATTTATTAAACCCAGGCAATTGGTTGATGAAACATTGATTAAAATTAAGATACAATTAATGCAAAACGAAATTCCGGTTAAAGAAAGGTTTTGTGTTTTCTGTTTGATGTCTCTGTGAAAGTTTTAAAGCATTTTTTATGCCGCTTTCAGAGCGCTCACGTCCGTAACGGAGAACACGTCCATAACATTGTTTTTTCCTCATAAATGCAAACCCGAAAAATAAAATAAAACAAAATTAATATTTTATGTACTGTGGAGACTGAGCGCCAACCCTTCTTCATTCGCTGGGTAGTAGCCTACTTTGGTTTGCGCAGTGTAATTCGCATAATCAGTAAAAATATATTTTGCCTCCTAAAGTTTTTTTTTTAAGAAATCAGAAATCCCTCGTGGCTACGCCACTGCCACATTTGAACCTGACTGTGTTAAACACACCACATACTCAAGAACATCAAACCAAATGCTTGGCTTACATTAATGTGTAATATAAAATCTGACCATGGAGTTGACTTTGGCGGAAAGCTGAAAGTGATTGCTGATAGGCTGTCCCAATCAGTGGCGCCTGCACAATCCAATCACGTTTGAGAGGGAAACAACAAATTGAGGGTTTCCGAGATTTTTCTTTTTTTTTACTTTTTTTTTTTTTACTCGGATACTCACGGTTATGGATAGAAATGTATTGGAGTAAAGAGTACAATATTTGCCTCTCAAATGTACTTGAGTAAAGTCATGAGTACTCCCCAAAAATGATACTCGAGTAAAGTACAGATCCCTCAAAATTGTACTTAAGTACTGTACTCAAGTAAATGTACTCCATTACTGTCCGGCTCTGATAATAAGAGGTTTATATACAAATAGATTTTAGCAAGTGCCCGCAATTACCACGCTGAAACAGTCTGCTGCAATCGTTGAGGTTGTGTTGGTTCATTTTCTTCTACCTCAGGATCTCAAACATACAGCTCTATTACAGCGCTGGCCATCTTGACCATCAAAACTCACATCACACATGCTGTGAAGGAGTATTTTTGACAGAGAATGAAAATAGAAAATAATCCTTTTTTCCTATTTTTTTGTTTTTGGTGCAAAACACTTCATTAGCTAACCTCCAGAAACATGATATTAAAACTATAGGCTACACTTAAAATGACTTTCATGTCTCAGCTTAATTTAAACCTAATAAATAATACTTTTACTTTAAAGCATAAGGTTACCTGACAAAACATTAGGGTGTATACCCGGGTAGCAATTTTGTGCAGTAATAATATATTTTTTAAATTATTATTATTATTCGATGGGCATCTTAAGTATGGAGTATGAGACTTTAGCGTAGATAAACAATCTGCTGTCCAGGGTTGCGCTACTAAACATGCGACAGTCGATTCCTTTCTTTTCTGTAGGCCTGTGTAGATACGTCCTCGAACGCAACGATCTCCGTAACACAACGATACGAAAATTAACAGTAACATATATCTCCAATAAAGCATTTTCATCTGAACATAAATGCTTCGTGAGAGACGTCAAGTCGAAAGAGTTTCCCTGCGCAGGTAGCTGTCATGGTCATGAACCGTCTTATTACATAGGCTACACACACACGCGTACGGTTTCATTAATATTTAACATTGTGTTTTCAGAGAGGAATAAATGAAACATTCTTACGCGTGAGTTTGTCGTTTGTTGCAGTCAAGTAGTTGGCGTCGTGTTCATTCATTTTTCATTTGTATTTCCTTTTCCGATTCTGCCCGTGGAGAGACATTGCGACACAAAATACAGCCCCCCTGTACGTTCGTTCGTTCTCTCTCTCTCAGAGAGAGAGAGAGAGAGAGAGAGAGAGAGAGAGAGAGAGAGAGAGAGAGAGAGAGAGAGAGAGAGAGAGAGAGAGAGAGAGAGAGAGAGAGAGAGAGAGAGAGAGAGAGAGAGAGAGAGAGAGAGAGAGAGAGAGAGAGAGAGAGAGAGAGAGAAATATATGGGAATATACTGCAAAATATAATGCGATATATTACATGAATATATATATTAAATAATAATATATTGTATAATATAGCCTATGTATCATTCCATGTATGTCCAATATATAATATAGGCCTATTGGAAAATGGCAAGGAAAAATAATATATTACAATATATCACAATATATTTTGAGTACTATATATATTTTCCTTTCGTAAGGGAATACTTCTGAGATCAGGCATTTTCTGATTTTACAGGGATGTTACATTTCTGAAGAAAATATGAGTGCATCTTGGATTTTCATTTCCATACATACAGGTAAGCATGTCAGATTGGGCTTTAGATAAGAAGACAAGATATCCTAGACCCACTGTGTGACCTACGCATTTACAATGTTTCAATTAAAGCCCTGGAAAATTTGCCAACAATAGGTTGGTGCTGGTGCACTGAAAACAATGTTTGTTATTTTCTTTTATATGTTTTGTTTCCTTTATATTTTTGTTATCAGTAAGTAGGGTTATGATGTTTAAAAAAAAAAAAAAAAAAATTGCATTATTTTCTGTTACCCTGATGGCTCACCTGTCTCAAACCAAGTCATAAGATGTAATTAAACATATCATATCAATCTTTGCGAGGCATTGCATCTCCGAGACGCTGATCATAGATTTTGGACCAAAATTTGTATCTCAGGACTTTGCAAATTTTGTGTCATGATACGATTTCAAGCAATTGACTGGAGATTAAAGATTTCCACAAAGCAACGAGAAGCAGAACATGCCATTCAAACTATTAAAAATCTCTTGAATAGAGGCATCTGATCAAAAGCATCTGAATGCTGGCATACAGATCTACTCCATTGCAAAATGAATATAGTCTGGGGCTAACTTCTAATGGGGAGGCGACTGAGGACTAATGTGCCAATTCTTCCTCAGTTACTCAAACCTTCCCTTCCTGATGGTGATGCTTTTCATTCAATACCTCCTCCTGCATCAGAGCCTGTTTTGCTAATGCATCCACATCTTCATTTCCCTTAATCCCTCTATGTGCTGGAATCCACATAAATGTTACCTGCATGTTCATGTTTTTAATTCTGTACAATGTTTCATAGATCTCATTTACTATATCTTGCCTGCTGTTAGATGTAAATGACTGCAGTGACATTAATGCAGAGCATGAGTCTGTACATAAAATAACTTTTTTAATTTGTAATTCTTCTACCTTCTGTAATGCTATTACATTTGCCAACATCTCTACTGTATTCACTGATAGATGATCTGAAGTCCTTCTTTTACCAGAAACATGCAATGTAGGAATACTAAAACCAAAACCTGCTTTCCCTGTATTAGGATCCTTGGATCCATCTGTATATTTGATATAGTGTTTGTATTCTATCTTCCACCAGTACTGAAATATTTCCAAATCCTTTTTGACCCTGCATTTTTTCCAGGAAATATAAATCTACTGACACTGGAGGAAACAACCAAGGTGGAGTCACTGATAATGGCACTGTCGGGATATATCCTCCTTGATTTAATGTCATGTCTTCAGCTTTCCTCACATCTCCAGTAGTACCCCAGCATGCAAAGCATCCCTGTTTAGCTCTTTCAAAAATATACTCTATACGAACATGGTGTTTAATGCGCATGTTCCAGAAATACTACGTCATGATGACGCACTACTTCACTAGAGTTTGAAAAATGCGCTGTTATGTTTCTGTAATGGCGATGCATGACGAAACTGAAGCTTCCCAAACAAGAAGAACAAAAGGAGCGCCACGTTTGGCTGTTTGCAGATGAGATGTAATACTGCAAATAATCAGTCAAGTAAGTATATCTTTGATGCTTTCTTTATTGAAATTTTTTTCACCGCAGTTGATATTGCGATTAAGAGTGCTTTTTAATCGCAGATAGTAACGTTATACGCAATAGATTCGGGAGGTAAATAATCATGTTTCCAATAATGTATCTATGATTGCATTCTAATAATGTCTTACATCGTATAGTCCAGTCATTTTAAGCCAAAATGGGGGTCAACCTTGAACAAATTGCAACAGAAGCAAACTCAACTGATTTTGTATCCTCAATATGTCCTGAGTAAGGAAAAAAAAGCCCCGAAGAATCCCATTAGGGGAAAGTTTAGAAAAAGACCCAAATATATCCCATTCATACGCCTATTCATTCTTTTTCTCACGTGAAAAGGGTAAAAATTTTAACCTTTAGATATCACCATGAAAATCACTGAGTTGATTACTTACATCAAGACAAACAAAAAATTTATTACAAGTTTTTTTGCAATTGTTTGTTAACATGGACAAATGGTGCATAAGCTAATTTGCATACCCAAACAGATCTAAACATTGGGTATATAGCAGGTGAAAATGTCTTGTAGAATTTTGTTGACATATAACAGTAAACTATTTAATATTAAGGTCTGAATGGAACTCATTTAGGCTACCCATGAACATTAATGCAGGAAGAAGTACTTTAGAAACCAGCCTGTATTAAAGGTGCTCTAAGCGATGTCACGCGTTTTTTAGGGCAAAACATTTTTTGTCACATACAGCAAACATCTCCTCACTAACCGCTGGCTGCCTGTCCCCTGAACACACTGTAAAGAAACGCGATCTCTGTAGACAGCCCAGGCTCCACAAACAGCAACAAAAGCAAACTGCAGCGACCCGCTCCCTGAAACATAATAAACTATTCCAGCCAATGACCGACAAGAAGGGTTTGGGGGTGTGGTTTGGGGGGTTAGTGTGCGGATGAGGAGGAGGGAGGGTCTAGCTAGCCTCCGTTTTGTTTGACAATAGTTCGAACGTCAACAAGAAGTGACGTCACCCAGGATCGCTTAGAGAACCTTTAATTATTATGGCAGAGATGGGGTTTGGGGCTGGGTCAGTGGGACTGTTTCTGGGGGATGAGTCTGAGGGAAGAACAGGAGACATGGGTAAGGAGAATGCAGAAGACAAAAGGTAGGTGAAATAAAAAGTGTCTGGATCAAAAAATCTAATTACGTACACAATCAATGCCCAAACCCCATCTCTGCAATAATAATGAATAAAGGCTGGTACTTCTTCCTGTATTAATGTTCATGGGTAGCCTAAATGGGTTCCATTCAGACCTTAACATTAAGTCTTTTACTGTTATATGTCAACAAGATTAAAAAAAAACATTTTCACCTGCTATACCCCTCTGATGGTCTTCAAAAAAAAGTCACACTCGTGGTCTTCGGGGTCTATTGGACCCCAGACAACAACATTTAATTTTGTAACCGAACAATATATTTTTTTTTTAACAAATATAATTTTACTCTGTTTATTAATGTTTTTACTCAACATTTGTGCAGTTTTTGGAGAATTTATGATTTTTTTTAAAATTTCTATAAATAAATAAATAAATATTTAATTAAATAGGATTTTTACAAAAAAACAGCATTTTATGTTAAATAAACTTTACAAAAGACCCAGATTTCTAACTTTCATTCCTGGGGATACCATGGATAATTTTACAAGGTTTAATGTAAGATTTTTGCCCATTTTTTTTAAAATACAGGTTAAAATTTGTAATAAATCACTTTAACCACTAAATGGCTATAGAGCTCCATTATATGCTATTTGCTATTTGAATTACTGAAAGATATAGTTTCTAAAGTTGGATTCAGTTGGATTCATATCTAAATATTATAAAATCACAATTATAACAAAAATAATATAGTTTTTGTCAAAATGTAAAAAAAATTGTACTGAAAAAAACACTATGCATGGTAAACCGCATGACTTCTGCAGACAGGGTTGGAGCAGGTTTGGCACTTCACTGTTGTAGTTGTTGTTGTGTGTGTGTGTACATTTTATTTTTATTTTTATGTGTACAGTGTCACCAATTTATTTTTGTGGTGGTTCTTCATTTTGTATGATTTTATTTGACAAATTATAAGACTTTTTATAGCCTTACAAATGTATTCCTGTGTGTGTGTGTTTGTGTGTCTGTGTGCGTGTGTGTGTGTGTGTGTGTATGTGTGTTTGCGCACATTTTCAATGCGTCTAAGTGTTACCAATTTATTTTTCTGGTGGTTCTGCATTTTAGATTATTTTATTTTACAAATGATAAGAGAACAGTTTTTATAGTCTGTATGTATTCCTGTATAAATGTATTCCTCTTTATGTGTGTGTTTGTGTGTGTGTGTGCGCCTGTGGTGAGCATGATAATTTTGGATTGTGGATGTTTTTTGCATTGTTGGAAGTGTGCCACTTTATTTCTGTCATTTCTGTCTATGTGTTCTACGTTGTTTCTGATTTTGATGATGTTATTTTGTCTATTTTGATTGCGGGGTCCAATAGACCCCGAAGACCACGAGTGTGACTATTTTTGTCACGCCAACATAAAAACAGATATCATTAAAACAAATTTTTTTTTTTGTAGATCTAGAAAGTGTTGAGAGCCGTAGAAAGTTTCAAACCATTTGGACAAAGAGAACATTTTTTTTAATTTGAGCAAAAGTAATTTGGGGTCCAATAGACCCCGAAGACCATCAGAGGGATACCCAATGTTTAGATCTGTTTGGGTAATTACCGTATGCAAATTAGCTAATACGTAATTAAATATGCACCGTTTGTCCATGTTAGCAAACAATTAAAAAAAACTTATAATACATTTTTTGTTTGTCTTGATGTAAGTAATCAACTCAGTGATTTTCATGGTGATATCTAAAGGTTAAAATTTTTACCCTTTTCACATGAGAAAAAGAATGAATAGGCGTATGAATGGGATATATTTGGGTCTTTTTCTAAACGTTCCCCTAATGTGATTCTTGTCAGGTTGTGTGCAGGTTGCCGAAGACGAGGACACGAGAATAGCAGTATAGTTGATTTATTTACAAACTTAACTTTCTGCAACATACAGGAACAAAAGAACAAAACTCCAGGGGCCCGTTTCAATAAGGAGGTTCAACCAACTCCGAGTTAAAACTTGAACTCTGAGTTGACTTACCCTGAGATGGGAAACTCTGAGTTTTCGGTTACAGAACAGCTGAAATGAGTAAGTTCAATCAACTCTAAGTTGACTGACTCTGAGTTAAGCGCGTGCACCACAACTATAAAAAGCCATTATCAATGGAGCGCAGATATTACGAGTCACCATGGTAACAGCGCCAGACAAAAAGAGGTCTGCATATTTCTCACCAGCAGTATGCAAAAAAGAACTTTTTAAGTAACACGGCAGCAGCGGCGATCGAGAGAGTTAGTTTGGGAGAAAATAGTTGCTCGAATCAATGCGTAAGTTTACATTTTAATTACTGTTATACAGTGTTGGGTGTAATTACCAAGTAATCTAAATACTGTCATTTAGTTAAAGGGATTACTCTTAATTCTTCTGTAATATAAAGTAAAACATGATGTCATTGCATTAAATACTGCATAGACTATAGAACAATTCTGTTTAAAACAATAGTGGATTTAACATAACATTTTTAAAAGGTATATTTTTAATGTAACCTTCACTCTCTACACACTTTGGTCAATTCAAGAATAATTCATGCAATTGTATATTGTTAATTTGAAAGCATTAAAAGTGCAGTTTTGTCTCTTTTTGTATTGTTCAAGTGGTTGAGGTTGATATGGGATTTAGAAAGTAATTAGTAATAAGTAGACCAATACTTTCTAGAGATAGTAATTATTACATTAATCTAATTACACTGTTGAAGATGCCATTTGTAGTTAGTAATTAATAACTATTTTAGAGTAACTTACCCAACTGTTATAATATCAGAGGTATAACTGGAAGAACAGTATGTTATTCAACCTAATTTTAATTTTCATGTAGGTGCAATCCTGCAGGCATTAAAAGAACATGGCAGCAGCTGAAAATGAAATATAAAACATAATTCAATCAGGTAAGGTTTGAGCATATCATGGATGTAGGGTACCTGACTTTACAAACATTTGACATATTAAATAACTAAATAGCATCCAGTGTTTAGCAGTGCAAAAGCATTTTTAACATAGGTCTAATTAACACAATTAAATGGTCATTCTCATTTGACTTCTACTCAGCCAACAGAAAGAAGGAAGAAGCTCACAAAGATGGAGATGGAGATGCAGAGGAGATGAAGATGGAGATGCAGATGGAGATGGCCCTGAGCCTGAATGCTGGAAGGCCAATGGCTGAGGGAATTCCTGGAGGGACTTCATCAGAGCCAGTCACTCCCGAAGATTCAAGTGCCTTCATAAAATGTATAAGAGGTCTACATATGTGTTATTTTTTATAGGCTGTTTTTGATATTTCCATATATTTTACTTTGGGTTGGGTTTTTTGTTGCTCCCAACCGATTCTGATGGTAATATCTGTCTTTTGGAGCCTCCTGTCCCAACAGAACCCCAGGCAGTTGTAAATACTCAATACACCAGAAATTATGACAAATAGTATTATAAAATGTGCTCAATCAAATGCTCATCTTCACAGGATGATGGGGATGAAGAAACAGTTTCTGCTGCCACAGAGAGGCCTACAGAGGAAATGTTAATATTATCTGTCTACACATCAAACAATCTACACATTCAAATTTCTTCACATTATTTATGTAGAGTAGCCTATAGAATCTAAGTTTATTTCTAAGTATAAACGGACATTCTTATCTCTCCCCCTGTCCCCAGAGTGTGGAAGAACAGCAGGTGCACTTCAGGCATCAACTTCTGGTGCACAGATAAACACAGTTCAGTGATTTTCAGTGAATGCCACAGTTTAATTCTGTAAAATGTGTTTAGAACTACATGATGTAACTCTAATCTACTGTATTTTCAGTTGCCAGTTAAGAAGTTAAATTGACTTCATCTTATTAAAAAAATTGGGGAGAAAAAACCCAGCAATGAATAAATGTACCGAAAGAATGAATGAGGTGTTTGAACACCGCTTCCTCTTTAAAAAAATGGGAGGAGACCGAAATAAACTCTGGGTTTACGGAAGTAAACCTTCTCCCGACCAGGTTAGGTTCACAGAGTAAGTTAACATGGTAACTGACTCTGAGTATAAGTTACCTCTCTTTCAGAAACCGGCTTGACTTACCCTGCTTTCTCAGGTTTGACTTACCTCCCATTCTGAAACAGAAAACCCAGAGTTTCCCTCATTTCAGGGTTAACATACTCAGAGTTTTCACTTAACCTCCTTTCTGAAACAGGCCCCAGGACTTCAGAAAACACAACCATTCAAGGACGACGATCAACAAACACTGAGGGAAACCCCAGGGCTTAAATGAACGGGGACTGATGGGATAATTAACAGAACACAGGTGAAGGGAATTGCTAATTAAACAGACCAGGAAACACTAACAGGACTAAACCAAAATCACAAAGACAGGGGGAAACAAGATCACAAAACTGAACTAATAACAGGACTAAACCAAAATCACAAAGACAGGGGGAAACAAGATCACAAAACAGAACTCAATACATCAAAACCGTGACAATTCTTCGGGGCTTTTTTTTCCTTACTCAGGACATATTGAGGATACAAAATCAGTTGAGTTTGCTTCTGTTGCAATTTGTTCAACCTTTTTTCATAAAATGACTGGACTATAATGTGCTCGCGTGTTTGGGCGTGTTCGAGGATTTTGTCTACTGAAATGTATTTTTTTTAATATATATTTATTCATTTATTTTTCTTAAACCGACTTTTTAAATAATTTTAAACAAACTAAATGACTTAAAGTTAAATTTGCATGCTGAATGCTGATCCAATATTGTAACTCTCGAAGACATTAATATATTAATCAATCTTAACCACCATACATATTTAATATATCACCCACCTCTAGAAATAATGCTTGTAATGTAACGTTATTTCATTTCGTTTTGCATTTGAAGAGTGAGTTGTTCAGTTACTATTTGTTTTGGAATATGTAATATTTTTGTGCTTATCTGGATTAAACATTCATTTTGCAGGATCAGTTCACATTTGTTATTGGAGATACAGTGCAAGCAGTGTGGAACCACAGAGCTGTATTGATGAGGTGATGTTACAAGATTTATTATGAATTTCTGCCCAGCCAGCACACCAAGCTAAAACACTGCTATCAAGTCACCAAGTATCCCTATAACTTTTAATGCTTTGTATCTTTTCCATTTGCAAGTTATACATTCCCACCTGTGCATTTACATATGCCCCTATAATCATCATATATTTTACAGGTAACAAACCAAATGAAGAAGGCTTCATATTTCTACGCATTACTGTGTCAACCGTGGTAAATACAGGAACATCCTTCATGAAGATACGTGCGGCAAGCTTAAAATTCAAGATTACCTTTCTCAATTTGCATGGGTCATTAACCTATATTTGTGTAATTGATAAAGTTATGTTTAATTCCTTGTAAAGTAGCAAAATAAATTAATGACTTTAAGCCCAGTGTCAGTGAAGATGGCGTGGTCAGTGCAATCCTGGTGTTTGTGGGCAATAGAGGAACCTTGCCCAGCTTTCTACTAAGGTGTGACCCTGATGAGGTAATTCATCACATCACACATTCATCAACAGTTAGCAGTCAAAAGTTTACGTACACCTTGCAGAATAAACTGCTTCATCAGGGTAGTGTCACAGTCTACTAAAGGACGAGGATACGGAAGTAGAATATACACTGTTTATTTGACACATAAAGCAAGCTCCAAGACAACAGAAGACATAAGATCCAATCAGAGGTACTCAGCACACTGGATATACTTTACTGGAACAGTCCTGGGTACAGATCAATCACCAGATGATTCGCGAAGTTTTCCAGATCAAAGGAAGCACTGGTGAATGAAGCTGGGTGATTCAAGGGCGATCTCCACGTTGAAGCTGTTCAGGAGACACAGATAGGTTGTTAGCATGAGACTGACAATACTTTGCAAAAGGAGTCTTTCTAGAACCAGACAAAGATGGTTTGGAACCAGAGGGTCGTGGGTATCGTATAGACGAGACCGGACGCTGAGTGGAAAGTGACAGGGCTTTTTAAGCAGTGAGCGATAGAGGTGAGTGATGATGACATGCAGGTGGAACTGATCAGAACTCCGGAGATGATGAGCGAGACCAGGTGCGCTGAGTTGAGTTTGGTTGGGATGTGTCATTGCTGATGGGATCCGTGACAGTACCACCCCCCCTCCACGGCCAGCTCCCGAGGGCCGTAGACTCCGACGACGAGGGCGGCCCCGTGGACGAGGGCCCGGACGCTCCGGATGAGCTTGATGAAACTCTTGGAGGAGTGTGGGGTCCAGAATGTCGGCCCGGTGGACCCAGCAGCGTTCCTCTGGTCCGAATCCCTCCCAATGCACGAGATACTGGAGCTGACCCACTCGTCGACAGGAATCTAGAAGGGTGCGAACCTGGTAGATGGTCTCTTCAGCGGTGTCTACAGGAAGATGAGGGGGCACTTCGTCGGCATTAGGTTCTGAGGACGGAGAGGAAAGGGGTGCAACGTAAGGTTTCAACAAAGAAACATGGAAGGTAGGTGCTATCTTGAAGTGACGGGGAAGAGCAAGACGATAGGACACTTCGTTGATCTGTCTTACGATTGCGAAGGGCCCGATATAACGGCGACTCAGTTTCCGTGAGGGCAACCGGAGGCGTATTTCCCGGGTCGAGAGCCACACAAGCTGGCCTGGAGTGTAGTGGGGAGTGGCTCTGCGACGAACATCTGCTTGTTGCTGATGTCTCCGGACAGCCCTTTGGAGATGGACATGGGCTGAATCCCAGACTCTTTCACTTTCAATGAACCAGTGTTGGACTGCCGGAACGTCAGATGGTTCCCCCGTCCAGGGAAACAGAGGTGGTTGATATCCCAGGACACACTGGAATGGAGTTAAACCTGTCGAGGACTGACAAAGTGAATTCTGGGCATACTCTGCCCATGGAAGGTACTGATGCCAGTGATCTTGTGCTTCATGGCAGTATGTACGCAGATACCTTCCAATCTCTTGAATCTTTCGTTCTGCTTGACCATTAGATTGGGGATGGTACCCCGACGTCAGACTGACCGACACTCCCAATAGTTTAAAGGACTTCCAGACGTGAGAGATAAATTGAGGTCCGCGATCTGACACAATGTCTTCAGGGATCCCGAAGTGGCGGAATATCCCTGAGAACAGTAATTCGGCAGCCTTGAATGCGGTGGGGAGTCCGGAGAGTGCCAGTAACTTGCAGGACTTAGAGAACCTGTCCACGACGACGAGTATACAGGTTTTTGTGTCTGAGGGAGGTAGATCAGTGATAAAATCAACTGCTATGTGAGACCAGGGTCTGTTTGGGATAGGTAGGGGCATCAACTTTCCTTCTGGTAGTCGTCGTGGTACTTTGGCCATGGCGCAGGCGGTGCATCCCTGCACATACAGAGAGGTATCCGGAGACATACTGGGCCACCAGTAGCGCTGTCTGATAAGTGCGAGGGTCTGAAGATAGCCTGGGTGTCCTGAGCCTGGAGAAGTGTGCACCGATTCCATGAGGGGAATACGAAGGTTGGCTGGAACGTAGATCTTACCCTCAGGACCTCCCGGCTGAGCTGGTTCGGACAGGGTGGCATCCGCTATCAGTTCGTCAAGGTTCCATTGGATGGGGCTAACAATGAGGGTCGGAGGGAGAATGGTTTCGTTACTTTCTGCAGAATTCTCCGGTTGATGCAAACGGGACAGAGCATCGGCCTTGAAGTTCTTTGTCCCGGGACGGTAGGTTACGGAGAAATTGAAGCGAGTGAAGAACAGGGCCCATCGGGCCTGACGCGGATTCAACCTCTTGGCACCTCTCAGATATTCCAAATTGCGATGATCCGTGATCACTTGAAATGGATGATTGGCTCCCTCCAGCCAGTGTCTCCACTCTTCCAGTGCCAGTTTAATGGCCAGAAGTTCACGATTACCCACGTCGTAATTTTGCTCTGCCAGGGACATTTTCCGTGAGAAGAATGCACATGGCCGGAGCTGAGAAGGGGTTCCCTGTCGTTGAGACAACACGGCTCCCACCCCATTGGTGGAGGCGTCGACTTCGACCACAAATGGTTTGTCCGGATCCGGATGGCAGAGCGTGGGTGCGGAACAGAAGGCATTCTTCAACCTCTTGAAGGCGGTAGTAGCTTCAGTAGACCAGGTTAACCGCTTGACCCCCTTCCGTATCATCGACGTTACGGGAGCACAGATCTTGCTGTAATCCTGGATGAAACGGCGATAAAAATTGGCGAAGCCAAGGAAACGTTGCAGTTCCTTTAAGGTCTGAGGCCTCGACCAGTTGCGGACGGCCTCCACCTTGTGTTGATCCATGGAGATGCCCTCAGGACGAATAACGTATCCTAGGAAATGAATGGTTTTCTGATGGAACTCACATTTTTCTAGTTTGAGGTATAGTTGATACTCCCGTAGGCGTTTAAGGACTTACTGTACCTGTCGTACGTGTTCTTCCAGGCTGGTGGAGTAGATGAGGATGTCGTCGATGTAAATGATTACAAAACGGTGGAGGAAGTCCCGGAAGATCTCATTCATGAACCCCTGGAACACCGACGGTGAGTTTGACAGGCCGAAAGGCATGACCCGGTATTCATAGTGGCCTGCAGGGGTGATGAATCCAGTTTTCCACTCATCACCCTCGCGTACTCGGACCAGGTTGTAAGCGCTCCTGAGATCGAGTTTCGTGAAGATCTTTGCTGACCGAAGTTGTTCGAGTGCCGCAGGTACCAACGGCAAGGGGTATCGGTATTTGACTGTGGATGCATTCAGAGCACGATAGTCAATGCAGGGGCGTAGGCCACCATCCTTCTTACCAACGAAAAAGAAGCTTGAAGCGGCTGGAGAAGTAGAAGGCCTGATATACCCCTGACGTAAGGCTTCCTCCACATACTCCTCCATAGCTTTCTGTTCCGGTATGGATAAGGGATAGATCTTTCCACACGGTAGAGTGGCCCCAGGCAGTAGTTCAATAGCGCAATCCCATGGCTGATGAGGTGGTAATGTGGTGGCTAAACGTTTGCTGAACACGTCCTGGAAAGCAAGGTATTCAGGTGGAATGGTGGTGACAGAATCTGTGGTTGGACTTTCTACGGAGGTGGACCCCAAGAACATGGATGCTGTGGGCTGTGGAATAGTCTTCTTAATAGACCGAAGACAGTGTTCTTTGCCATTGACGTACCTCACCCGTAGTCCAGCAGATGTCAGGCGAATGTAAAGCGAGCCATGGACGTCCTAGGACGATATCTGCTGTGGAACCCTCTAGCACTAGAAACGAACATTCCTCATGATGCATACAACCCATGGATAGATCTATTACAGAACTGCAATGACGGATGTTTCCTCTGCCGAGTGGTTTGCCCAGAATGGAATGCATGCTCAACGGATGGGTTATAGTACGACGGCGGGCTTGGAGCCGGTTGAGTAATGATGCGGAAATGAAATTCCCCGCTACGCCTGAATCTATCAAGGCTTTTGCTGAAACAGAGTGTTGGTGATATCTCAAGATTACTGGGGTTAGTTTCAAACTAGAGACTGGGAAGGGTAAATCAACAGTACTCACCGCCGAACGTCTGGGACGGACGGGACAGTCTAGGCAATAATGACCCGGAGCTCCACAGTAGATACAGAGGTTTTGGTCACGACGGCGATTACGTTCTGCGGCAGTTAGATGTCCTGAGTCGATCTCCATCGGTTCAGGCGTTGTAGGGTCTATGGACACGGGGGTCGTGATATTGGTGCTGTGGTTGAACTTGAGTTCCTGAAGGAAGAGAATCGTGGAGAGGATGCTGTGGTTAAACTGAGACATGCAGCGCGCTGTTGCGAAATGAGAATGGATCGCTGGATCAGCTTCTCAATCCCTATGGAATCTTCATAGATGGCAAGTTGAAGACAGATGTCGGGATTTAATCCTTGTCGATAGGCGGACATCAAAGCAACCTCGTTCCAACCGCTGCTAGCGGCGATTGTTCGGAACTGCAGAGCATAATCAGACACAGTCGATCGGCCTTGGCGGAGACGTAGCAACTGATTGTGCACAGAAATAGCATTAGTAGTTTGAGAAAAAACTATTTGAAAATGTTCAACAAAGCTACTTAATGATTGCAGTGCAGGTGCATTGGAATTCCATAGTGCCTGTGCCCAGTTCAGCGCGCGTCCAGTGAGTAGGGACAGAATGAAGGATATCTTGGCGCTTTCTGAAACAAACTGGTTAGCGTTGATCTCCATATACAGGCAACATTGTAAAAGGAAACCACTGCATTCACCTTCGCCTGAATAAGATGAGGGTCTGGCCATGGGACTGACTGCGGCGGGTCTGAGATTTTGTAGAGTACGACTGAGTTCAGACAGAGTTTCTTGAAATGATGGTGGTTGCGTGGGTACTGCAGCGGCATCGTTGATTGGAGGCAGAGGTGCGGCGGCAATCAGATCGGCATCTATTCCCACTGCCGGAATCTCGTGTGCTGCTGGAGCTTGCATAGTGACGGTCCGGTCTTCTGTCACAGTCTACTAAAGGACGAGGATACGAAAGTAGAATATACACTGTTTATTTGACACATAAAGCAAGCTCCAAGACAACAGAAGACATAAGATCCAATCAGAGGTACTCAGCACACTGGATATACTTTACTGGAACAGTCCTGGGTACAGATCAATCACCAGATGATTCGCGAAGTTTTCCAGATAAAAGGAAGCACTGGTGAATGAAGCTGGGTGATTCAAGGGCGATCTCCACGTTGAAGCTGTTCAGGAGACACAGATAGGTTGTTAGCATGAGACTGACAATACTTTGCAAAAGGAGTCTTTCTGGAACCAGACAAAGATGGTTTGGAACCAGAGGGTCGTGGGTATCGTATAGACGAGACCGGACGCTGAGTGGAAAGTGACAGGGCTTTTTAAGCAGTGAGCGATAGAGGTGAGTGATGATGACATGCAGGTGGAACTGATCAGAACTCCGGAGATGATGAGCGAGACCAGGTGCGCTGAGTTGAGTTTGGTTGGGATGTGTCATTGCTGATGGGATCCGTGACAGGTAGTAGCTACTAAATAAAAAGAGAACATATACATTTTTGCATTTTTGTGTTCCCTCTTATTGCTAAAATTACTAACATTTTGCAGATACTGCAAGGTGTATATAAACTTTAAAGGGAAAATATCTATCACTTTCATTCATTTGAGCCAAATATAATAACGGACTGGATCTGTTTTATAAACAAATGTTTTCCTTCACTTTTTTTTTTCTCAAGGTATTTTTTTCTGACTTTCCTGCCTCTTTGGAACAAATCCATTCACATTTTCTTTGGAGAGCACCGGGACATTGACATAAACCGCACTTTCCAACTACTTCAAAACATTTGGTGACAAATGATTTTGGTTTTCTTGTTTTTGTGCCTTTAGATTTCTTCAGTTTTTTTTTTTGTTTGTTTTTTTTGTTTTTAGACAAACTTATATTCACTGTAATGCTGGAGTAAGCATTTTGTCCTGTTTAATGTTGGTGCTTTGAAAAGGTTCGGTAACGCTTTAATTAGGTCTCATTTGTTAATATTAGTTTATGTATTAGCCAACATGATCTAAAAAGGAATTTTTTTTACAGTATTTATGAATCTTTGTTAATATTAGTTAATTAAAATATAGTTTGTTAAAGTTAGTTAATACAATTTATAGTCATTGTTCATGCGAGTTCACAGTGCATTATAATTTTAATACACAACTTTTTAATATAATAATGCATTATTAAATGTTGAAATTAACATTAACTAAGACTAATAAATGCTTAAAGTATTATTCATTCTTAGTTCATGTTAACTGAAGGAGTTAACTAATAATACCTTTTTGTAAAGCATTACCCGTTTGAATGTTAGTGTTCACATTTTGCAGTATAACGTCAAATCACATTTTGTTTGCATTAATTCGTGGGTTGTGTGTTTGAAGTACTGTGTGTTTGCTTCTAAAATGATGTTTGTACTGGTAATCCCTAGGTTATGGTGACCAAATTACCCCAAAAGTATAGTAATACCAGTAAATTACATGGAAACAATCTTATAAATCATACAGAATGATGTTTTCTGAAAATGTAAAAACACAAAAATGTTTTCTGTGATGATAGGTTTAGGTACCTTTGTATGAGGGAGAAAATGATTGTGCATATAAGCATCATTGTCCTCCAGACTCTTTCTAAATGAGAGTTAAAGGGATAGTTCACTTTAAAATGAAAATTCTGTCATCATATACTCACCCTCAACTTACAATTAAGTGATCTTATGAATCACTGACAACTCTTAAATAACTGGTTTGTAAATAATGCTATACTTCATTTTAGAAATTATTAATTGATCATTAACAAAGTATGAAAATATAATTATTAAACACATTATAGATATGCTTATAAATCAAGAAAAAAGCATTTATAGCTGTATTTAGAAACTTCTTATTAATGTCTATTAATGCTTTATAAATGATGAATTAACTGTTAAATCATGCTTAACTAATGAATAATAGTGTGCAGTTATTATAAAGTGTTACCTTTCTTTCTTCTGCTGAACACAAAGGAAGATATTTTGAAGAATGTCAGTAACCAAACAGTTAACTGGTCCCATTGACTTCTATAGTAGGAAACAAAATACCATGGAAGTCAATGGGACCAGTTAACTATTTTGTTACTGACATTCTTCAAAATATCTTTGTTGTGTTCAGCAGAAGAAAAATTCATACAGGTTTGAAACAACTTGAGGTTGAGTATATAATGACAGAATTTTCATTTTAAAGTGAACTATCCCTTTAAAGTGTTGTAACTGTTTATGTATAGTGTTTCTTGGGTTTTTTCTTGTGCATCAACAGAAAGGTTTTTATGTATTTATTTTAGAGATTGTTTTGTCAGTAAATGTAGAGGGTTTTAAATTGAATTTGTGTTGATTGTAGCTAGGTTATTAAGACTTTTTTTTGTCCAAATTTGAAATAAATTGCAACTTTATTATTATAATTCTTTTAATTAAAAATGTATTTAATTATATAATAGTGTACATGTATATTACATTAAAGTATTTTAGTTCACATTAATTGCTTGTCAGTATATTTGGAAGTACACTTTTACCATATTTCAAAGTTCATATACAAATGTATTAAAATCCCACTTAATTTGTTCCAAAAAATAACTCTTAATATCAACTAATAGCATTTAATTTGAGCTTAATCTGTGATACATTTGAAATCAATTACATATATTATGCAATAAGTTTGTCGAAAACATTACACTTAATTCACATTTAAGTGTAGGCCTATTGTTAACTGACATTAAAGTACATTTTAGTTTACATTAATTGCTTGTCAGTGCATTGAGCAGTGCACTTTAAATACATTTTAAATAGACTAGAAGCAATTATAAAAAAGTAAATATAAAGTTGTATTAAAGTCCCACTTAAAGTGGTACCAAAAAATCACTCTTAATGACAACTTATTGCATTTTATTTGAACTTAATATATGATATATTTGAAATCAATTATACTTAATGTGCATTCAGTGCGCCGAAAACATTGCATTTAATTCACACTTAAGTGTATACCTTTAAAGTATATTATTTGTGTAATAAGTACACTTTATAAAAGTACACTAAAGTGCACTTTTTTTCACAAGGGTAAGCATACTCAACAAACCCATAACCAACATAACACACAACATTACAAAAAACAAACAAAAAAAAACTATAAATCATTTTGGGTTAATTTGTATGGAATTGTTTTTTCCACTGATTTATAGTTTTGTTTTTGTTTTTTTGTAATGTTGTGTGTTATGTTGGTTATGGGTTTGTTGAGTATGCTTATATGAGTGTTCTCTTAAGTATTATGGGTGGGGCTATTAGATAATTAAATTAATTGAAATCACGGGGTGGGTCAGTTGATTGTGAGACCTATTTATATCCCTGTATTAAATGTGTCCACCATTTGCCTGAAGAAGACCCAGTGGGGTCGAAACGTTGCTTTTTTGTTAAATATGGGAGCATAAAGCAGTGTTGCGGACGTTACATTTTCTTTTACTTCATTAGTTCTTCTTGTCCTGCACCTGCCAGAAGGTGGGATGTGCACACAATGACTCTTTTCTTTATCTTTATCACTTCTTTATCTCATCTTCCAGACAAAATATTATGACAATGTGTTTTGGGATTTTCATGTTTCACAAAGAAGCTGAGAAAGTTTTACTAATAGCACAGTAACGGGATATAAATGCTGCATAGCACATTTCTTATCGTTCATTTTGTGGCAGGACAGTGGCCAAGAAACTGTCTGAGCATGAGCTTCTTGATTAAAGACCTTGCAACAAATAATGAGGAACAATCTTCTGGTGCTAATCACTATGTATTCTATGGGTTCTGTCAGAAATAGAACCATGGGGTCATCTTGATGAAATTTGCCTTGCCTATTAGGTTGGGATGAAGACCAGGACAAATTTTCATCCTTTGACCAGAATGTAACAGCAACCTCAGCTAGGCCCATCATCAGAAGATTGTTC
This sequence comes from Rhinichthys klamathensis goyatoka, assembly GCF_029890125.1. Classification (NCBI taxonomy): domain Eukaryota; kingdom Metazoa; phylum Chordata; class Actinopteri; order Cypriniformes; family Leuciscidae; genus Rhinichthys; species Rhinichthys klamathensis. Next base: position 8,250,739 of record NW_026606587.1, on the reverse strand, counting down.
CTCGTATGTTGCTTCAAGGTCTGTAACATATGCTCCGTGAACTCAGCTCTTGGAGGGCCACTGTCCTGCAGAGTTTAGCTCCAACCAACTCCAACTCACCTGCCTGGAAGTTTCTAGTAACCCTGAAGAGCTTAATTAGCTGAATCAGGTGTGTTTAATTAGGGTTGAAGCTTAACTCTTGCAGGGCCGTGGATCTCCAGGAGCTGAGTTTTAGACCATTGACCTTGTGATACATCTTCGAAGGCAGAGGTCTTTAACCCTGCTTCTGTGGACCACTGGCCTGCAAAGTTTATTTCCAACCTGTTTCAGCACACCTGCCTGTGTGTTTTCAAGTGATCCTTGTAGAAGAGCTTGACTAGTTGATTGGTTCAGTTGTGTTTGATTAGGGTTGGAACTAAACTTTTCAGGACAGCAGGGTTAAAGACCTCAGTTCTAATGCACCTTCACTGCAAGATCATCCTATATTCTCTTCTTCTCTCAAGATCTTTGATCAAGAACCTCATGCACAGACAGTTTCTTGGCCATTGTGCTGCCACAACATGAAAATGTGCTATGCAGCATTTCTATTCTTAACTTGAAAGAAAGACTTTTTCACGAGTTTATGTCACAGGTCGGGGGGGTCAAAGCCAGACTGCACCCACCCCTAAACCCCGGACCACCTCGAGGAGCGTGCCAAAGACCAGACAGACAAGTAGATAAAAGTTAACAAGTTTTATTGAATAAAATGAATTTAAAAGTCTTAATAAGGTTCCTGTGTCCCTCGACAGGTGCGGGAGTCCAACCTCTGACCCCGGTCGGGGCGTAGAAGTCCTCCAGGCAACTCGTGCCAGACGCAATGGCTAAGCGAAGGAGGTCGGCTGCCGGTCCGACAGGCAGGTGAGTATCCAGGTACGTAAACCCTCCTGAGGTGTGGAGCAGGGTCTCGTGGTCGAGGATGATCTTCGCTGGGCGGACAGCTGAGTATCCAAGTAAGCAAACCTTCACAGACTGTTGAACAGTCGGGGCGTGGCCGGCACAGAAACTGATAGCCAGGAGGGGACTCTTCCACCAGACAGGTGAATAGCCAGGTACGTATACCTTCTCAAGGAGCGGAGCAGGGCAGCGTCTCGTGATGGAGGAGGATCTTTGCGGAGCAGGCGGTGAGTATCCAAGTAAGCAAACCTTCACAGACTGTTCAGCAGTCGGGGCGTGGCCGGCACAGAAACTGATGGCCAGGAGGGGACTCTTCCACCAGACAGGTGAATAGCCAGGAACGTATACCTTCTCAAGGAGCGGGGCAGGACAGAGTCTCGTGATGGAGGAGGATCTCCGCGGGGCAGACGGTGAGTATCCAAGTAAGCAAATCTTCTGCAAAACAGACAAGTAATTCACATAACGTGGCGGATGCTCTTCGGTGCAAGATCGAAGCTTACGGCTGGAGGGTGTTCTCCTGCAGCAGGCAGGGATGTATCCAGTGTGTGTCTCTCCTTCAGGCAGGCATCACACGTTAGCAAGGGAATCCTCTATTAGAGAGACAGAGTCAGTAATACAAGGGCATGCACGCTTTTCTTCAATACAGAGACGCGAGCTTACGGCTAGAGTGCATTGCTGCAAAGCAGACAGAGACGTGGCCAGTGTGTGTCTCTCCTTCAGGCAGGCATCACACAAGGGAACATTAGCGGAGGAATCTTCTATTAAATAGACAGAACAAGTCACACAAGTGCCCACATTCTTCTCACATGTAGAGGTGAAACATGCACATTCCACATTCGGAGTCTTCTTTAGTAACAGCAGACAAGAATATGAACTGGGGAATACTCGGCAGTTAATATGTGTATAAATCCCACACACTGAAACCACACTTCAAACCAATACCGTGTGACACTTCAATTCAGGCACTGCATATCCACTCTCACTCTCAGTGCAATAAGGCCAGCACTCACCCAGAGATCAATCCTTCCACTGTTGCGCTGAATCAGTTCTCATCAGAGGACGAAGAGATGCAGTTGACCTCTCACGGGCACAGGGGACAAGCGTCTTCAATGCTCTCTCACATTCAGAGGAAAGACAGCAGGAATTCGATGATGACTCAATCCAAACACTCTCAAGTGACAGTTACACTCGCGATCAATACACTTCACAACTTCATATCCAACTCGGTGCAGAGCATACATTCACATAGATCCGATGTCATATTACTTATCTCCCTTTCAATGATGATGACGTTTTCCGGTCTGGACTCGATCTCCACAATTCACTCACTTCCCATCCTTTGACGTTTTCAACTCTTGTTCACACAATCACCGTTGCACCCTCAATTCAGCCGAATCCTCACAGCATCCCCCAGATATCTCCGCGAATCAGCGTCACTGCCAAAGAAACGATTTCTCCCGAGGGAGCACCACCCTCGACTGTCTCTTCCCTCTCCTTTTATACACTCCATTTGTCTGTATAGCCCTATCGCAGATCCCCGCGCACATCCTCCACACCTGATGCTGATCTGTCATCAGCCGCCGCTGCCATGGCGACAGATACACAACCGGAACCGGCTCGGTGTTTCAGTAATGCCGTTCCGGGGGAAACACAATTTCAGCGGGATTTGGTTCCGCTTCACTTCGTCACCTCGTGACATTCACATCTACATATAATTATTATGGTAAAGGTTACGCGTACTTGGCGTGCTGTCCAGGTGGAGGGCTCCGAGCTCGGAATTTCTGCCCGAACCCAGAGTACTCCCCCCGTTGGTAAGAGTAGATGGAACTAAGGGGGCTTTCACACTGGCAGTTTAGTTCGGAACGGGGCACGGTTCGCATGAAAAATCATTAATGTGAACGCTGTCATGGGACCCGGGTGCGCACTGGGGTACCGAACCCGAGACTACCCGGAGGAGGTGGTCTGAGTTCGGTTGCTCCTGAACCGTGTAGCGGTTCGCGTGAATGTGAAAGCAGCACGGACTCGGGTGCGCACTTGTTCAGGAAGTAAAGTGACCCGCGCATGCGTTTTAGCTTATTGTGATGTATTCAGTTAAATAAAACACTTGTAAGGGATGATAGTGTTGATGATTTACCTTGGATACGAGCGAGAGTGAGCCTGCAGTGTATTCGTGTATTGCGCGTGAAATCAGGGCACCAAATTTGGAAATACACTGTCTCCTCAAAAGAGTCCGTTTGCAAGCAGCAGAAGGCCACCTTATGTGACACACGCACAGTAACCCTGTATTGTTCACTCAACTGCGCATAATAGCAGCGAATTAATAAAAAAACACAATATTGCCCTGCATTCTGTTTTCTATCATGCGCCGTGCACGTTTGCGATGACGTAATATGCACGCAAACGCACCAAGGTTCGATAGAATCAAGTTGAGTGTGAAACCAGACCAACGCTGCGGGGGGCGCCGGGAACAAACGCACTCGGGCTCGGACCGCAGCAAACGAGCCCAGTGTAAAAAAGCCCCCTAAAAGTGAGGAGATGGGGTGGAGGTGGGATGCTGATAAACTGTCAAGGAACAAGGGTGGGTTCTGCTGTTATTTATCTTGTCCTGAGTTGATTACTGACTGATTGAACAGCACCACTTGTGCTGATTGGGTTAATTATCTGCACCTGCTTCTCCTTAACCTTGTTAAATAAAACATAATTTTGTAGCAGTAGGGAAAAAGTTTTGTGTGGTCCAGGTATTCCCAACATTATGGGGGCAAAATGTCCCCACAAATATAGTAATACCAGAAATGTTTTAATCTTGTGGGGACATTTTTTGTTCCCCATGAGTAAAACAGCATATAAATCATTCTAAATGATTTTTTTTTTTTTTTTTTTAAATGTAAAAAGTACAGAAAGTTTTCTGTGAGGGTTGTGTTTAGGGGTTGAGTTAGTGAACATACTATACTGTATAAAAATCATTATCTCTATGGAAAGTCTTCATACAACATGTAAACCCTGTGTGTGTGTGTGTGTGTGTGTGTGTGTGTGTGTGTGTGTGTGTGTGTGTGTGTGTGTGTGTGTGTGTGTGTGTGTGTGTGTGTGTGTGTGTGTGTGTGTGTGTGTGTGTGTGTGTGTGTGTGTGTGTGTGTGTGTGTGTGTGTGTGTGTGTGTGTGTGTGTGTGTGATCCAGGTAAACCCTACGTTATGAGGACAAAATGTCCTCACAAAGATGGCTATATCTGAAATCCTTTTCCGTGTGGGGACATATTTTCTGGTCCAGCTTATAAATCAGACTAAATTATGTTTTATGAAAATATGAAAATGGTTTAGGGTTAAGGGATAGAATATACAGTTTGTACAGTATAAAATAATGTCTATGGAAAGTCCACATAAAACATGAAAACACAACATGTGTGTGGTAATATTGATGAATGGATATTGGATGCATGCAGTTCAGGGTAGGATAAAGTTCATCTCTGTCAAGTCAAGTCACCTTTATTTATATAGCGCTTTTAACAATATAGATTGTTTTAAAGCAGCTTTACAGTGATAATAGGAAATTAAAGTAACAGAGATTGTTTTGGCTTTACAGCAGCTCTAGAATAAAGTTATTATCCAGCTAATGTTAGTTTTGATTGATTCACTTCTGTCGCAACGATCATTAGTTATTAACTTAGGGGCCGCTAACACGACACCGTTCTAACAGAAAACCCTTAATGCGATCCGGCCGCTCATTTGCTTTGCACAAAACAGTGCCTGGTGGCTCGAGAACGCAAACCATGAAATAGGTTCCAAGGTACAAGCCTTGAAAAATGTATAATACAGAATTTATTTATTTTTATCGCTTCCGCGTAGCCACGTGAACCGGAATTATTCCGACAACGTTTATCTGTACAGAGGTAAAGGTAAGGGAAGGAGGCCTTCACAGGGGAGAGACTAGTTGACACTTCAGGACTGTGTTGTCGTCGTGTCCAGGCTCAGGTCCTTCATCAGATCCGGATACGGCCTGGATCCGGCGGACTGCGGTAAACCTCGGGATAAACAGAGAGACTCATATTAACGTAGACGCCATCCTTCTTATGATGTAACAAGTACATCAGGATTTATGGGAAGTGTTCCCGGTTCCGGCTGATCTAATCTATGCAGTCTAACATTGTCCTCACAAAGGGGCGGCAGTGGCTCAGTGGTTCATGTAGGTTGTCTACAAACCGGAAGGTTGGTGGTTCAATCCCCGATTCCACCTAGCCAAATGTCGAGGTGTCCATGAGCAAGACACCTAACCCCGGCTGCTCCTGATGAGCTGGATGCCGCCTTGTATGGCTGACACCGCCGTCAGTGTATGAATGGGTGAATGTGAGGCAAACTGTAAAGCGCTTTGGTGGCCATTGGGTCTGTGAAAGCGCAATATAAATGCAGTCCATTTACCATTTTACCATAACATTGAATTATAGAAGTCTATAATGTGTTAGGTGTATGCTAGGTCAAAGAGGTGTGTTTTTAGTCTAGATTTGAACTGACAGAGTGTGTCTGCTTCCCGGACAATGTTTGGAAGACTGTTCCAAAGTTTTGGTGCTAGTTAGGAAAAGGATCTACCACCAGCAGTCGATTTTGATATTCTAGGTATTCTAGATATTCTGTGAAAAAGAAAGCATGTTATACTCAAATTAGTTTAGTGTATATGTACGTGTTTTTTGTGTGTGCACGCATGTTTGTGTGTGTGTGCACGTGTCCACGCATGCACAGATCCGAGGCCTTTATGTTTGCAAGCACACGTCCACAAATAATGCTTTTTTCTTTTAAAAAAAAGTAGGTGCATATGCTCAGATCAATGAGTCCTACGATCAATCAGATCCAAAAAGAAACTCAAAACCTGTACTAATTGAAAGAAAACAAGTTGACCAAAAAAAAAATAATAATTAAACAGAACAAGAAAATGAGGCGCAGCTGATGTTTTGGAAGTCCAGGGCGGATCCAGTGCAATTATGGACCAAGGTGGAGTCAGAGGGCTGAGGGAGACTGGTGGAGCTTGAGGGATGGCAGAGCCTGGTGGAGCCGAGGGAGTTGAGCCAAGATGGAGCCGATGGGTCGGAGGGGCCAAGATGGATCCACTGGAGGAGCTGAGGGGTGAAGGTAGTGGAGATAAGGCCAATGAGCTGGATGGCTTTGGCAGAGAAGGAGGGAGAGGAAAGCTGGATGGGACCATTCACGATTAAGGAGACTTGGAGCTGGACGTCAAAGAAGTCTTGGTGCTTGGCTGAGCCAGTGAAAACTAAGACAACTTGGAACTGGGCTTAACCAGCGACGACTGAGACGACTTGGGACTGGCCTTAACCAGCGATGACTGAGCCAACATAGAACTGGGCTTAACCAGACAAAGATGACTTGGATGGGACCAGCGGATATTGTGGACCAGCAAATATGTCCTCATCCAGCTCATCCAATATTAATTCCGTTGAGCTCCAGCTTTGATTATATATACCTCAGGCACAGGAGTGTGCGCGGGGCTCCAATCCATGCCGATGAACTCCACCAATATGCCCTCGAGGACAGACGCTGATGCCAGCTCACACACCTGGACAAACTCCAGCGGGTTTTTTTTGTTGTTGTTTTTTTAAACACATTTAATAGATGTTTTATCCTATCATTCCCCTTGTTTTCACAAAATTAAATTATTTAAGTGCCATTAAAGGTACAATATGCAGGAATTTTTCGCCACCAGGGGTCGCTAACCTCTTACAATTACAAAGGTGTATGATGATGACGTATATTCCGCATTAAGCGGAATTATGGATCTTGTCGTCAAGCTGATGGATCTTTTATGGATGAGTGAATACATTGATGTTTTTAACATGACTGTGGTATGAAGCAGGGCGCGATTGCTAGACGTATACCAGCGCCACACGCAACGCGAATCCCGCGTATAAAAAGGAATAAGGACATTTCATTCTACCGAACTACACGCAAGTGCTGAATTAATACTCACACACAGGTCAGTTTATTAGACGAATTAAACTTGAGGTAATGCAGCGCTGTTTCACTTGCTCTAACAGTTACACTATCACACTAAACGGCATTTGAGTGTGTTGAATGTTGTTAGTTAGGTTAGCTTGTTTGTTGGCTGTATGAGACTAGCAGTGAGCTAGATCAACATTATAATAACATACAGATCATATTCTAACATTTCATCATGTTGATCTAAATAACATAGATTAGTTTTATGTACATTTGCTCACCTGTCTAATAAAGTACATGCAACACTCGCGTCTCTATCAATTCGAAGTTAGTCGCGGACGTGGAGCTCTAGGCATCTCGAAAGATGTTGATCTTCGTTTTAGTCCTCTTTTAGTCTGCTTGCCATGGTCCATAATGTTTAAACAAAACAACAACAGCGTGAGCGTCTTGCTAGGCATAACGGCAATAACCCGGTTGTCCGCGTCTGTCGCCATTGTTACGCGAGCGCAAACCTGGCGGAAACCGAGGCTAACACGGATATGACGTCATTGACTGGCGACTCCTCACCCCTGCTCACACGCCCCGTTTCCTTGGTTAAAATCGCAATTTTCTCACGATTTACAAATAGTTGGAAATATTTGGGATATTGTAAGTAATCAACAAAACAAAATATATAACATTGGCCTAGTGGTTTTTGGATATTTTACTGCAAAAATCCTGCATATTGTACCTTTAAATTATGGGTATTCCCTCCAGCCACAGTGCTTCTCAATGCTCTGTAATAGATGCAACAATATGAAGTTCAACGTGCTTAGCCTTTATAGCAGCAAAGTCAAACTGCCCACTTTACAGGTAAATGCAGTATTAGAGTATTTACATTTCAGAAATACATTACATATTAAATAATCCTGCAATCAAGACTCTCTGTAATAGCATAATAGCAGTTGTAAGAAAGGTGGAATTGTTTAGCCTCAAATGGTTTTGCAGAACTGAGAATCAGTGATCAAACTGAGCATGCTCAGGCCTGTCAGTTCTACCTGCATCCCCAAACTTGACATTATAAGCTTTCATTGTTTCACGAGTTCACACTTACATACAATTAGAGGGAGTAAAGTTTAATGTGTATTGGCGTGTGTGACGATCTGCGGCTGGAGTGCCCGCTTGAGCCTCTGCCTGTTGTCTCGTACCTGTTTCTGGATTGTCCTCTCAATAAAGCCTGCATTTGGATCACCACTGTCTGTTTCCACCGAGCAGTTCATGACAGAATACTGAGCCACTACTGATCCAGCGGCTGAGAGGAACACGGACCTCGATATGGATCCCACAGCGCAGATCGTAAGCCTCCGTCAAGGAGAACGTCCTCTCAAGGTTTTTGTGACAGATTTTTTGAAGCTCGCTCGTCAGTCCTACTTGAATGATTTCTGTTTGATGATGTTCTTTCGGGGAGGACTGTCTGAACCACTCGGCTCTGCTATACCGTTTCCGAGTTCAAGCTGGACTCTTACTCAATATATTGACCTGGCCTTTTCCATGAGCGGTTCGCTTTTTACTGTGGATTTTTTGGAAATTTTCCTTCACAAAAGATCCGACGATTCGCCATTGTACAAGGTACCCATTGAATCCACGCATCAAGTGTCTCCCGGTGAATCAGCGCTTCACACGTGCTCCGCCGAGTTTGCGCTACATGAAAGCCCACTTGAACCAGCGCTTCGTAAAGGGTCCGCCGTATCCACGCAACATGTGAATCCCGACGTTCTAACACTTCACGTAAGCTCCGTTATTTTCCTGCCTCAAGAGTTTTCTTCTGAGTCTGAGCGCGTGCCAGCCGAATCTTCTGAGTCTTCCAGTGAGTCAAGTCCATCGTCTTCTGAGTCTTCCAGTGAGTCAAGTGCATCGTCTTCTGAGTCTTCCAGTGAGTCAAGTGCATCGTCTTCTGAGTCTTCCAGTGAGTCAAGTGAGTCAAGTGAGTCAAGTGAGTCAAGTGCCGCCGAGTCAAGTTCCAAGTCAAGTGAGTCCAGCCAAGTGAAAGTTTCAAACCCAGTGAAGCGCCGTCGCAGGAGGAGGAGGAGGAGGACTCGTTTGGCTCGCCAGGCTCCGGAAGGCGTTCCCAGATGCCTCGCCCTGCCGGTCCCGCCTCTGCGCCTCGCCCTGCCGGCCCCGCCTCTGCGCCTCGCCCTGCCGGCCCCGCCTCTGCGCCTCGCCCTGCCGGCCCCGCCTCTGCGCCTCGCCCTGCCGGCCCCGCCTCTGCGCCTCGCCCTGCCTGCGCCCTTCAAGCTCCGGGAGGGCTTTCCTGAACCTGTGAATTTCCCCAAGTATTTTTTTGGGGGGGGCAGTAGGTACTCTGTGAGGGCCATGGAGGTGACGCTGACATGGACCTCATCTGAGTCTGCTCCGCCCTCGTCTCCCTCCGAGTCTGCTCCGCCCTCGTCTGAGTCTGCTCCGCCCTCGTCTGAGTCTGCTCCGCCCTCGTCTCCCTCCGAGTCTGCTCCGCCCTCGTCTGAGTCTGCTCCGCCCTCGTCTCCCTCCGAGTCTGCTCTTGCCCTGCTCTGGTCTCCAGGCCCCAGGTCACTCCATGGGCCTGGCCCCCTGCCTCTCCACGGGCCTGGCCCTCCATCCCATCCCCCGTCGACCTCCCTCCGGAGCTCTTAGGAGCGTCTGGAAGCCGCTCCTTAGAGGGGGGGTTATGTGACGATCTGCGGCTGGAGTGCCCGCTTGAGCCTCTGGGGGGCACTCCTTCCTAGTTTATTGTTTCCTTTAGGTTTCACCCTGGACTGATTTTGGTTGATTTCATGCACCTGTGTTTGATTATCTTGTTTAGCGCACCTGTCTTAAGCCTGAGTTTTCCCTTGGTTCATTGCTCAGTATTGTATGTGTCTCACTGCATCCTAAGCGTTTTCCTAGTTCCTTAGTTCCTTAGTGTTTCCTAGTTTCACGGTTCCTGGACTCCCTGCCTGTTTCTGGTCTTCCCGTTTGCCTCATCCTTGCATTATATGTTTGCTGATCTGGACTGCTCACCTGGTTTTGACATCTGCCTGTTGTCTCGTACCTGTTTCTGGATTGTCCTCTCAATAAAGCCTGCATTTGGATCACCACTGTCTGTTTCCACCGAGCAGTTCATGACAGCGTGCTGTCCGGGGAGAGGGCTGCGAGCTCGGAGTTCGGCTCGAACCCAGAGTACTCCCCCTCCGTATGTAAATGGTTAGGACTAGAAGTGTGGAAAAGGGGTGGTGAAGGGGTGCTGGCGTGCTGCTAAACTGTCAATTAATTGAGGTGAGACTGTTGAATATATATATATACCTCTTATCGTTGATTGCTGAGTGCTCGCCACTTGTGTTAATTATCTGAACGTGCTCCTCCGGAACTTTGTTGATAAAACATCATTTAAATGTATACGGTGCTCCTACTAAATGGCATATGTTTACGTTACTCAGTTTACTTTAATCTCAGCTTTTTCTACAGGTCAATCAACCTTTAAAAGAGTCTCTAACAAAATAAAAGTAGGATTTTTTTTCTTTTCTTTTTTTTACAGTGCAACAGCAATGAAAGGACAAGACCTAATATGTCCCAGTCAGGCTGAGGTGCAAATGAGGTCAGACCAATGACTGAGGGAGTGGGTGTGCTCTATATAAGCTGAGTCCCAATTCAGAGGCTGCATCCTTGAAAGGCCTTATTTGAAGGCCGATTGAGTCACCACTGCGCGACAAAGGCTGTCCCAATTCAAAGGCTCCTTCACATATGACCTCCAAATTTGTCCTTCGTTTCCTGTGAACCGATGGATCCTTCACGGGCTTGCCTACCTCAGAATTCATTGCGCGCCAGTGACGACAGGATTTTTTTTAGAGAAGTTGCCGAATTACACTTTTAAACTCAAGTATTGGGTTTCAACTTACTCAAATATCTAATGATAACATTTTAAAAACAGTTCAGTTTCAGACAGTTTAATACAACTTTCAAAAAAGTCCAGTACAAATGTTACTGTCACTTATCAATGGCAGCTGTCACAGTTGCTAGGCGACAAAAACAATCCTCCGTAGGCTAGACCATCTCATTTAACAACGCTTATTCTTCCTTGAAATTCTTTATGTATGTTTTGGAACAGAGCTAATAAGTTTGTCTGAAAACCTAACCTAAAAGCCTGTTCAAACTAACCACTCAATAATGCATTCCTCCTGCCAAAATACCCAACTAGATATCCGGTTTTTAATTACCTCACACAACAGCTCTGGTCTTTAACCTAGTGACACCTCTTTAACTTTGTTTCCGAAAGGTAATGGGCATAATTATACCTTTGTTTGTCCAAATTCTAAGGCAGCATTGCATGTGACCTTCAAAGACAATGAAATTTCATATAATTATCCAAAATGGATTAGATAGAGTCTATACAGGGGTCAAGGTTTGGCTGGTAAACATGGGCCTTCTTGCGGTGAAAGCATTTTTCTGTATTGATGCAGTCAAAAATTGTATGTTCTGAAATTTGTATTTTTTTTTTTTTTTGCCAGCAACCTATTCCTGATATTTTATCATACTACTATAGTTATTTTACAAGTGCTCAGTTTTGTTTTGGAGAGCTTTTAAAAGTGTGGGATGGACTATTTTTCCATGTGACGTCATATATTTTTTGTATTAAGTTTCTACCTATAAATATGCTCGTGTATTTCTCATTCTGAACTATAATACTTAACTCTGCATTTTATGGATGTATCTTTATGTGTTTTAATGTTTATTTATGGTGTCAATAATTAGTTGCCTTTATTGTTAGCTACATTACTCCTAAGTGTAATCCACTGAGGTGGCATTTTAAGAACATAGCTGTCCACATCAGATGGCCCCTTTGGCATGTGTATATGTGTGGTTTCTGTGGATTGAGCCTCTCAGTGGTGATTATGCAACTGTATCTGGCTTTGTGCCATACACACATACTCTTGGTGGCCTAAATCTGTTGTTTCTCCTGTGAGGCTGTAAATACAAAATACCTACTTGTCATTACGCTGACGTGACCTTCTCTTTTGGCACTCACACATATTAAATTACATAATACTGTTTCCTCCATTTTCAAACCATTCACTGTCATGCAACCAGTAGGACCCTCTGCATTGACTTTTAGTTACTGTAAACATACTATATTCTAATAAATGCATTTCTAGGACACTAATAAAATGTGGGCAATTTTGTGTCATTGAGCCTGTTAATACCTGAAAAAAAGTTATTTTTTTCAAGATGTTATTTGGTACATTCTCAAATTATGCTGAATCAGGTTATGGTCATTCAAGCTCAAGTGCTGGCATCAACATCAAGACCACACAAGGCATGAACAGAGTGCAGTAGCATAGTACAAAAAAATTAATGCATTATCTGGCAATTCTGGTGTGTAGTGTGATGTCATTACTGCTCACTAGGCAGCCATGGGGTGAATCCTGCAGTTAAACACGTGAGGAACAGACAGCCGTTCTGTCTGATCGATGGCACAAGGCAAGACAGATGAGATTGCTTTCTCAAACTATTCCTGAAGCCTCTAGAGAGAGGTTTGAAAACCCATGTCTAGAGCAATTATTTAATTGCCCGGTGGAAGGAGCTTCAAGGTTGTTTATTATGTCAATTATATATTACATTATATCATATTGCACTATTTATTGCTTAACTTGTCATATATACTGTGCAGGTTAAATCTATATTCAAATAAAGCAATGAAGAAAAACAGTTCAGTTCACTTCATTTGGAGATCAAATTACTGTTGATTTCCTGGCAGCCAGCTTCTATCAGATAAAACAATCTATCTTTCACATCAAGGGCACAACCTGCTATTGGCTTACAGCCCAGATGTTTTTTCTTAAAAAGCCATTGTATTATATTTTCTGTGTACCATGCAGTGGTGTTCAGAATTGCGGAAGCAAATTCCTCACTTTTTTCATGTAAATTCATGTTCCAGTTTCGCTTATTTCTGCATAGTTGTAGTATATAATTTTAACTATGGACATGTTACACTTATACATTTGGCAAGTGTCACAATATCTTTGTCTTTTTGAACAGTAGCAGACATTTTTGTGAAATGTTGCTTGAAAAGGGTTTGTATGAAGGTAAAATGATGCCTAAAAGAATCGCGTGCGCAGAGTAAGATTTGTGAAAGTGTACATAAGATTGCAAGCGTAAATTAAATTTGCGTGTGCAAGAGAAGATTTGTAAAGGTGTAAATCGTGTTTCAAGCGTAAGAAAAAAAAATCCGCAACATTTTGCTGGTTTTCGTAAGTGTAATACATGTATTGTGAAACTGCAGCTTCATGATAACGCAAAATAAATAGGATCTGTATTCTTCTGACTTCCATTTTTCCGCGCTTACACTTTTGGCACGGTTTTTGCGCACAAATGCGGCCAAAAGCATTGCAAGCCTGTGAACGGTGATTTGCAACCGAAAACAACAGTTTAAAGAACTGCAAACCGGATTGCAATTGTAAAACCAATCTGTATGCGTAAAAAAATAAAATGTTGCAATTGTCTAAATGACTTGTGTGCGTAGGGTAAATGCTCCCGAAATAACCTGGTTTGTACAGTTCCGATTTCTGCGCTTAGAGTTTTGGCACGATTCTCTCACTCATTGAGTTTTGCAAGCGCGAAGAGGAGGGCGGGTCCACCTTCATCATGTAGCCAATCAAATGAGCTTCTCGCTGACTCTCGATTTACTCTTATCTGATTGGTTCAACAACGCGCCAGGCACCCGAAGAGAAGACAATCCGTTTTGACATTTTGATTTGGCTCAGCATCGTCCTCGCCACCGGAATGGTACTTTTAACGCACACACACACACAAATATATAATAATACATATAATATAGACCTATATTATATTTAAATCCTTAATAAATTGTGTACCATTAAGCCGACTCCCATGTGTTCATACTGAATTCATATCACTTTCTCAAGCTCGTGTTAGGAAAAACAGATTCGAATGGTTTGGCATTTTCATTGAAATGATGCATATGTTTAGCATCAGCTCAAAGATCTAAGCATATTATGGTTTTTATCATATAATCTGCTTAGACCTTTGAGCTGATGCTAAACTATATAATTAAAACGTTTTATACCAAATCTATAGGCCTAATTAAAACCTAGTGTGTGTCCATTGCTCTTTTATTATACTATTCTGCAGCAGATTGAGCTAGTTCTCAGTATTATGCAGTGCTCATCCCAACAATCCCAAAACAATATTCCCTATCGAAATATGCATTGTTAGTTGTTCAGACGATTATGCGTGAGGTAATCAGAAGGCAGGTTGAGTACTGTAGTAGTGCAGCTACCACTCTGATTACTTTTCAGGAGCAAGATCGATTACAAAATGCCCTTAAAAATTTGTTGGACTGTGTGGAGGAAGCACGAGCACGACACAACCCCAACCCCACAACCACCCCTACCCCTACCCCTTCCCGGGCAGGATCTATTAGAAGTGGACCTCATGGTCTTACAGGGGCCACATCTGTCTCTGGAAAGCCTAGTGGATCTCCTCCAGCACCCACTGTCAACAATGAAATGCAAAGGTTAGTTATTACTTTTAAAACCATATTTTAACAGTAATGCAAATTCTGTCATTATTCACTCACTGTTATGTGGAACACAAAATAAGTTTTGTTTTAGTCATGTTGAGGAAAAATTATTTTGTCTTTCAAAATAAATCTCTAAACTCAAAAAGTTCCAGATGTCGAAGTTCAGACTTTATTGGTGCAGTCAATAAAGCCGAGATCCCAGCAGCATTTCTGAAAATTTCAGTCACAGATCTTTCTTAATACAATCTTTTGACCAATCAAATCACAGGTGTTTTCCACTTTTTCTTTTTGCCTGACCCTTAACTGTTCGGTCACAATTATTGTTCTAATTATTCTGTTTTCTCTTTAAGTGTGGCATGCCACCATTTGATCTATTTTTTAAAAAGCAGGAAAGACCAGAAAACATATTAAAAACATATTGGTCCAGTCTTTTGACCATAAAGTTGTTGAAACAAAATCAGACCCGAGGCCTGATTCCTGGATTTGTTCATACAGTACCAGGCTATTCTACAAATGCAGTTTTTATTTCTAATAAACGACTAACTTTAATACAACAAAAGCTGACAATATATTTTTGTGTTTTGCAGAATGTAGAAATATAGGGTTAGATCAATATGACAATGATAATTAAATAAAATTATGGCTGAATTATCTCTTTAAAACTAGAAACTTACATTGTTTTGACAAAGATATATTATATTGGTTTTGTGTTTGCTATACCTCAGTGTAAATTACAATTGACATTATATATGTGCTGATTTAAACCTATTTCATTTTTGACAGATCATTTCCTGGACTGTTTTTAAAAAAAAAAGGAAAACGCCGTTTTCAAGAAACCAAATCGATACGGATGTTCTCCATACAGTTCTTTCTGCTCCCAGAGCATACTGACAGAACTCCTAAGGGGGCAGAGGAGCTTAGGTTGCTTCAGGCAGGCCTTGGACGAAGGGTAGTGTCATTGCCAGAAAATGCTACTCACAAAGAGGTAGTGTGCTCACTTCAGCATATGTGCTCCGTTTTTACTTTACTGAATAAGGTGTTTCTGTGACTGTTCTTCATTCTTACTCCTGTTTCTTGATTAAGATTGTCAGTATCCTCGAAGACGAGTACCATAAAATGAAGCAACTAGCGGGCGGTTGGCTTTGCTATAAAGCTGCAGGTATGGGGATTGTTGTTTGATTCTAAAGGAATATACAGAAGCTAAGTTCCACAGCACTATCAATAGTAATTACTATAGTATGTTTATCTGTTATTCAGCAAATGTTATAATGCAGGAAGAAAGTTGTCAGCCTTTTTACAGTGTATTAATTCTATGTTAATAATGTTCCACTTCAAAATATTGCTAATCAGGTCCATGTCTTGTACTTAACAAAATTTTCTTTAAAAACAAGGTGGATGCGGACAAAGAAAACTGACTGTGGTGCCACCTGAGTCTGAAGGCTATACAACCAAATGTTTAAAAGCGGCATCTAGCAATGGAAAGATCACACTATACATTGTTCCACTGCAAGACACAATAGACAGTACACCATTATCCCCACATGCAGCAGAATTTGAGAAGATGCCCAAATCTGTTTGCAAAAAGTGTGGAGTCACCATGCCACTTCAAGTTTTGGCTCTGCACATTGACAATT
Source organism: Rhinichthys klamathensis goyatoka (assembly GCF_029890125.1). Taxonomy (NCBI): domain Eukaryota; kingdom Metazoa; phylum Chordata; class Actinopteri; order Cypriniformes; family Leuciscidae; genus Rhinichthys; species Rhinichthys klamathensis. The sequence goes on along the minus strand of NW_026606587.1, from coordinate 8,234,725 downwards.
GTGCACTAGACTCAGAGAATGCATCAGTAAGTTTATGTAAAGTATTGCAGATATATCATAGTTTACTTTACTACTATACTGTAGTTGTGTAATCTTTATGAACATTTTCCCAGTAAGAATTGTTTTTTTTTTCTCTAACAGGAAGAAAGTCCGGATGAGGACATAATTTATGTCAGTGAGGAAAAAAAGATCAAACCCAGCATGGTCTGTAAAAAAAAACCTTTTAAAATTATATTTATTATTGCTATTACTTTGAACACATTTGAAACACATTTGATCTATCTACATAGGAACTATGTCCAGTTTGTGGAAGTTCTTTTCCAGACGACATGATTGAATTCCACGCTAGTATCTGTGTGGAAAAGTATGTTAAAGTGCAGTTTACACATGGATGGGTTACTTTTCTTAATATTTGTATAGCATAGATTAAATGTTTGTTTGTTTTTTCCTGCAAGTTGCTCTAGAGAAATTGAGAACTTTTCAGAGTGGACCAAGGATGCTTTAGCTGGACCATCCCACAGCAGAGAAAGAGGAGAGGATGCTACATCTGAACAGCCAGAGGTAGGCAGACCATCCAACAGGAGAGTAGGTGGCGAGAATGCTGTAGCCGGACCATCCAACAGAAGGGGCGATGAGAATGCTGTAGCCGGACCATCCAACAGAAGGGGTGATGAGAATGCTGTAGCCGGACCATCCAACAGAAGGGGCGATGAGAATGCTGTAGCCGGACCATCCAACAGAAGGGGCGATGAGAATGCTGTAGCCGGACCATCCAACAGAAGGGGTGATGAGAATGCTGTAGCCGGACCATCCAACAGAAGGGGCGATGAGAATGCTGTAGCCGGACCATCCAACAGAAGGGGCGATGAGAATGCTGTAGCCGGACCATCCAACAGAAGGGGCGATGAGAATGCTGTAGCCGGACCATCCAACAGAAGGGGCGATGAGAATGCTGTAGCCGGACCATCTCTTGAAAGAGAAGGTTGAGTGGATGCAATAAGAATAATGGTAGTTTTAAATAGGTTAAAACATTTAGTCCAAAACAGTAAACAAAATGTTTTGCTTATAACTTCAGATTGGAAGAAGATTACTGAGCCAAAAATGGCTGCAGATGTGTACAGAAAACAACTACTGAGTACTGAGGAACAGGGACAACCCTTGCGTTTCATGTTGGATCTCAGGGAAGACCTAGAGGAGCAGGATAGAGAGATAATTTCTTTCTACAAGCGACCAAATGTCAACTGGGCTAGGCCATTTTCCTGTATTCTCAGAGGTAATATTTTCTCAATATCTGGATTTATTAAAGTACACTGATAATGTATTACCAAAAATAGTAAACAAATGTTTGGTATGTTCTCTGAAAATGTATTACCTTGTAAAAGGTTAGTTCACCTACACCTTGGGTGAACTAATCCGTTAATGTCATCTTTAACAGGTGATGCTGCCACTGGTGAGGGGGTGAACCGTCATATTCTTAGTACTGCAGTTTTAAAACTGACAAAGGGCTTCATGATCAATTTAGGTGAGATATGTTAACTGTTGATTCCAATGACCTTGTGTGTTAACTTGCACACAAAATTATAATAGACCAATATGAATGCTTCACTGTAGCAATTTTATATACCATAACTAAGTAAATATTTATAAAAATGAAATTTTGAACTAGTGATTTATTGGCCAAAAGTTATCTTTCACAAACCTCTTTTATAGGTAACACAGGAACAACCTTGTTATTTGAGGGTGAGCCAGATCATCTTGTGCCCTCCACATCCCAAATTCTAGTGGAGAGTGACCTTTTCCTAATGGCCGGGAGGATGGTTGGCCACTCCTTCATCCATGGTGGTCCTTGTTTGCCAGGGATCAGTCCTGCTGTGATACATGTTTTGCTAGGAAGACCAATTGAAACAGCCACTATTCAGCCACAAGACTGCCCAGACCTAGATCATCGTGAAACTATACAGTTGGTATGCAAATGTTTGGTTTTAAACCACTTATCAATCACCTGTACAATTAAAATTCTATTTGAAACTTCCCAATGAAAATGTTTTCTACAGCTTGAGGGAGATGCTGAAATTTCAGATCAAGACAAGAAAGCCATCCTAGACTTGGCTCTGTCCTGGGACCTCCCTGGTGTCACAAATGACAATAGACATTGGCTGTTCAACCGACTTCTGCATCATGCTGTAATTTTATATTTGAATCTTAACTATATCTGTATTGCTCCACAATTAATAGCAGACTAATTACAATGTAATATTTGGTCTGTATTCTGTTTTATAGGTCCTTGGAAGGACCGTTCGTCAGATCAAACAATTCAGACGTGGTTTGAAAGACACAAACGTTTGGCCACTGCTGCAAGAACGTCCAGATGCTGTCCCTTTGATGTTCCCCAGACACTCAGATGCTGCATGCTGTGCTCAGGTATTATTACATGAATTTTATGTATTATTGGACAGGATTACATTAAAATATTTTGGTTTGAATCTACAATTTGCCATTCTTCTGTTTAATCTTGATTAAATAAAGACCATCCTGGATAATATCATATGGCCTGCTGAGGAGGATGATGACGACGATGAGGATACATACTCACTTCACATTAAATGTCGTATAGCAGAGTACCTCCGTCGTTTCATTGAAAGTGGTATGATAGTTATTCTGCGTCTGAGTTGAATCAAGACTTATTTTAAAATGCAACAAATGTATTTACTAATATATATTGTTACTATTGCTTCTAAGCAAGTGCTGGTACACTTCAACAACTTGTGAAGTTCTGGGTCGGATGGGAGCTTCCCTCATGTGGCATGAAGGTTGAAGTGGTCCGTGCTAATCATCCAAGATCTTCAACATGTTTTCAAATCCTACGTTTACCTGGTCACTACAGTACATTTAATGAGTTTTCTGTGGATCTGGAGGCCTGTATTGCAACATGTGACACTGGATTTGGGTTGGTGTAAAGGTGTGGTTGAATTGGCATAAATGTGCTTCTTAGCCAAACATTCATAATGTATCAGATTGAGTTAAAATATTGTTTTACAGAGAACACATCACCACCTGATAATCGACAGTTCAGAAACAATTACAATTGTTGAATGCCATACGTTGTAAAATACATTTCCCAAATCCAGCTGCTTTCCGAGTTGAACGTTCTTGTCAGTGTTATGATGTAATTGAAGTGATTCATATCTCACGAGTTGGCATAAGTTACATCTATAATGTACCGAAATGTTATTCAAAAACAAATTGTTCTGTTCAAAGACTGATCTACAGAGAACCTCACCTGAAAATAGATAATTCCAAAAAAAATCAATAATCGTAAATGGCAACAAAAAAAATCTGTGATTCTATGTCAGTGTTATGATGAGTGTTCAATTCATTATGTAGAAAAGCTACAACTGAAAATAAAAAAATAAAAATAAACATTCAAAGACTTTTCAAAGACCAATTTGTTTTAATTAACACTGTATTCAGACATTACACAGATGTCAAATACTTACAACTTTGCTGACTACCAGAGTTTGTCTGGAACTGTAATTCTTTAAATATACACATTAAAATGTTGTTGCACATACTGTACAACTGAAATATAAAGATCACGGCCAAAACACTCTGATGGCCCCATTGGGTCCATTGCAACCCTGAGTTCCCCATATGCATCTGCAGTTAGCGGGCACTCGATTTCTGGTACCTGGATCCCAGATTCAGGCTCTTCAGGGAGGCCACTGCTTTCCCAGTCAATCAAGGGAATGTTGATGTCCTGTATGAATGAGACAGAAAAATATTTTATTTCGCCTGAACTTTCAGACCCTTAACCCTCTGGGGTCCTTCGTTTCAGAGTCACACTCAGGACCTTCGGGTCCAAATGGGCCGGAAGGGTGGGATTAATATTTATTTTTAAAAAAATCATCTTTTTTTTTTAACTTGTTTTTTATAATATTTTTTCTTTTCTTTTTTGGTGTTTAGAGATAATTTCAAAAATAAAAATTATTTATAATTAATATTAATGCAATAATTATGACCCCTTTTTTCCCCATTGAATATAATAGAATTATTTTTTATTTATCTTTTAAAGCTGTATTTCATTTTAGAGTCAAGCCTAGGCCTCATGAAAGCAATTTTTGAAATGAGATGGATGTCATCTGGTGGACAAACTGAGCATTTTAAAAATTCAAAACACATAATCTGAATTTATTAGTGTGTATGTGTATAAAAGTGTGTTTGTGTGTGTGTGTGTGTGTGTGTGTGTGGATGTGTCTGTTTTGCACTCTTGATGTTTTATAGATTCACCCCTTCACTGTTGTGTGCTTTTTTTTCTGGATCGTGGCTGATTTGTAGATTGTACGCACAAAAAAAACTCTGTATTTCACATTTTTGCCAATTTCCCATTCATTTCCTATGCGGGTCCAAATAGGTCCTGAGTGTGACTATTTTTTTACAACCACTTAGACTATTCAAATCCTGTCCCCAATTTTTTGGGGTGTTCATATACCAAGTACCAACAAAGTCACCAAATTTCGGACCATTCCGATAAAGCTATGATTTAAAAAAAAAAAAATGTTTAAATGCTTCGGGTCCATTTGGGCCTAAGGACCCCAGAGGGTTAAAGCTTACTATTACTGTGAGAATAAGAAACAATGACAAAAGCTTCCTGGATGGTCAATGACTATATCTTTTGTGATAGTTCTGCGTGAGTCCCTGCTTTGTCCTGAACTGAAACTGTTCAAGGTTTTTTTAAGAATGTCTTCACACCTCACACACTGAAAAGTCATTTATATATATATGTGTATATGAAAATGATTGGACAAGCTTCTCCAACCTTCATATATAGACATATATACATATATACATATGTTACAGACATACAATCATAAAACGTTATACGGCACCTCATCATTTTCAGGACACAAATGATGTCCTCCCATCTCCCACAACTGATTTGGAGTCAGATTTCCTTCTGTACTTAAGGGATGATTGTCCCATCCATCACGGAAAGTGTCCAGATGACTTTGAAGTCGTGGAACAAACACGTAGTGGCAACAGAAGAGATGCATACGGTTAGACATATCCAGCTGTCCTTCTTCCTCTAGTTGATGAAGCACATTGTAGTAGATGTTTGTGACTGCAACCCAGACATCTCTCCAAAGCCTCTCTATTCTGTTAATGTATTAATTCTGTGTTACAATATTGACAATTGTGTTTTGAATTAACATTTGAAAAAGGTATAACAACAGTACCACCTTTGGTTGTGGACACTCTTCCCTGCAATGAAGCTACTTCTTCCTGTACCTCGAACTGAAAACATCATACGGGCTACTTCTACATTTTCAACCCCTTGATCTCCCCTGACCCTAAAAAAAAATATTTAGATAGCACATTTTAAAAATAACTATCTCACAAAACATTTGTTTACACTAGTACAAATACAAAATTTTACTTTGAATAAAATGTTAAGTACTGTATGTATTACATTCTTTACAACCCACATTGGCATGTCACACACTGGGATGTCAAAGCCTGTTCCTGCACAACCACTGTTCTGCAAATTAGTTTAACTTCAAATTTTAACCAAACACACTTGAAACAGCAATTGCAGGATAATTGACTGGAGCAGGCTTTGATACCCCTGCTCTAGACCAAAAGCAAATTGAATCAAAGCCAACATTCACCTGAGTGGAAGACCGAATCTCTCAACTGAGCACTGGAAGAAGTAAAGTGTTGTTGAAGCCAGATTGTTGGTTGCAACACCAAGGTACATGATCTGGGTAAAAAAAAAAAAAAAGGTTTTTACAATATGCGATATAAATGTTATAGATCTCGAGCAATGATTGTAAGTTTGAAAGTAATAATTGGTTTACTTCAGTGCAGAATAGCCCTCAAATTTAAATACCTTTCTAGAGAAACCATCGATGCCCCCGAAGATCACAATGTTGTAGCTGTTTTGGAGAAAAGTCAAAAACAATGAAAAGAAAAGGCTCAGCTAATAACATTTCTTTGACTGATATAGGATGAGTAGGCTATATACATACCGAATGAGCTTATGATTAGTATCAATGTGCATCAGTGCTCTTGGGCTAGGCACAGAGTATGTTCGCCGAACTACACATCCCAACTGTGTCAGCCGGGAGATGATGCCTGCACAGTCAACTCTGTGCATGGAGGCCCGGATTCTTTCCCACTGCACTCTATGACCCTCAGCCTGCAGCAAACCCTTCACCATCCTATATCCAGCATAAGGATGTCTGGATTTTACTGCTGTGACTAATGTGTCCAGCTCCTCATCCAGAACCCTACTGTATGTGTCTTTCACTGACAATCCTATTTCTGACATTCTCCGGTGTATGGTTCTTGTGCTCACTCCCAGCAATTTTGCAACACAGGGCACTGGTAGAGACATGGCTATTAGTTCCTCAATCCGGTCCTCTGACAAAACTATTCTTGGTCGCCCAAGCTTGCCAGATTCAAAGTCTAGAATGTTGTGTGTACACACGTGCATGTTGTTGATCTCACCAATCACCTGTACAACCTCTCTAAGTCCATCCATTACAGCATGTGGAAACGAATCATCCTGGCTTGACAGTGCACTTAAAAAAACTAGCTCCTGGGAACAGGCAAACTCCAAAAAATCTAAATCAAGTGGTGGTCGATTAAGCAGATGGGACAGTCGTGCATGGAGTCTATCCAATACAGCATTCATCAAGAGTTCCTTAAGAGACAGCATTATAACAATTAGCAATATATATGCACATTACAAGTTTTAATTAGGCCTATAGATTTGGTATAAAACGTTTTAATTATATAGTTTAGCATTATAATCATATAATCTAAGCAGATTATATGATAAAAACCATAATATGCTTAGATCTTTGAGCTGATGCTAAACATATGCATCATTTCAATGAAAATGCCAAACCATTCGAATCTGTTTTTCCTAACACGAGCTTGAGAAAGTGATATGAATTCAGTATGAACACATGGGAGTCGGCTTAATGGTACACAATTTATTAAGGATTTAAATATAATATAGGTCTATATTATATGTATTATTATATATTTGTGTGTGTGTGTGCGTTAAAAGTACCATTCCGGTGGCGAGGACGATGCTGAGCCAAATCAAAATGTCAAAACGGATTGTCTTCTCTTCGGGTGCCTGGCGCGTTGTTGAACCAATCAGATAAGAGTAAATCGAGAGTCAGCGAGAAGCTCATTTGATTGGCTACATGATGAAGGTGGACCCGCCCTCCTCTTCGCGCTTGCAAAACTCAATGAGTGAGAGAATCGTGCCAAAACTCTAAGCGCAGAAATCGGAACTGTACAAACCAGGTTATTTCGGGAGCATTTACCCTACGCACACAAGTCATTTAGACAATTGCAACATTTTATTTTTTTACGCATACAGATTGGTTTTACAATTGCAATCCGGTTTGCAGTTCTTTAAACTGTTGTTTTCGGTTGCAAATCACCGTTCACAGGCTTGCAATGCTTTTGGCCGCATTTGTGCGCAAAAACCGTGCCAAAAGTGTAAGCGCGGAAAAATGGAAGTCAGAAGAATACAGATCCTATTTATTTTGCGTTATCATGAAGCTGCAGTTTCACAATACATGTATTACACTTACGAAAACCAGCAAAATGTTGCGGATTTTTTTTTCTTACGCTTGAAACACGATTTACACCTTTACAAATCTTCTCTTGCACACGCAAATTTAATTTACGCTTGCAATCTTATGGACACTTTCACAAATCTTACTCTGCGCACGCGATTCTTTTAGGCATCATTTTACCTTCATAGGTTTGTGCTTGAATTGTTATACTGCAAAGACATACATTTTACTTCTGTCTCAAGTGTTCAAGTTAAGTGTATTTTTCTGTATGTCCTTGACTTCTATTCAGTGAGAATTTGACTTTGAATAAGATCCATGATTTGGGCTGACACTGTATTACATAGACATATATAGACATACAATGTTTGAGGGAAGACAAACAGACTTGGAAATAACTTTTTCATCTGACTGTTATTTTTTATAAATTATTTTCATTTATAAACGTGGCACGTTTCTTCCCGCGCAAAGCTTCTGATCTATTAAAAACAAACTTGACGGGAGAATGTGCGCACCTGTAAATAAACTCTGAGCCACGCGCACTCACATTTGGGAGACAAAGCAGTTTGGCGACATTGATGATGAGCTGAGGAATTGACGGCAGATGAAGGAAAACTCCTAATAATAAATACAGTGCATGTTCACAATAACAGTTTAAATAAATAAAAATAATGATTTCAACTATGTTTTACATTTGATATACACATTTAGATTAAATATGCCATTCTCATTAATGGAGTTAAAGGGTTAGTTCACCCAAAAATAATTATGTCATTAATGACTCACCCTCATGTCGTTCCAAGCCCGTAAGACAGTTTAAGATATTTTAGATTTAGTCCGAGAGTTTTCTGTCCCTCCATTGAAAATGTATGTACGGTATACTGTCCTTGTCCAGAAAGGAAATAAAGACATCAAAGTAGTCCATGTGACACCAGTGGGTTAGTTAGAATTTTTTGAAGCATCGAAAATACATTTTGGTCCAAAAATAACAAAAACTACGACTTTATTCAGCATTGTATTCTCTTCCGGTTCTGTTGTCAAGCCGCGTTCACAAGTCCGTTCAACAGTGACGCTGATGGCGTAAGACGCTGCTGACGTGTTATCTGGTGTGTCCGTGTATTCGGGTTCAAATAAATATGGCTGGACAAAAAAATGCAAGTCTTCCTCTGTGTCGAAATCCTTAGACATGTTTGCGAAGATTGTTTTGTTTACAGCGTGCGTCTCCCTCAGAGACTGTAGACAAAGCTCGGGCGCACCAGATAACATGTCAGCAGCGTCTTACGTCATCAGCATCACTGAACGCGGCTTCATCTGCCGTCAGTCCCTCAGCTCACCATCGGTGTCGCCAAACTGCTTTGTCTCCAAAATGAGCGTGCGTATGGCTCAGAGTTTACTTACAGGTTCGCACATTCTCCTGTCAAGTTTGTTTTTAACAGATCACAACTTTTGCATGGGAAGTGGCGTACGCACGTTTCAACGCCACGTTTAAAAATAGGTCCTTTGGTTAAACATTTCTATTGTGATGAAAGTTACTTTGACATGCTGTAAGCCCCTCAGAGAAGGAACACTGAAGCATGACAAGGGTCACACTTACATAAGCCACTGACTCAATCCAGTCTCCTTTTTTAGCATCACTGTTTGTTTCCGGTTGGGTGACCTGGTATAAACAGATGTATTTTTGTGCTTGTTTAATGGAAATGTTGAAAGTCTTCAGTGTAATTTCTGTGCAATTTCTCTTTGTTAATCATATAGCGTCAGAACAAACAAAGCTAAAGATGAGTGAATTTCACAAACACTGCCCAAACACACATACTGTGCACATAAGTATTTACAAACAACATAATCAAGTATGAATATTCATGTTCAGTAGCTTTACATAAGTGCCAGAAATAACCTTTTTCCAGTGTGAATTATTAATATTTGGTGTTGTAAAAGAGACAAATGAATAAAATTGAGAGATTGGTATCTGGAAGTTGGTCAATATAGTGCCCCAACCATGGTAAAATAACCAATAGTGATGGTATAACTATGGGTATGTTTACACGACAATGATATGCTTAAAACTGTGAAGTTTTTCCTTTGAGTTTTCCGTGTACAGACGACACCATTGTCAAAACGTTCCCCATTCACACGAATCCGTGAAAACGAATGAAAAACCCTATATTCTGCTGCCAGGCCGTTAGATGGCGATGAAACACTATAGATGGAACACGTAATACGCATGTGCATGACGTCATCGTCTTCAGAGATTCACGTTTTTGTTATTTATGTAATGTATTGACTGACTATTGTAATAGTGAGGTTCTTTTAAGAGGCTAAAAGCCTGGGGAGGGCATTCCTGTTTTTGGGGTGAATATGTTTTTTTGCCAGAGTGTTTTCTGGGGTTGGCAGAGCTAGATGTATGTTCTATGCTGCCTTGCCCCAACGCAGCCCTCTACTGTGTCTTATGCAAACATTGTCGCTGCCTTAAAACACCAATACAGCCCAGCGCCATCAGAGATTGTTCAACGTTTTCATTTTCACAATTGTAAGCAGAAACCTAATCAACGCATTTCAAACTACATTCCTGAGCTTCGACGTTTGTCTGTGCACTGTGCTTTCGGGGTAGCCTGGATGCCAGCCCGAACCCCGCCCACAACATTTTTTGGTCGGGAAGTTCGGTCTGTACTCGATCCATTGAGGAGTAATTACCGTAAAACTTCAAATAATAGCCGAGTCCCAAATAGACGCCTGTCTCTTTTACACGCCTGGTGTGGCTGCAGGTTTGGGTAAATAAAGGCCGGTCTCAAATAGAGGCCGGGTCTGTTTTTTAGTTTCGGGTTGTATTTAATCCTCTAAAACCGCCAGATCGCCCGCTTTTTGGCGGCCGCCAAAGCACATTTTTGTCCCTCCAAAGCCTTTTTTTGATCGATGAGTGATGTAGAATACAATGACTGCAGCGCTTGACGAGCAGAGAGAGAGAGAGAGAGCGCCCTGGCCGCGCGCGCGCGCACTCTCCCGTCTTCAAACAACACGAGCACTGTCTTGCTCTCTCTCCCTCGCGCATATTAATCAAAATCAATTGACGCGATAGTAAAAGGTCGGAAGACCGCAGTTTCACGTGGAGCATTTGGAGATTTTTAGAGATTAGAGACAGGCCTATACACTCAATGAACAACATCTCAACACTAAATTATAAAGGCCTGTCTCATATAGACGCCTGTCTCAAATACAAGCCGGTGCAGTTTGACGATTAGGGTAAATAAAAGCCCGGGCTACTATTTGAAGTTTTACGGTATGATCGGTTCAGAAATCGTCGGGCCAATCAAATTGCCAGGACGGGCTTTATACGATGATGGACAGATGATCTGCAGTTACGTAATCATCACGTTATCAAAGAGTGCTTGGGTTGAACTGGTTTCCCTCAAAGTTGACTGCAGCTGGAGAATTGAGATGTATAGATTCCGCTATTCCGTCTGTTGTAAAAGAAATCGACAGTGCATTAATTTTAAAAGACGAACAGAGAACTGCAATCAAGGCTTTTGTCGATCGGAAAGATGTGTTTGCCGTCCTTCCCACGAGATTCGGCAAAAGTTTAATTTATCAGCTGGCTCCGATGATCGCTAAGAAGATGGGACGCAATGAAAGCCCTGTGGTCGTTGTGGTTTCTCCTTTGGTCGCACTCATGGAGGACCAAGTTAAAGAAGCAACACTCATTATTTTACTACTTCTTCCAGCGTGCCTACAGTTGAGTTCTGTTAACAGCTATGCGTAGCTCAACATACGTCACTTACTGCGTTGCTCTGATTGGTTGTAGACACGCCTCATAATCAAAGCCCTATGGAGCAGTATCAGACTCACATTCTGACTAGAATATGAGTATGACGAAGTCAGGCTACTTTCGGGGATCAGTTAGAAGCAATGCTGCGTGATTGAAGAATCGTGTGCAGGGTTATGGATGAAGCGCTACGGCGACCCCTGCTGGCTGAGCCTATGCTAACTTTTAAAGAGGCAGAAGAAAAGGCACTAGCTGCTGAAACAGCATTGTTAAATGCTCGCCTACTTTGTCAGCATCAAAACGAATCACGACTGGAGGACGATGTTCATTATGCAGCCCATGCGCATGCATCAGTTCATAAGACAGCAGCTTCAAATGAAAATCCTAAACGTGACAAGCCATGCCTCAGATGTGGTGGTCAGCACACCCCACAAGCCTGTAGATTTTCCACTGCTATATGCCATTACTGTAAAAAAAAAAAAAATGATGACACATTGCTTGTGTGTGTTTAACAAAGACTAAACATGGTACTGACAAAGATGCAGCCAGCACCACAGCAGAACGGTACACAAACATCATAACTCGCAAAGAACAAAATGATTATTCTGTTTACAGCACCACTAATAAATCAGAAAGAGGGGGCAGAGGCCATATCTGGCCACTGTTATACTGAACAAACAAGCACACACAATGGAAGTGGATTCAGGAGCGGCCTGTTCCTTGATTAGTGAGCATACCTATCATGCATTGTGGCCCTCCCAACCCCCTGAAATACATGCAAACAATGGAATACATAAGCAGTGGTCACAGGCAACCTTGGAAGTGAAAGGAAAAATATTTGTGGAGGTAATGTACAAAGGTACACGAAACACACTGCCCTTGTTCGTCATCCAGGGCCAGGGCACTAGTCTGTTGGGATGGGACTGGTTTGATGCCCTGGGAATATCAGTGGGAGGAGTACACAGGGTACAGCTGCATAGAAAAAATACTGACTGAATACTCAGAGGATTTTCAGGACATTGGGGTTTGCCGCCCCCACAGAACAAAACAGAACTTCAGGCATTCTTGGGGCTTCTTAACTTTTACAGCTGCTTTCTTCCCAATAAGGCCACCGTCCTGGAACCCCTGCATCGCCTTCTGGACCAGTCTGCTACTTGGCAGTGGGTCACGAAGCACAAGATGGCATATGCTCAGGCAAAGGGTTGCTGCAAACGGACGAATGATGAAAAGAACCCCCTGGCAGTGGTTTGCGACGCCTCACCCTATGGGCTTGGGGCTTTATTGTTCCACATGGAATGTGATGGCCAGGAGAGGCCCATTTGCTTTTCTTCCAGAACAATGTCCACCACTGAGCGTAATTATGCCCAAATTTATAAGGAGGCATTGGCGGTTGTTTTTGCAGTCAGAAAGTTTCACCAGTATCTCGCAGGCCGCCATGTCGTGATTTTTTACAGATCACAAACCCCTGCTGGGACTCCTGCACCATTCCAAGCCAATGCCTGCCATCCTTTAACCACGGATGCTACGTTGGAGTTTGATCATTGGAGCGTACGACTATGAGCTGTGCTACAGACCGGGCAAACAAATGGGCAATGCTGACGCCCTGAGTCGCTTACCCTTGCCGGTATCTGATGCTGTTACACCCCCACCATTGGAAGTGCTGCATGGGTGGCCGGCTGATGTAATGGATAGCCGGTTCAAACCATTCCTTATGCGCCACCATGAACTCTCTGCACACAAGAACTGTTTGCTATGGGGAAGCCGTGTGGTTGTTCCTTGCTTGGCGAGGAGAGAAATACTGGCTATGTTGCATGACGCACACCCGGGCATTGTACGCATGAAGGGACTCGCAAGGAGTTATGTGTGGTGGCCGGGCATGGACCGAAACATTGAGGAGACTGTCAAGGCATGTGAAACCTGTCAGATTTCACGTCATGCACCTCCTAAGGTGAAAGTGCACCCATATTGACTTTGCAGGCCCTTTTCAGGGCAAAATATTTCTCATAGTGGTTGATGCACATAGCAAGTGGCTGGAGGTGTCTCTGATGAGTTCCATGTCATCATCAGCCGTCATCAACACACTGAGACTACTTTTTGCAACACATGGTTTGCCTGACGTCATAGTCTCAGACAATGGTGCTTCGTTCACTTCTGCGGAATTCCAAGAGTTTGCCGAGCGCAACGGCATTCGACATGTCACTACAGCACCTTATCACCCAAGCTCAAATGGTCAAGCTGAACGCATGGTGCAGACAACCAAGGAGGCCCTGTCTCGCATCACCAAGGGCGAGTGGCAGACCAGGCTCAATCGCTTCTTGTTGTCACAGCACGTCACACCCAATTCATCAACTGGAAAATAGTCCTGCTGAGTTGCTCATGAATCAGCGACTCACCACTGCCCTGGATCATCTGCATCCTGACCATGATGGTGATATGCTTCGCAGACAGGAGCTGAATACTGAAAAATGCCCTGACACAGTCAGAGAGTTTAGACCTAAGGACTTGAGAAGCTACACCAGAGATTGCAACCAAGGAGGCCCTGTCTCGCATCACCAAGGGCGAGTGGCAGACCAGGCTCAATCGCTTCTTGTTGTCACAGCACGTCACACCCAATTCATCAACTGGAAAATAGTCCTGCTGAGTTGCTCATGAATCAGCGACTCACCACTGCCCTGGATCATCTGCATCCTGACCATGATGGTGATATGCTTCGCAGACAGGAGCTGAATACTGAAAAATGCCCTGACACAGTCAGAGAGTTTAGACCTAAGGACTTGAGAAGCTACACCAGAGATTCTAAGTGGATGCCTGGAATCATTGTAGACGTCACAGGTCCACTGTCATACAAGGTCAGAGCTAGTGATTGGCAAATGCACAGACGACATGTTGACCAGCTGCTGGACAGGACGGCACCCTTGTCTGACCAATCAAGGCCTGAGCCAGATGGCTACACTGTCCATCCGCCTGAGTCCCCAGGGGCTGAGATGCTTGAGTTACAGCCGCCTGCATTAGATGTGGGAAACCCTGATGTTGACCTTACTGGAGTTGGAGCTGAGGACATGTCTGAGTCCCCTCATTCTCGGAGGTACCCTGTAAGAGAACATCGCCCTCCAAGAAGATTTTCAGACTTTGTGGACTGGGGAAAAGGGGTGTAATGTATTGACTGACTATTGTAATAGTGAGGTTCCTTTAAGAGGCTAAAAGCCTGGGGAGGGCGTTCCTGTTTTTGGGGTGAATATGTGTTTTTTGCCAGAGTGTTTTCTGGGGTTGGCCGAGTCAAGATGTATGTTCTATGCTGCCATGAGTTCAGTAAAGATTCACAAAGTTACAAACGTCTCCTCATGTTATTCAAGTATATTACAGTTTACATGGAGACCGTTTTCAAAAACGTGCATTTTTTCAGACACCCAAAACGCCGTTATCGTGTAAACGAAGGGCCAAAACACATAAAGTTTTTAGTTGTGTCATGGATCAACTAGGGATACCGTCTAGAGCTCTTCAAACAACACATGGAGGACGTTAAATGCCAGTTTTCTGTTTATTTTAGTTTCTCCCAAGCCAGTAAAGTGCAAGGTGCTAACAAGTGCAAAAACATGAAAAAAATCAAAAAGGGAAAAAAACTTCCAAAAAAAAAAAAAAAAAATCCAACTTCAATATACAAAAAAAAAAACAATAACCTTGGATCAGGTATAATAATTCAATCAGAGTACTCAGCAGATACTGCACTCACTGACACCAGTCATAGACTAACAGACCACTTCCTTGTGTGAGAATTTATACACATGGGCATTTCTCAGCAATAATAGCATGAAAAAGTATTAAAGATCAAGTAAAAGTATTAAAGATCAAGTAACCCCATTTCCTTCAACACACAAATTTAAATAGCACAGCACAAACTTAATTTCAACAATAATTATAGAAAGTAAAGAGCAATAACCTCATCAAAAACAGTTCCACCCCTTACCCACCATACTTGGTATCTCCAACCCCCATGATGCAACACAGCACAGGTATAAAAAGCAAGATAAAAGTCCATTCTGGTCTTTCACTCAAATCAAGATGGCCACCACCATGTATGCTGATCCAGGTAATGGTCAACAGTTTGAGAAAACCTTATATGTCCACTGGTTTAGTGCTCAGGTGGCCAGTCTGAGACACAACAGTCTAGTTGTTGGTGTGTGTGTGTGTGTGTGTAATCCATCTCTCCCTTCACTGGTACATCAAGGTAAATAAAGAGTCTTTTAAAAACCCAAGTAGGTGTTCATGTGTTTCTAGAAAGGGCTAAGAAGGGGAACACAGGGAACAGAGGGCAGCTCTGTGACACTTCTCCCCCATTCTGCAGACGACCACTGTCGTCCCAAGTGTCAGATCTCCACCCCTCCAAGAACCGGGGTCAAAAAGCCCATTTTAGTATTTACCTCCTCTGGGATACGGGACAAAAAGTCAGCCACTTTGTTCCTGGTTCCCGGGCAGTATTTTTACAGTGAACTGGTAGGGCTGGAGAGAAAGAGACCATCTCGTTATCCAGGCATTGGAGTCTTTCATGCGTTCCAACCATTGCAGAGTTGGTCAGTTTCTAACACAAAGGGTCTCCCCAGAAGGTAGTACCGAAGTGAATCCGTGGCCCATTTAATGGCCAAGCACTCCTTCTCCACTGTCGAATAACGTGTTTCTCGAGGGAACAAGAATGCCACTGGCCACTTTTTAAAAGCTGTCAGTTCTTTGGTTCTGGCAGTTAAAGGAACCTGCCAGTACCCCTTGCATAAGTCCACAGTGGATAGGTATTTGGCTCTGCCCAGTCTTTCCACCAACTCATCAATTCTTAACATCGGATAAGGGTCAACCTTAGACAGGCTGTTAAGTTGTCTGAAGTCAATGCAGAATCTAAAGGTGGCATCCTTTTTGGGGACTAAAACAATGGGGCTACACCACGCACTTAGGGATGGTTTAATCACACCCATGGAGAGCATAATGTTGTCTAGTTCATCCTTAACCCCCTGGGGTCTGCAGTTGCGCCAGCGATACCAGCTCGCTTTTTTTCTTATCAGTGCAAAAGAGACTCAAAATACTCTGTTGATTTTGATCTTACATATAAGTGTTGTACATCATTCGATCCTGTTAAGTGTCTATTTTTTGTGTGTATACTCACAATAAAAACAAAGTGTTGTGCTTTTCGCCAAATAAAGAAAAATAAACATTTGCGAGTTCTGCCTTCAGATGCGAGTTCTGCCTTCTCTCTGTCAGTGAAGTCTATTCTGAAACGCGTTCGAAAATGAACTAACTCAGCGAATACTCAGTCACACAGGCAAGATATGTCTTTAAAAAGCTTGAATTCTCTTCTTTTAAATGAAGTAATTTATGTAAAAAACAAATATTCTCTGTTTATGTAATCTGTATGAAAAGAGAGAGATGTCAGTCGTTCTCAGTTCAGCTCATTATCTGCTAATGATCTGAGGCAATCCATGCAAACCTGTGAACGCCCACATCAACTCGATAAAACACATCAAGTTTAATCAGCTTAATGTACTCTACGTCATCTTGCTACGCTGTGAGGAATATATAATCGTAATAATAATAATCCTGGGAAATTTACCTCAGAAGTGCCGGTTTAGTTTAGGGGGGGTGCTTGCACACGCAAGTTATCTCGCTCGCTTTCCCTCTCTGCCGTGCGCGCGCTACGTGGTTTGGAGCACAATCTCTGTCTCGCGTGCACGCTCACTCTAGATTATGGGAGATTTTAACTAATTTGCGGCATAACTAGTCGATCACGAGTGGCTCAACAGGTAGATATATAGATAAACTCATCTTCCAGGCATTTGACCGAGCAGGTTGACACTTCACCGTGAGAAATCAGGGGTGTGGCGTGTGAGCGTGTGAAACCAATCAAATGCGTGTGTCTCACGGCCAATGCGTGAGAGTTGGCAGCTCTGTTTGTGTAAGAAAGCTTTATGCGGGGAGGCGTTAACCACCCATTAATATTGATGGGTTTGACACCTGAGAAAGACAAAGACCCTCCCCTAATGGCCCTATTAGGTGATGATGTTATGAGGAGCCTTGCACAAAGAATGAGGAGAGACTTAAAAAAGAATGGCTTTTAGATTGTTTGGATTTATTTACAATACAGCATAATCCAAAGATACACAACAAATGACAAAAAAGCACATTAGTAAACACACTGATCTAAAGACAGAGACTTGGTCAGTCACACACCTTTGTGCCATTCCTAAAACATAGTAGGCTACATGCCTGTTATCTCCAAGGTGTTTGATTTTTCACTTTACCATGTTCATGTACAGAGAATCATGTGAATGTTTAAGTCAGCAGGACTCATCAGTGGCATCTGGTCCCTTTAAAAATATTTTTTTAGAAAAAAAAAATGCTGATATCAAGAGAAACTATAGGGCTGCACGATTTTGGGAATACATTTTAGATTTTTCTGGTTAAAATAAGGAAATTTACTAAATACATACACTATATATATATGAACACCAAATTTGTTGTGCCTTGTATGCATATATGTGGGGAGCTATATAAAATATTAACAATAGCCTAGATAGCAGGCAGCCTATAAATCGTTAAAAAGGAACACTTCCGTAACACCGCACTAGAGAAAAATATATGGATTATCATGTTACTTCAAACGTTTCCATACGTTACGACGTTATGAAATGAGATTGAAGTAAAAACATGAAGCCTAATGTTTGGTGCGTTTATCTTTTCAAACCCACACCACGAGTGACTCAAACTCACAGCGCGTGCAGAGGACATTTACTGAAGCGATCAAGCCACTCCAAACTATGAAACATTATTCTTACCATATTATACATATCTACGTGTGAGCAGATATCCACAAACACAGTATTTAACAGTAAACACAGGTCTAAACATTATAATATTCACCATGAATAAACACTCATACGAGCCTACTGTTATATCGTGCTGTGTTTAATTATCGAACATAAAAACATTCTCGTGTGGTACATGTAGGCCTATATACATTTAGCATTAGGCTTCATGTTTTTACAATCACATTTCATAACGTACATTTTAGTCTGGCACCAGTTTAACTAGTAGCTACAATGTAAAGTTTATGCAACAATAACATGCTACTATTAGTGTCTTACCTTAACCCTCTGGGGTCTAAGGGTTTTTGGGGTCCTTCAGATGTTTTGACATGCCCTGACATTTATGCTTTTTTCAGTTGCTTATAAACAAATTACTGGCAAAGGTGTAATTACACTCTATTTAGCACAAACAGGGCTACCATAATATGTGAGCAACATGTATGTACATGTTTGTATTTTTGAGAGAATATTGTTTATGCATGGTTATTGAAAAAACTAAAACTTAAAGTTTCTGAAATAAGGCCACAAAACACATACTAAATATGTGTCCACAAGACTTTTGACTAATGGATGTTGTCGCCTTGAGTTTTTTCTTCAAAATGATCTGAAAATCATCCTTTCTAATCATTCACATAAAACAATACATTCGTTTATATGACACTTTTTGTTTGGAAAGGCAATATGCGCAGAGGCGTGACTTGCTGTGATTCACACCTGAGAAGACAATGGGCCCGCATAATGAGCGCATAATGGGGCTGCATACTAATGAGCCTTTCATTCAGGTGTGTCACTGAGCCACAAGAATGCAAGGACAATATATATATATATATATATATATATATATATATATATATATATATATATATATATATATATATACAATACAAAATTGGTTCACAGTTCCAATTTTTTTCTTCTTCAAATTGTGCTTGCAAATTGTATAATATCCAAGGTAAACATTTCTAGTAATTGTGCAGTTAATTCTCATACTGTATTTACAGAAAGTTTTGGAATATATCCCAAATGTGTCACTAATAAAACACAATACAAATATTAAGAGAAGGCTTATATTGACCTTTTAAGATTTTGTTTACATCTACCTTGTACCTATAACTTTTAAGTAGGGTTTAATCCTTAGTCGGAAGAGACTAATATTCCTTGGCCTTTTCTCATACCACAATGAGAACAGAGGAGAAAAAAAAACTATGATAAACCGGATTAGTTTTGTTGGTTGATAACTTTGTTGTGTATTCCAGGGCTAATTGAAGATGTCAATACTCCAAGGAGGCTTCATTTGCCTCAACATATGCTTTCATTTGGTGATGTTCTGAAGGCCCCAGATATAGACTATGTTTACATGGACAGCAGTATTGACCTTATTCTGAAAAAGACAATATTCTGATTAAGGTGTTTATTTGAGTTTCTTTTAGAATATTGGGTAACACTTTATAATAAGGTTCCATTAGTTAACATTAGTTAATGCATTAGTTAACATGAACTAACCATGAACAACACCTCTGTTCATCATTAGTTAATATATGTTAACGTTAACTCACACATATACTAATGCATCAATTCACATTAACAGCACGGTTAGTTAACATTATGCATTAGTTAACATGAACTAACCATGAACAATGCCTGTAAATAGCTTTACTGTTTTGTAAGGTTAACTTACTGTACATATTTACATTAGTTTATGTAGCAGTTGACACACACTAAGTATGAACATTTCTAACTCACCATGTTACCCTAAATGTAAAAATACTGTTGTGTACCTTATCAACACTCTTTCATATAAGGTATTGATTTGTTGGTAAACATAATTCTACAGCGGAAAACAAATGTTAGTAACACATCAGTTAATGTTGAAATAGTGTACACTTTACAATAAGGTTTATAAATTCCATTAATAAATACTTTATTAATGGTAAGTCGTGTCAATAAAGAGTCTACAAATGTTAGTAACACATCAGTTAATGTTGAATAGTCTACACTTTACAATAAGGTTCATAAATTCCATTAATAAATGCTATATTAATGTAAAGTCATGTCAATAAAGAGTCTGTTAGTAACACATCAGTTAATGTTGAATAGTGTACACTTTACAATAAGGTTTATAAATTCCATTAATAAATGCTTTATTAATGGTAATTAATGTTAATAAAGAGACTACAAATGTTAGTAACACATCAGTTAATGTTGAAATAGTGTACACTAAATCCATTAATACTTATTTGAATGCAAGTAATGATAGTAAAGTGCGTATAAACATGAACAACATATTTTTCCGCTGTAGAATTATGTTTACCAACAAATCAATACATTTTATTTACACCATAAATTATAAATCAATAATTTATGGTGTCTAGATCATAACTGTAAATGCACATTTCAGCCAGTAAAGTTTTGATGCAATTTTCTTTTATTATTATTATTTTATTATTGCCTCTCTGTATAATGCCTATTGCCTATAATAATGAAGAGTTTATAAGTGCAGCTCTGCTTTATGTATCCGCTATACCTACTGGCAAAGAGTGAATTTGCATATTTGAATTTGATGTCCTGAGAGCCTTTATGGGATAAGAGTGAAGGAGAGACAGGAAACGACAAAGGAGAAGACTTGGGCACATGATCAAGAAAGGACCATGCCGGTAATTGAACTTGGTAATGCTATTGAGAGACATATTGGAGCTCTGCCCATGAGGCTATTGCTTCTACAAAATGGAAAAATTCAGGCAAATTCAGAATTGTATTATTTTTTAAAACTGAGAAAAAAACAATAGTTATCAAAATGTATATTTTATCTGTTTCTTAAGAAAAGTGAAAAAAGATTGATTTTGACTTTGTTTCCTATGTTTCAGTTTTACAACAAACAACAAAACCTTCAGAGTGTTTACCTGCACATTTATTATACACCGTGGAAAATATTGTTCCTTCCTAGAAATTACCAATCAAATTGAGCTGTTTGTAATTCTGGTTATATATATATATATATATATATATAGGAGATTATATTCAAAAGATGCATCCTATCCCCACTTTAAAAAAAAAAAAAACACACAGGCTCTCTGAGTTGATAATTGATAAATGTTATCATTTGATCTTATGACCTCTGATGCTTATTGCCTTTTTCTCTTTTCTGTTCTTCTTTATATCCCTCATATCCTCTCTTTTTCATCTTGTTCTTCAGCTCAGTTTTCTCATCTTTCATTACAGGAACCTCTTCTCTCAGCTTCTGAAACTTCTTTAGATCAGCACAAAAAAGTACCTGAGAAACAAAAAGACACAATAAAGAGGTCATCAATGTGGAAAAAATATAAATATTATTATCCAATGAAGGTTGTACAGTATTACTCACAGACTGTGCCCAGCCAGCATAGGGACCCCAGACTTTTCTAAAGAAGTCACCTAGAAAAATAGGATCAAAGATATACCTCATTTACTTTACATTTAAAGTAGATTTTTACTTTTTTTTTTTAAGAAAACGTGAGTAGAGTTTGTCAGTTCAAAACTCACAGGCACAAATTGCTAGACTGTTGTGTGTGGTTGCCAGGCAGAGTATATTATGGATACTAACCAATCTCTTTGTAGACTCTATCAGTCAAGGTCTTCTGGCTGTTACCGGCAGCAAAATTGTAGTCACGTTTGGCGATCTGCCACACATGTGTGTCCACAGGAAGAGCCTCAAACTTGTCCAGTGACATCAGACATACACAGTCAGCCACCTGATCCCAAGCAAACATATATTTCAGATGTAACACCGATGTTTACAGATATGACAAATCTATGCGTTTTACAGCTAGAACGATCAGGACAGTTAGGCTGAAATAAAATAAAAGCCCTCATGTACTTTGAGACCAACTCCAGGAAGAGTTCTCAGTGCATCTCTGGCCTGCAGGTAGGGGGCGCTTCGGAGTGACTGGAGCCAGTCAGGGCCATGAGAGTTCACAATGATTTGTGAGCTCTGCTGCAGGAAACGAGCACGGTAGCCGAAACCCAAGTCTCGCAAACGCATCTCCACACTAGGGTCTGCCACATATATACAAACAAAGATTCAAATATTAAGCATTATCCTTTTCAGTGCTTGTTTAATTTTGCATTGTGGTGTGTCAATGATTTTGGATTTTAAACACATTTACTCTTAGTCTGTCTGGAATATAAGATTGTGATGGTCAATATTGGCATTCAGCAGCCAAATATTTTTGCATAAGAATGCTAAACTATATAAATAACTGTTGTCATGGGCAACCCATTTCTTACATACCGTATATGTGCTATTTTCACATCTCTCATATAAGTCTATGATCTTTCTTCTCATGAAATAGAATTATTTAAAGGGATAGTTCATCCAAGTTCTTGATCAGATTTAATGTAGCTCTTTATTCATATATAAACATTCAATCAACACACAGAGCACATCAAATATGGTAAAAGGATACTCAACGGTACATGCTCGACGCGAGAGAACAAACCTCATTGGTTTTTGCGGAAGCTCAAATGTGCTTGCATCACACATGAGAATAAACCTCATGTGCATCAAGCAAGCACGTTTGAGTTTCTATTTATCATATTTGATATGCTCTATGTACAGTATGTGTGTTGATCAATGTTTTATATTGAGAACAAAAACCTAAATCATATAAAGCTATCAAACTTGGTTTAAACTGCCCAATTCATATGGATTACGTTTTCTTGCATTTTATTCACTTTTTGAAGTTTTGGGTGAATGTACTTTTAATGAAGGGACAGAAATTTCCTTAACAAAAGCCTTAAGGATTTGGAACGACAAGAGTGTGAATTTGTATGTGAACTAACCATTAAACTCAAATCAACATTTCATGTCTATTCTTTTAATTATTTGGTATGTACCAGGGTCAGAAATTAACAAGATATTGTGGCAAAAATGTCACTAACTAAAATTACTGCAGATATTTAAAATGCAGGCCCCCATGTGCTTTTTTTTTTCTTTTGTCTTTTAACTAAAATTTAAAATATTTCATTATATCCTATTGTAGGCTCAAAGACAATTTGAAATAAAAAAAATTGAAACAAACCGGTTTGCTAGTTTCCGGTTATATAGTTATATAGGAGATAGTACACACCCGCTGCATTTGGACTTTGAATGGATGCCCCTGGGACGATGTCTAAGGGCAATTAAATGTTCTACAAATTGCTATAAATTTACTTTCGTGCCTGAAGCAATACGGCTATGTAATACATTTTGGTGATTTTTTTATTATTATTATTATTTTATTTATTTATTTTATGTATTTGAATGTATGTGCTAAGTGTTTTATGTGAGGCACCATGTAAGCTCAAACTAATTGCCCCACGAGGATTAATAAAGCTCTAAACTAAAAAAATAAATAAAAATAAAAATATATGCATTATTAATGAGCAGTTGTTGCCTAGTTTCCGAAAGTGTTCGCAAGATTTTACAGTCTGTATATTTTCAGAGACAGAAGAGGAAATATTCTGACATTATCGTGTACATCGTATTAAAAATACGGTGTTAAAAGTTGCTTTAATTCAGCTAAGCTTGTCTGAGAAAGCAATGGCTGGTAAACTATGTAACCGCATTTCACCAATTCTCCTCAGATGGATGTCTGAAGTAGATCACAGATCAGCTTGAATGAGATTAAAGGGTTCTCTTTAAATGAAACAAATACATGCTTTTTAAACACTGCAATACTTCATGTGTGAGACCTGACAAACACAACTACCCTTCATGTTTTTATTATATTGATATTTGAAATATAATTTGTTTAAATGAAAAGTGTCACTATATGTTAACATGCAAATGCATATTTTATTGTATAGCTATATGTAAAAAGTATCAGTCGCCATGGATGAGTTCGGTTGAAATTAATTAAATGTTTAATAGGTTAAATAAGCTCAATTAAGGACTAAATTCCATTTTGTCAGCTGCTTCATTCTGTTCTGTGTGATTTAGTCAGAGTAAACAGCTAAGTACAATTTATTTGTAAATTGAATCCATATAAGACACTTCAATAGTTGTATGGTAGAATTTGGTGGTAGCTCAAAAGGTATGAATTAGTAGTCCATTAGCTCCTTTCACTGCAAATATCTGTATTTGATGTCTAAGAGGCGAGTGGTGTTATGTAGATATGAAATAAATACAAACATGAAGAAAGCACCCCAACAACTTAAAACAGTGATTATAAAAAACTACTTCATACAGAAAACTAACTTCGAGACCAGTGAAACATTTTTAAGAGTGTTTTCATGGCAAAAAATAAATTACAAAAATACAACTATCATATAAATACAATAAAACCAAGCAAACAAACAAGTCATATTATACAATTTTTTTTTACCTGTAAGTTCTTGCAGAGGGGGAAAATCATGATAGGCCACATCATCAATCTTGCAGAGGAGAGTCCCGAGTGTCTGACACAGTCTGTCAACCATGCCCTGAATCCGTGAGATGTGATTATTAGAGCTACAGATGAATGAGAAAAGACACTCCCTGGGATCTTGACGTAACAAACGCACTCCTGAGATATTCAAAAAGACAGACACATCCACACACACATTAAAAGGGATTTTTTTTTTATTAAGAACCACTGCTCAAAAGATAGCACTCAGTAGATTTTAGTTTATGTTGCACTAGCTAATATGTCAGTCACCGTGGATCTATAGACACAAAGTTTGTTTCGTGAAAAAAGTGAGTAGTGTTTGGCTGGTCATGTGATTTCAACATGTCTGGCCTATGAAGCAACCTGCTTCCTGCCGGATCCCGGCCGTATCCAGATCTGACGAAGGAGCTTCGCCTGGACCCGATGACAATGCAGTGCTGAAGTGTCAACTATCCTCTCCCTATGGAGGATCCCTTTCCCACTCTACAGATAAAGCGTTGTTGAAAATCCGGTTCGCGTACCCCGAAGTGATAAAATAAAACAAAATTCTTTATCAAATATATAGGCAAGACAAGTAGTTTGTTTAGGCATGGTTTGTAGGGAAATTACAAACCTGCGCACATATATTCAAACGAATATAACTATAGAATCAATTCTTAAAGGGTTAGTTCACCCAAAAATGAAAATTAAGTCATTAATTACTCACCCCCATGCTGTACCAACCCCGTAAGACCTTCGTTCATCTTCGGAACACAAATGAAGATATTTTTGATTAAATCTGAGAGGTGGATCACTGCTACATAGGCTGCCTAAGGGAATGAAACTTGACGGCCCAGAAAGTCATTAAAGAAAATGTTTAAATATTCCATGTGCCTACAGTGGCTCAACTATAAGTTTATCAAGCGACGAGAATACTTTTTGTGCGAAAAAAAACATAAATAACGACTTTATTCGACTATTCCATTACTTCCTTGTGGGCCTGAGACGAGAGTTCAAGAGATTTCCACGACGCATGCGCGAGAACTGAACAAGAAGATTTCCACGACGCATGCGCGAGAACTGAACAAGAAGTAGTAGAAGAAGAACGTCCTCTTCTCAGTTCTCGCGCATGCGTTCTGGAAATCTCTTCAACTCTCGTCTCAAGGCCCACAAGGAAGTAATGGAATAGTCGAATAAAGTCGTTATTTATGGGGGTTTTTCACACAAAAAGTATTCTCGTCGCTTGATAAACTTATAGTTGAGCCACTGTAGGCACATGGAATATTTAAACATTTTCTTTAATGACTTTCTGGGCCGTCAAGTTTCATTCCCTTAGGCAGCCTATGTAGCAGTGATCCACCTCTCAGATTTAATCAAAAATATCTTCATTTGTGTTCCGAAGATGAACGAAGGTCTTACGGGGTTGGTACAGCATGGGGGTGAGTAATTAATGACTTAATTTTCATTTTTGGGTGAACTAACCCTTTAATGCGCATGTGAACGCCATCCGGTCACAGGTTCGCGTTTAAAGTCTGTTTAGAGAGAACGCCATCGTCTTAGTGGCCCCTAATTTGATAACAAATGATCATTTTGCTGGAAGAGAATCAATCAAAACTAACTTTAGCTGGAAATAGCATTATTCAAAAATCGCTATAAAGCCAAAACAATCTCTTTTACCGTTTATCTCTGTAAAGCTGCTTTGAAACAATCTACATTGTTAAAAGCGCTATATAAATGAAGATGACTTGACTTGACTTCCTGTAAAATAAATCAGCTTTTATTAGGCTACTTAAACTATCGGTCAAAAGTTTTCGATTTTTTTTGTTTCTGAAATAAATCTCTTATGCTGACAAAGGCTCCATTTATTTGATCAAATACAGTAAAAACAGTAATATTGTGAAATATTACAATTTAAGATAACCATTTTTAATTTGAATATATTGTAAAATGCGATTGTTTTTCCTGTGCTGATTTTTCAGCAGCCATTTTTACGTGATCCTTTAGAAATCATTCTAATATACTTATTTAGTGCTCAAGAAACATTTCTTAATATTATCAAATGTTAAAAATAGTTGTTAGAATAGTTACAGACATGTTAATAGATACAAATATGATGTGTGTAAATCTTCTTTAAACCGAAAAATTACACATGAGTGCACCTTGAAAGGAGAAGAAAATACTGTGATTGTTACCCTCAAGTTGTTTGAAAACATACAATAACCAATGGGTTTCAAAGTGTCTGGCAATGCACCATAAATGCATCATAAAAGTATAAAACTAGTCCATGAATTATTTTTACATCTTCTTAAATGTACACTATGTAACTTTTTCCCCTCTAACGGTTAAAAAACAAAACTGCATGCATTTTGTTTGTGCTTCGGCTCTGCGTGACTGTGCAGATGAATTTGGTTATCCAAATTGCTCATAAAACATTCACTACTTGCCTTAAAGAGATAGTTTACCCAAAAATGAAAATTCTGTCATTATTTACTCACCCTCATGTCGTTCCAAACCCGTAAGACTTTCATTCATCTTCGGAGAGCTAGCAACTTCCACTTTGACGCTTCAAAAAGTGTATAAAGAGATCGTAAAACTAATGCATATGAATTAAGCGGTTTAGTCCAAATTTTCTGAAGAGACTCGACTGCTTTATAAAATGCACAGATTGAATTTAGGATTTTATTCACATATAAACATTCATCAACTCACACATCAGTTGTGGTAAACAGAAGCTCAAGCATATTCGCTTCACGTGCGAGAACCAATGAGGTTCATTCTCATGTGTTACGCAGCACGTTTGAGCTTCTGCAAGAACCAATGAGGTTACTTTGTTCTCACACGTCAACCAGGTTCGGTTGAGCTTTTGTTTATGTTCGCTGATCAAAGTTTAAATGTGAATAAAAGCCTAAATTAAATCTGTTCATTATATAAAGAGGGACTCTTCAGAAAATGTGCACTAAACCGCTCAATTCATATGGATTAGTTTTACAATCTCTTTATGAACTTTTGGGGGGCAAATTTACTTTGCACACACTCCAAAGGATGAGGACTCAGGCTCGATTTGATTAGGTAAAACTGACACCATTGTTACTGTTCGTATCACTCGTTATTAGGGGTGTGCGATATATATCATCTGCGATAATATCGTAATTGTTGTTTTAACAATGTGCAATCTGACATTATCAAGTACATCCCTCACACACACAGAGAGTGGACGCATAATCTACGTGATGTAGTCTATTAGATTAGACTAGTTCGGGTGCGCATTTTGAGTGCACGCTTTCACTGCGTAATTTAGTCTAATTTATATAATTTAATATAGTTAATAAATATCACACGAAGAGTGCAGTTTTTCTCCAGATATCAGCATGATAACAAATGTGATATTGATTTTATACAAGTTTAATAAACAAGAAGTTAATATTAAGTGACTTACATTTTAGTATTTATTCATCTTTGTTACCCAAAAATACATACAGCTGTTCATTGTTTGTTCATGTTAGTTCACTGTGCATTAACTAATACAACTTTTGATTTTAAGAATGTATTAGTTAATGTAGAAATTAACATTAACAAAGATTAATAAATGCTGTAGAAGTGCAGTTCATTATTAGTTCATGTTAACTAAAGTAGTTAACTAATGTTAACTAATGAACCTTATTGTAAAGCGTTACAGTTGAATCAATTACTAAGATGGATTAAGTCAAATGCTTCCTGAATTATCAGCCGTTTGAATGAATCGGTTGAATCATGACTCACTCATTAACGGTGACTTGCTGCCACATAGGCTAGTACTGACGGTTTTAATTTCACATTTAAAGTATCTTTTCATGTTTTAAATCATTTCAAATATAAATTATGTTTAAAACATCAAAACATTATTTATGCATTTGTAGCTGCAGGTTATTCATTCGTCACCTCTGAGCTGCATTAAACATTCAGTGTGAATGCATCTAAATGCCGCTTCAGATGCAGCTTGTTTCTCCTCTCCATTGCCCAAGATGGATTTAGTTGATATACTCATTTAATTTGATTGGTAACAGCCCTATTGTGTCTTATTATTATAATTAAATTTGATACAATTTATGAAATTGACACAAAAGATGATGCATGCATATAATTAGATTTGGATTAAATGGATTTTAAAAAGGAAAAAATGCCCATAAAAGGTAAATACTAGGAATTCACCGAAATTTCGGCCGCTGAAAATTATCGGCCGAAAATGGCATTTTCGCTTTTTGGCCAAAAGAGAAAGAAGGCTGAAAATATGGCGCCCTGCCCCTCCTCTTCATTGTTCAGCGATAAGGTTGCACTCTCGTGCAGCATGTTTTGTAACTTTGCAAGCGGCTCCGCTTCCAAAGATGCACAGCTTCGAAGCAACTGCTCAGTATTTCGATCCGTGTGTGCGATGAGCTCTCTTCTGTCGCTCACGGCCCAAACGTTCCAATCATGCACTCACGATCACCATAAAAGCAAAGTCCACTCAAATAACGTGCCGAAATGAAATTTCTCTGGACTTGTTTCTGGTATAGACGGTATAGCCGTTCACTGATCCACCCCCAGCTCTGCTCACAGGACTATATAGAACTCACATGCTGATGATAGGTGTAGTTCATATGGGGGGTGGAGTCGGACATGCGTTTGCAGGGGGGCCCCGCAGATTTGCGCTACGTCACTGATTCTTTCAATATATGGAAAAGAGCATCACGGAAATTCAGCATAACTGCATTTGTGTTGAAGCTGAAATCATATGAGATGAGAAAATTATGACAGAATTTTCATTTTTGGGTGAACTATTCCGTTAATTAGATATGTACCTGTGAAGACGTTTGCTGTATGCTTAAAGTGTGGATCTGCGGTGCTCCAGTTCCTGTAGAGATCCCCTAATTTAACATCTAACTGGAAATAGTCCCTCAGAAGTTCCTCCTCTTTGTTGTCAGGTTCTGACAAAACTGTGCACATTCCCACTTCTTCCTGCTTTATGTCAATCATTCTTTTTGACCTCGTCCCCAATAACTGCTCCTCCTCTTCCACTTTTTGTTTCTGTCTGTTTTCTGTTCCTGGATTTTTTTGATGATTGTAAACATAGTACCATAACGTATCCTCTGTTTGAGTAAGCGTCCACACTTTTCCCCGCATTACTCCCGTCCAGTGACCATCTTCAGTCTCACGCCATCTAAAAAGATAGACAATCATGAACAATTGAACATAGACATTCATACGCTTAAAGAAACATTATCTGCTGCTTACTGTATTTTTAAATACAGCCCATATTTACATATCACCTACTCTCAGTATTTAGCAGCTTGGTGGGAGTGTTGTTAATTATTTCACATGTGTCTTGGTAGGCCAGTCAAAACACAATTTACACAGACATCTTAAAGGTACAGTATAAAAACAGCATGCTTAGGGTGAGAGACGGTGTGAAATAAAAAAATAAGATTGGCTTGGGTATGAGAAACAATGACTAACATTATAAATGGACTGCAGGGAGTAAATAAAATGCTACAAAAGCATGGAATGGGACCCTTTTAAAATAAATGTTTCTTTTGAAGAGAGCAATGAAACAGTAGAATATAGTTTACCTGAAGGTCTGACCACAGCCCAGAGTGAGATCCAGCCGAAGCTCTGACTGTGGACATGTGAGTGACCGCCATGCCTTACAACCCACAGAGAGCAAAGCATGCTGGGACATTATGTAGCTTTGATCCTTACACCATCAGGACATATCAAGTCAGCTACTGTGATAACAAAATAGAAATAATAATAACAATAATTCAAGGAAAGAATAAAATAAACTGAAACAAACTAAAACATGCTATGAAAATACACATATGGTTTGCACAGAAGAAAAGTTTAAATAAATTATGTCTGTAGCGCACAAAGAGACACCCTATACTTAATATATCTTGTGCATGCTGTATTCTATACGACAGAAATAACAGACAGTTATTTTTCCAAAAATAAGTAAACTTCACTCAGTACAACATTTTTGCAGTCTATTGGGCAGAAAATGTTGCCAGCTTATCACTGTGTTCTATGGACAAGGGGCGCTCAAGCTGCATTCAGATCTCACTTTGTTTGTTTTTCCCTCACTTCTTATTGTTACATTATTGTTAGAATGTATACAATAAATTGCCTAAATTATGAATTCCAAGGATTGGTATCTGAGATACAAATCGAAACCCGTCCTAGTAAGCTCTTGTAAACGATGTGATTGGTTTATCCTGATCAGCCCTGAAAAGATAAATAGACTCACAACGCCATTTTGATGTTTCAGCATCGGCAGAGCAGATTTAAAGTTTAGCCTCCAATGTCAACAACAACAAAACTTAACGCTGGGTTGGGAAGGAGGCAAGACAGCGTTTTTCAGACGTGTTTTTTTCAGTAGGCTACGCCGAATAAACATTTTGTTCACTTAATGAACTGACAGCCCATCGGCTAATCTTCAACATTGTATTTATCTTCTTTTTCCGATTGAATTTTATGACAGAATGAACACCCTTCGGAGCATACCTTCTTCTTCTTCTTCTTCTTCTTCTTCTTCTTCTCTAGGATTAATGGCGGGTCGCAACCAGCTTTGTTGAGGTGCATACCACCACCTACTGTACCGGAGTGTGTAATTTCAAGGTTTTAGTACTTGGTATTTAATAAAAAAAAAAAAAAAAAAACTATATGATATGATCTAATCGTGTATATTTAAGATATTTACATACAGCTTTGCAGCACTCCCTTGTTTCTTCACTCATCCCTAAAATCCCTTCTAAATTCCATCCCCGTCCTAATTCATATTGTCACGTAAGATGTTCCTCTCAGCATCATATTTGCTACACTTCATGATGACATGCTCGACATTTTCAGGCACATTACAAACCTCACATTTATCAGACAGACAACCTTCTTCTTCTCCTTCTTCCTTGGTGTTTTATGGCTTTTGGCATCCAAAAAGTTGCATTACTGCCACCTGTAGTCTTTTAACTTGTCACTTCATATAATAATTATATTCGTCTTTCCAGTCAAGTCCTCCTTAAAAAATTTATATTAAAAATATTACAAATATTTCCTCCCTTGATCACTATTCCCGCATTCTAATATAGGCTACTTTTTACATTATACTGCCCTACACCAATTTCTTGTAAATTATATTTCAACTCCTGTCTTTCTTGTGTAAATTTCCTGCATGACATAAAAATGTGCCTAACTGTTTCCTCCTCTTGATATTCATCGCATTGACCAGTGGTGGGATGTTTTCTTAATATACAAAGAGTTCCATTTAACTTACAATGCCCAATCCTGAGTCCATGCATTACATCTTTGTTATTTCCTTCTATTTGTTGCTTTTATAATGCCTATTATTCTGAATCATGTATAGATGTCTTCCTTTTCTTTCATGATCTCATTGATGTTGCCATATTTCCATTACCTTTTTCCATATAGTCTAATGCTTTTTCCACATGCTCTTTCTTTGTTGCCTCTTTTGCCAATTTATCAGCTTTCTCATTATGCTCACATGCGCTGGTATCCACACATATTACTTTTTCTTCATACCCTTGACTTTTCCAGACTTAATCCTCATAAGAGCTGATAAAGAGTCACTATAGAATGTTGACATCCCTGGACTGTTTAATCAATTCTAATGCAATTATAGCACATAATTCAACTGTACAAGCATCTTGTTACAAGACAGAAGGGACTGAAACAAGGATGCAAGTGAAAGTATGTTTATTGAACAATCAGGTGAAAGTTCGGCAGTGCTGGTGATGGGTAGATGATGAGAAGAGATCCAGATGATCTACTTTGGATAATCACAGTTCGAATACTTGCAGTTGATGAATAGAAGACAAACTGGGATTCAAGGAGACTCAGGAGTTTAGGATCAATGAAGACTCGGAGAAACCCCAACGGAGACTGGATTGCAGATATTGGAGTCCAAGAGGTAAGCACAGCGTTAGCGTCTTGATGCAAACGATACCGGACAAAGAATGAGAGCGAGAGTGAGGTTTAAATGCAGGAGGTGATTGCAGTACTGATGATGTGCAGGTGTGTGATGAGCAGGTGTGTAATCAGTACTCAGGAGAGGGAGTGCGCTGTGATTGTGTGAGGGTGGAGCCTGGCGTGATTGTGACATTACCCCCCCCCTTCACGGCCCGCTCCTGAGGGCCGTGGACCCCGACGTCGTGGTGGCCGGCCTCTGCCCCGGGGGGCGGGTTTCTCCGGATGAGTGGTATGGAACTGATCGAGCAGGTTAGGATCAAGTATATCGTCTCTGGGTACCCAAGAGCGTTCTTCAGGGCCGTATCCCTCCCAGTCCACGAGATACTCCAGTAGACCACCACGGCGCCGGGAGTCTAAGATGTCGTGAACCTGGTAAGTGGCACCCTCTTCTAGGATGAGCGGAGGAGGGGGTTCTGCTGCTGCGCCAGGCTCTGTGGAAACAGAAACAGAGGGATGATAAGGCTTCAGCAAGGAGACGTGGAAGGTAGAATGAATCTTGTATTGTGGTGGTAATTGAAGTTGGTAAGAGACAGGGTTGATCTGCTTCACGATGTTGAAGGGGCCAATGAACCTGGGACTCAGCTTTCGGCAAGGTAAACGTAGCTTGATGTCTCTGGTGGACAGCCAGACCTTCTGACCTGGCTGATACGTTGGAGTGTCGGAGCGGCGAAGGTCGGCTGTCATTCTATGTCTGCGCAGTGCCCGTTGTAGCTGGTGGTGAGCAGAGCCCCAGACCCTCTCGCTCTCTCGGAACCAGTAGTCAACGGCAGGGACATCCGATGGTTCCCCAGACCAGGGGAATAGTGGGGGTTGGTAACCGAGCACGCACTGGAAGGCAGTGAGTCCAGTGGTAGGTTGCCGAAGGGAGTTCTGTGCGTACTCGGCCCAACCCAGGAACTGGTTCCAAGAGTCCTGGTGGCCGTGACAAAAGGTACGGAGGAAACGTCCAATCTCCTGTATCTTTCGTTCCGTCTGCCCGTTCGACTGCGGATGGTAACCAGAGGAGAGGCTGACCGTCACACCTAGGAGCGAGAAGAATGCCTTCCATACCTTGGAGATGAATTGTGGTCCTCTATCTGACACAATGTCCTCGGGAATTCCATAAGCTCTGAAGATATGGTTGAACATAAGCTCGGCAGTTTGCATGGCGGTGGGAAGACCCTTCAGCGGAATCAGACGACATGACTTGGAAAATCTGTCGATGATTACTAGAATGCAGGTACAGTTATCAGAGGTAGGTAAGTCAGTTATGAAATCAACTCCTAGGTGTGACCAGGGTCTACTGGGAACGAGCAGAGGATGCAGCTTACCGGAGGGAAGATGACGTGGACTCTTGGAGATAGCGCATTCCTTGCAACCTCTCACGTACCTTCTGACGTCCGCTGCCATGTTAGGCCACCAGAAGCGTTCTCTTAGCAGCGAGAGGGTCTCATTGACCCCTGGGTGGCCAGTGCCCAGCGATGTGTGGGAAGTGTGGATGAGAGGAGTGCGCCGAGTCCGGGTGATGTAGAGTGAGCCTGGTGGGCAACCCGGCGGAGTGTTGGTGGAGACATTGGAGGAGGGTAGGGTTTCCTCAGACCAGGTGATGGGGTTCACAAAAAGGTTCTCAGGTAGAACATGCTCTGGATCTTCTGTCCTCTCTTCAGGACTATGGAGACGGGATAAAGCGTCCGCTTTAAGATTCTTGGGACCAGGGAGGTAGGAAATGGTGAATCGGAAACGGGTAAAGAACAAAGCCCATCTTGCCTGTCGTGGGTTTAATCTTTTAGCGTCTCTGAGGTACTGTAGATTTTTGTGATCAGTCAATACCACGAATGGATGTTGTGCCCCCTCCAACCAGTGTCTCCACTCCTCCAGAGCCAACTTGACGGCTAACAGCTCCCTATTGCCGATGTCGTAGTTGACCTCCGCCGGGTTGAGTTTGCGGGAGAAGAAGGCGCATGGATGAAGTCTACCTGGGTTCCCCTGTTGCTGGGAAAGGACCGCTCCCACTCCCGTGGTCGAAGCGTCGACCTCCACAACGAAAGGTTTCTCAGGATCGGGATGAACTAGGAGGGGAGCGGTGGTGAAAGACTTCTTGAGGGATTCGAAGGCTTGAGTGGCAGCAGGTGTCCAGGACAGAGATTTGGGCTTGTGTCGAAGGAGGTGAGTAAGTGGACTGGCAATGATGCTGTAGTTCAGGATGAAGCGACGGTAGAAATTGGAGAATCCGAGGAAACGTTGGAGTTCCTTAATAGTTGTGGGTATGGGCCAGTTGCGGATGGCATCCACCTTCCCTTCGTCCATCCGGATGCCACTGCTATCGATGTGATAGCCAAGGAACTGCACAGAGGATTGGTGAAAAGAGCACTTTTCTGCTTTCAGGAACAACTGGAAATCCCTCAGGCGTTTCAGGACCTCCGCAACGTGGTGACGATGTTCGGTCATACTCCGGGAGTAAATCAGGATATCATCTATATAGACCAAGACAAACTTGTGGAGGAACTCCCGGAGTACCTCATGTATGAAATCCTGGAATACGGAGGGGGCGTTGGCCAAACCATATGGCATAACGAGGTACTCGTAGTGGCCTGTAGGGGTCACGAAGGCCGTCTTCCATTCGTCCCCCTCACGTATCCGGATGAGGTTGTAGGCGCTGCGGAGGTCCAACTTGGAAAAAACAGTGGCACCTCGGAGATGTTCCAGTGCAGCGGGGACGAGAGGAAGGGGGTAGCGAAACTTGACAGTGATCCGGTTGAGTGCGCGGTAATCTATACAGGGGCGCAAGCCTCCGTCCTTCTTAGCCACAAAAAAGAAGCTGGAAGCAGCAGGGGAAGTAGACGGACGGATGTAACCTTGATCCAGAGCCTCTTTGATGTATTCCACCATGGCCTTCTCCTCCGGGAGTGACAGGGGATAAATCTTCCCACGGGGCACTGACTCACCCTGAAGCAGATCGATAGCACAATCCCATGGTCGGTGAGGAGGCAGCTTGGAGGCTCGCTGGGGACAGAAAACATCACTGAAATGTGCATAACAAGGAGGAATGTCCACCGAAAGCTTCTCCACTGGACTTTCAATGGAAGTAGAGTAAAGAGGAAGCTCTTTGGCCTGAGGAGTGGCCGGCACTGGAAGTGCAGAGAAACAGTTGGGAAAACAGCAGTCCCCCCACTTCAGTATTTCACCAGTCTTCCAGGAGATGATGGGATTGTGCTGCTCCAACCATGGGCGCCCTAAAATTACATCAGCAGTGGAATCCTCCAAAACCAGCAAATGTTGTTGTTCTATGTGTAGGGCTCCTACTTGAAGCTGTATGGGACCAGCACAGAGACGTACCTGCTTACGGCTGAGGGGTCTGCCAGTTATCGAGTGAATTTGGTAGATGGACGGCGTGGCGGTTGACTTGAGCTTGAGCTGACGGCAGAGGGCTCCAGAGATGAAGTTGCCTGCTGACCCTGAGTCGAGAAGGGCGATGACTGGAATAGTAACATCAGCAGCAGTTAAATTCACAATAGTTGAGAGTGGTTTCAAGTTTTCAAACGTAGGAATTATAGCACTCACCATGGGACGAGGAGGACGAATGGGACATTTAGAAATAAAGTGCTCAGAGGAACCACAATATAAACACAGACTCTGGGTCAGCCGTCTATTACGTTCAGCACGAGTCAAACGTGCGCCATCTAACTGCATGGGTTCGTAGGTGGATTCTGGAGGGCTGATGGACTCAGTTCGACGAAGAGATGGAAGAGTGAATGGCAGGTCCAGATGTTCCTCGAGACATGACTGCATACGAGTGGCGAAGCGGATGGAAAGTTGGATAAAGCGCTCTAGCCCGATGGAATCCTCGTAGGCAGCGAGATGCAATCGCACGCGAGGATTCAGACATTGACGATACGTGGTGAGCAGGGCTTGTTCATTCCATCCGCTAGCGGCAGCTAGTGTACGAAATTGCAGGGCGTATTCATTCACAGATTGGGAACCTTGTTTTAACTGATACAGTTGTTCTCCAATCGATGAGTCCCAGCTAGGCTTCCCAAAAACTTCTCTGAAATGAGAAAAAAAACTGGAGAGAGATTGAATTATTGAACTCTTCTGGGACCAGAGTGATTCAGCCCAGCGTAGTGCTTTGCCATTCAACTGTGAAATTACAAACGCAACTTTAGCAAGGTCATTAGGATACAAGTGTGGTTGCATCTCCAAGACCAGTGAGCATTGTAGGATGAACCCACTGCAATCCTCCGCCGATCCTGAGAAGGGCGCTGGTCGGGCCATGGGACTGACTAGCACAGGTGGAGAAGTAGTGATGACAGCGTTGGCGGAAGTGGACGCTGTGGGCGGCGCTAGTGGAACGGACGGTAGAGACTGTCGGACATCGTCAACAAGGTTCTGGAAGGGATCCGTGGTGCTCATGCTGAGTTTCTTCTTTGTGGTCCGGTATTCTGTTACAAGACAGAAGGGACTGAAACAAGGATGCAAGTGAAAGTATGTTTATTGAACAATCAGGTGAAAGTTCGGCAGTGCTGGTGATGGGTAGATGATGAGAAGAGATCCAGATGATCTACTTTGGATAATCACAGTTTGAATACTTGCAGTTGATGAATAGTTGAAGACAAACTGGGATTCAAGGAGACTCAGGAGTTTAGGATCAATGAAGACTCGGAGAAACCCCAACGGAGACTGGATTGCAGATATTGGAGTCCAAGAGGTAAGCACAGCGTTAGCGTCTTGATGCAAACGATACCGGACAAAGAATGAGAGCGAGAGTGAGGTTTAAATGCAGGAGGTGATTGCAGTACTGATGATGTGCAGGTGTGTGATGAGCAGGTGTGTAATCAGTACTCAGGAGAGGGAGTGCGCTGTGATTGTGTGAGGGTGGAGCCTGGCGTGATTGTGACACATCTAAGCTGTCAGATGTTTTTTTTTTTTTTTTTTTTTTTGCTAATTCCTTTTTAAATTTTAGAGATGTATACCACAGACCCTGTTGTTTGTAAATCCTTTGATCCATCTGTAAAAATCTGAATACTGTCTTTATACTTGTTGTCCTTATATTTATAATATTCGCTAATTATAGGCTATCTATATTTCTGTTACATCCTTTGATTGATAGAAGCTCTAGATCAAACTTCGGAATTTCCAAAGTCCAAATTGGTTTAACAGGCTATACCACAGTATTAGAAAATGGTTAATTATACACTTTCACTTTTTTTGCAATTAAATCACCTGTCCAGCCAAAACTTTCTTCTTTCTTCTCTTCTTTTCCCAACACTTCTGTAACACCTTTTTTTGTTGGATTATTATTCTAATGCCCTCTAAGATTTATCCAATAGTTTCCTGCCAATTGTTTCCGTCGAAGCCACAATGGCATTTCACCTCCCTCAACCTGAAGTGCACATACTGGGAAGGTTTAAAACGCACGCTTGCACAATGTCCAATTCAGCTAACACAGTCTTTGCTGCTGACCCATATACGTAATACACCCATAGTTTAATTTAGATCTTATCAAAGCAATTTAGATTTCAAAGCTGAAACACTTGCTCCCCATTCCAACCCTGAGAAGACACCTACAAGACATCTTTAGCACTTTCTTTTTTTACATGTATTAACTATATAAATATATGTTATCTCCATGTTAGTTTTGTATCAAAGTATAATCCCAGAAAAGTACTTTCTCTAATTTTTCTTGCCCTTCTTTTTATTTGTAAAAACCATTACTTTTACATTCCCCAATTTTCAACTCTATCAATTCCTTCTTGCATCTTCTTTAATATATACTCAACATTTCTACATTTCTTCCATATAGCACCATCATCTGCAAATAAAGACCTCCACATATCCCCTGGAAGATATGTGGTCTGAATGGAGAATAAAGTTGGACTAATTACACTCCCCATAGTGTCCCATTTTCTACAGCATATTGCTTTGATATATCTAATCCAATTTTCACCTGTATATTCCTTCTATATAAGAAATCCATAATCCAATTAAACATTTTCCCTCCAACTCCCATTAAGTGTAGTTTAATTAGGCGTCCCTCCTTCCACAGCACACTCTAAAAAACGATTTGTTGGCTGAACAACCATTACTTATAAAAGTTATTAGATTTAACACAAAAAATTAAGTATTCATAACTTTTCAACCTCTAGGCCTACTTAACATATTTAGTGTGTGTAACACAAAAATATAAGTAACTAGGTGAACTTAAATGTATGCATAAATAAAATGAAAAAACATAAGTCATGTCAACTACTATAATAATTGCTTCAAAATTAAGTAAATCGAGCATAACATTTTAAGTAACTATACGAGCCACGTGATATGCAATTTCCCGTGATGACTTTCCAGCCAAAAATTGGAGCCATTTTGTGAAGCACATATGTGAAGACGCTGAAAAGAGGTAAGCTTAACTTTTTTTAACTTAAGGTACACTCAATCGTTTATTGCATTTTAAACTGAATTTCAGAATTGCTACGAATTTTGCATCAACAATTAGAAACGTGGTATGAACACCTATGTAGTCTATAAGTTAATGTATGAAATGAGTGACTTTACACGAGAGTATATTTGAATTATTAAGCGAGTGTGCTTCCATCGAATAGGCTATGTCAAGTGTTTATAGTAGTCAGAGTATTTATTGTGTTTTTCGAAATATATGACCATGACGTTGGCACGTATGCATTAATGGTGTGTTCACACCGAACGCGAATTTAATAATTTGCGCGAGTAGATTACAAAGTCAATGCAAAGACACGAATAGACGCATCATTCGCGCCGGGCGTCGCGAATGACGCGAATTGGGTGACGCGTTTGCCGCGAACGTCTTCCACGCAAGTTGAAAAATTTGAACTCGAGCAGATTCAAGCGTCTAACTAGACGCGATAGACGCGTATTTGACGCTCTATTCGCGTTCGGTTTGAACACACCATAAGAGGACAATTCGGACGGCGCTTTCCCCCACGGATAAATTCGTAGGCCTACTTTATTAACGAAATGTAGTTGTCATTTATTATATGCAGGCTATGATTATTTTTTTTTTACTTTGCATATTTACAAATTCCCATATATTCTGTTCTCTAATATCTATAAATGGATCGCGGGAAAGGGGGGCGGCCAGGCCTTGGGCGCGGGTTAGCCTACTGGTAACGTTCGTTAACATACAAATATTAAATTCGAAAACACATTGGCTACAGCTCCGTGTGCACGATTTATCATTAAATAATGGCGATCTTGATTCAAACACAATATTATTCCTAAATGACAGCTACAACCCTGTCTATTAAACCTTCAAAATTATTATCAAAATAAGTAAATACCCTTTAAGCAAAAGTTTGGCTTCAAACGAAGATTGTAGATCTTTATTTACTGTTTGGCTATTCCAGTAGTGACTGACTGACTGACTGTTAAAATGTTTTGAAGAGATTCGTTCAAAACCTCTGGACAAAAGTCTTCATTAATTAACTTCCCAGATAGCAATGAGTCGGCGGACCACCGTCGGTTCTCCGGCGGCAGTAGAAGCGTCAGAATGGCGACATCGCAAACACGTTGGACGGCGCACCGCCGGCGGCAGCCGCTTTTTAAAAGCGGCAGCCGCCTTCGTTAAGCGGCCGGCCCGCGGGCCAACCGCCGTTCCGCCGCCTTTATATTGAAGGCCGTCCTTCCGCGGCCCGCCGGAGGCAAACGCTATTTTCGAGCGCTCTGCCGCCGCTTATTCTGGCTATATATATATTTTTTATTTATTTATTTATAGCATGCAGTTTATCAAGAATAATGATTGCTCAAACCAGACAAATTTACAATTGGCATTTTTATTCTACATTTCAAAGTACAGTAACTGTCATTTAAACAAGATGTTTCAGATCACTGAAACATAACAGAAAAAAATAAATCAATATACTAACATGCAGGTTTCCAATTCAATTTTGGTTAAACAGCCTTACAAGCAAATTACAACACTTACAATAAGTGTTCATATAAAAAGGACAGCTCTAGGGTAAAAAATTACCAGTAAACATTATGACAAGTGAAGAGGATATTTGATACCAAATAATGTGCAAGATACCAAATAAATAAAAGTATAACTACATTTACAAACCATTTCTAACAATATGATAAGTGGTAGTAATTTATAGTAAATCTCTGGAGTAGAATAGGCCATTATAACGGCAATGCTGACCTGTGGCACAAGGATTTACAAGCTTTATTTGAAAAAGAAAAAAAGAAAGTAATTTCCACAGTGAGTGAGTGTAGTCTGACACTTCTGACTTCTTTAGGGGTCTTGATTCTACTGACTGCAAGATAAAGAAAGGATTCCAGTTGTCAGTGATGCTGGGGTGTCAGTAGTCAGTATAGTTTTAAGTGGTCGGCTGTGGGTCCCTCTCAGCTGTGCGGCGCCTTTTTCTGCCTTCGCGGTCAGATGCTCCTTTCAGGTAACGCGTAACGTTAACCTGGACCGCCTCATCAATGCATCCTAGGTTGCCGGGTCCTTCCGGATGGCTAATATAGAAAATACAGATCTGTCATTTAATTTGAATTGCATGAGGACAATAGGACATACACATCTACTTAAATCTAAAAAAAAATATCCAACTTACTTTGAACAATGGTCTTCAGGAACATGTCTCTAAAACATGCTTTATCCCCTACACCAAGCTGAAAATCCAAAAAAGTGTTACAAATTACATTTCTCTGAAGCTTCTCATAAATAAATAAAAAATGTGAAAGGCTAAGGATTCAGACTGTAATATATGCAGTATACAATGTTAAATTTTACTTTATATCTAGGTCTACTACATGTACAGGTAGCCCCAGTGGGAATTAAACCGACAACCACAGGTGCTGTTTGCAAGTTGTACCTAATTGCTCAGTGCAAGCAAACGTCTTCAACATTGTTTGTTGAACTTGCTTCACCTGCTCTTGAAGTAAGATTTTACAATTCGTATTTTTATATGTAATATTGTAGTGTTTATTATAAATGATTTATCTGTGCACTTCATTATTCTTTTAAAATTCATGTAGCCTTATAATCTTTAATCAAATACGTTACCCTTCCCTCCCCCCTCGAAACGACTTCTCTTCTCTTCCGGTCATGTGCTATGGCGCGAGGGCGTGGCAACTCCCCTCAAACCGTGCTATGAGCAGAGATGGAGAAGAGGAGCGCTAGAGTAAAACCCTGCCCTCAGTTCAATATACTTTTTCACTTTTAAATACGTCACAACACTGGAGACAAGTCGTTTGTAACTTCCGGTTCATGCCGACTTCAAATAGAAGCAATAGTTTCCAAGACAAAAAAACTTCACAAATAACATCACTTACTTGTACTCAAACTCTTGGCTCTGTGAAGTGGAGTCTGGATTACTGGGGAGAAACCTGGTTGCGAGAAAGAGGAAACAGAAATTTGAAAATCTAACAAATGGTATAGTTTAGTGGCAGGATCACAAATCCAGCATCACAGCAATAGATTTTACATACCAGTTCAGCATTTTCCTGGTTTTCTGGAATCGATGCATCTTTCTAGAGTTTTTTTTCTTGAGACTTCCAAGATTCTAGAGTAGAGTAGGGAATAATGAATGAAAAAGTCAGTTATCCACAATAA
This sequence comes from Rhinichthys klamathensis goyatoka, assembly GCF_029890125.1. Classification (NCBI taxonomy): domain Eukaryota; kingdom Metazoa; phylum Chordata; class Actinopteri; order Cypriniformes; family Leuciscidae; genus Rhinichthys; species Rhinichthys klamathensis. The sequence goes on along the minus strand of NW_026606587.1, from coordinate 8,192,603 downwards.
ACAGAAAATAAATTAAACAGATGAAATACAGGAAAATCAAATACACAAGTCAGACCCATTTACCTGCTCCCTTCATGAACTTAAAATGATGTTTCTCCCAGGTGCTGTGTGGAGGTGTGCAGAGGATGGCTAAATTGTTGCCTTCGTCTTTTTGCTGAGGTTAAATGGGGGCCAATGGCACATGCTCTCTTGCGGAACCACTGCAAATGGCAGATCCTCCTCCTTGATAAACTGAACAATGTGAACCATCTAAAATAGAAGAACATTTTGCATAAAGTATACTTTTTGATTAATTTCCAGGCAAAATCAATAACATTAAAATGCTCACCCCTTCAAAAAACGAGTCATTTTCACAAATGGATCAACAGAAAACCATGTTCAGAAAAACACAATCATATACATATACACAGTACACACATATATACATACACACACACATATATATATATATATATATATACACACACACACATCGTTATTTTTGTAAGAAAACACCAAAAGTTAAACTTTCTAGATGTAAAGCTTTCTTTTTTAGATGTAAAGCTTTGGCGATCTACTGTAGCTAGATACATTTCAACATGTCGAACATGCTTGAATTCAGTGAGTAAAAAAGGCGAAGCAGCATGTGTTAGCTAACACTGTAAGTTAAACTAGACTAGCAGCATGGTTGTCGAATCAAACAAAACATCATTATGTTTAGTTAGAAAACAACACAAGTTATACTGATCAGTCTTTCTTGTCGTAAAGATGTTGCTAACGTTACCATTCCCACGTGGGCGGGAGAATTGTCCTTCAGGATTTAGTTAAGTAAGTTAGTTAATTATTCGACTGACCAATACTATCTTAAACCACATACTGTAGTACTCACACTTGCATAAACATACGTAAATATAGTTAAAAGAAGAAAAGAAAAAACTAACGCCAGGAAGAAACTAAGTAACGTTAGCCTAACTAACATTAGCTATGTCAGAAACATGACGCAAACTTTGTAAACAGGCTAACTTACTAGCTTGACTAGTAAGGCAAGAACATATTTGAAAAAGATGAACTAAAAATTTAAAAAATGAACATACTATTGCGTTACACAAAAAGGAAAAATGTACTTACTTTAAAGATCGTAGTCAATGACTATAGGATATCCTCTCCAAATACTGAAATCGTGTGACGAGTGGCCACTGTTGTGTTGGTAAATCTGCTTCCGTTTTTTAGGTACTGCCCCTCTCGGCCGGTGGAGGTACTTCTCTGTTTGTGCTTTAATACTTTCTTAAAGGAGTCATAATGTAGTATTAACTTTGATACCCACGCTCTATTATAGTCATTTCATGCCCTTCTAAAAAAGAAAAATTGGAAAAAAATAAACACAGAGCTCGTTTGACCCTTATTTCTGAATGCATTATTGTCTCGCGAGATCTGATGCGAGGTTTTGGCTGTCGTGGACGGTCATTTTAATAATGCAAATGAGGGGCGCGTTGATTGGTGGCAGGAAGGAGGGGGCTTGACACCGCAGGTAACTTCAGCATATCATTCCAAAAAGAGATCATGGCGCAAGTTGTGAATGAACCCGACCTGGCCGCGACCTACGGGATTCAACCGTATATGTTTGAGCCAGACTCTGAACCAGAGCTGGAAACGGAAGAGGAACAACAGTCAATTGAAGGACGTCTACATCAACATGTCTCTGAATGGTAAAGACAATTTTTTTGACTGAGACATACATTAACATCAGTAACGAGCTAAAACGTTTTTTTGCTATTTTCTCCCACATAAGTTTAGCTTTTATTTAATGTAGATTACATTAACGGAGATGTAGTACTTTATTTTCAGCTTACAGTGGTTATAGAGATTAACGTTTGCTATAATGTGTTGTTTTTGCCTTTTTTGACGTTGTGGTTTTTTAGATATTTAATAATTTTCATCTGCAGACATGTAACGTTATGTTTTTCTTTATGTTTATTAATTCTTGACTGTTTTTTAAATTTATCTATCCTTATCTATTATATAAAAAAATCAATACAATGATATGTTGTCATTGTTATATTATATACGATTCTATTAAATAATAGCTAACGTTACTGTAGTGTAAAACAATGTGGAAAGATGTGGCTAGCATTCGTAGAGTCCATTCCCCGTGTTTACATCACATACATTAACCGCATTAGTAGTTAGCTGCTGTTTGTTACACAAAATATAGTAATAAAAACACAGTCTTACCGTTTCAAATTCAGGCAAGTCCCTGGTTGTTGGAATGGCACCTTTTTCCAAACGTAGCTTCGATGCCAACTTCGCCTGATATTGCCCCAAATTTGTAAAAGATTCTTTTGTGAAATGTTTAGCGCAGACACCTAACGTTGAGCAAGTTGAGATGGTTGTTGGAACAGCGTCATTAAAAATTAATTTCATCCACTTGTCCCTTGTAGTTTGGTCAGTTTTGGGTAAAGAAAAAACATTAGAATGTGGATTATGACAGTCAACCACAGAGCAACTCACGTGTGCACTACGTTTCTGCATCTTTCTTGACTGAATATGAGGGGGAGAGGGGCAGGGCGGGCCTCCTCTGTGGTGTCCATATATGGTATATCCGGCCCCGTCTTGACGTCAAGTCGGGGGAGAAAGTGAAATCTCGTATTTGAGTGCGCGTGCACGTTGGCTAGTTTAAGAACCCTGGGGTAAACAAACGCTTCACTTTTGAATATCGGCTTCCCGGCCAATGTATAATCGTTAGTCAATCATAACATACATTGATTCTCATGGAAAAGTGAAAATTGCACATTATGACTCCTTTAAACATTTGTACAGATTGCAAAACTCGCAATTGCAAATTAATCCCTTATACCTGTAAAAGGTAAAATGAATAAAAAAATCGAACTTGTAAAAAAATTAAAGACATAAACGAAATTTCCTGGGGTGACAGAGAGACAAAATATTTCTAAATATTTCACTTTATCTTTCAGGTCAAAACAGGGATTTTCATGTTTATTATAAATATTACCATGGTTGCAAATTAATAAAAAAAATCTAAAGCATACCCAAGCTTTTGGCCAAGTTGCAGATGTCTTTCACTGTTCACTGATTTCAGGCATTGGTTAAAAGTCTAACTTCATCCATTTATTCTGCTAAATTGTTCATACCATGAATGAAATATTTATTTGAAAACCTAATCAGAATCAGAAAGATATTTATTGCCAAGTAAGTTTTACAAAAGGAATTCTTTTTGGACTATTTGTGCATCTCAATTGTGCATAAATCAAAGAAATGAATTGTCACCTTAAGTGAATAAAATAATTCTATTTTATAGGCCTATCACTGAATCGCTTCAGAGTTTCAACGTAATTTAAATGTATTTTCCTAAACCTTATCATGGAATCAGACTGAGTCAAATCTGTTATAAACCCTAATGACTTTGGTACCTAAAAATTTGATATAATTCACATAATAATTATAATCGCTTTAAATGTGAAAGTTAAAATGCTGTCAGTTCCACTCATGCCAATGACATGGCTGGTCGATTTCAAAGCGGCTTGCCGCCAGCCGGCCGCGGTTCATTTAGACGGCGGCAACCGCCAGAGAGAATGAAGTCGGCGGCCCGGTGGCTGTTCGCCGGCGGCATCTCGCAAGAAATGGGAGTGACGTATTCGGCGGCAAACGTTTCTTCTCCGCCAGCGGGGCGCACCTATAGCCGACAGTTTGGGGCCGGCGGCAAAAAGAAGCCGTGCCGATATTTTTTGCTATCTGGGTTGTTTTGTTTAAATTAATAGATATTGTTTAATAGACTCATTTTTATATTTATAGGCATTTAATAATGGACTAATTTGTAACATTTAATTATTATTATTTTTTTTTCTTTTTAGATATATTTTTGATAACCAGAAAAAAATGTGTGTATATATACACACACACAAGATTGTTTAATATTTTTAAAATAAGTCTCTTCTGCCCACCAAGCCTTCATTTATTTGATCCAAAATACAGCAAAAACTGTAATATTGTGATTATTATTATTATTATTTTTACAATTTAAAACAACTGTTTTCCATTTGAATATATTTTAAGATGCAATTTAAAAGTTTTGGGTCAATTAGAACTTTTTTTTTTTAAAGAAATAAAATAAATGAATACTTTTATCCAGCAAGTATAAATTGATAAAAACGTGACAGTATAGACATTTATAATGTTGCAAATGTAAGAGGCTGTAAGAGATTTATTTTATTTTAAAATATAAAGGTACATTTCTTTCTCATTCTGTGTTTCAATGCAATTGATTTTTTGAAACAGTCTGAACAATAACAAGTGATGTTGCAAGTAAATGCAGATTTCCTGTTTTTTTTTAATGTTTTTTTTTATATACTCATAGGAACGAAGAGGAACTGGAACATCTCACATTGAGGATCATCACGAAAGGTGGCTCAGCAGATGATCCTTCACAGACTGGGGTAACGCTGGAAGGCATAGAGGTGATGAGTCACGAACGCTGTGCTAAGTGAGCTGGTCGATAGGAATTACGTTTGTGAAACTAATTACATGGAAATGCATGAATTATATCTGTTTATTAAAATAGTTTCTTCCGGAAACAACGGACCATATGAGATTCCAAGTCACAGTTCATCTCACTTAGCACGGCGTTCGTGGCTCGACTGGTCGAGACTGTTTTCCAAGATGGCTCCTGCCTGTATACGCATAATGTACTGTCTATATTAATTATCTTCTTATTAAACTGTTTGTACACTTACAAAGTTTTCAATGCTTCGGTTTGCATGTAGAGACCCTCATTATGCTACCGTGTTAGTGTGGGGCTATTTTGAGCCTTGTTAGTGGTATTAACTAGCGATTTTCTTTTGCTTATTTTATGCCCCATATACTAGCGTTATAAGCTAAACAGTTTTTAGAGATAAAACTCTACGTACATTCAATTATCATGAAAACGCATCCCAGAGAACAATCAACTCGGTAACCATGTGTTACAGTTTTTTACAATCACTTTGCTACTATTTTCAGAACCTTGATGTCATTTTTCAAAACTCTAGACACAAAACTCAAAACGATAATCACTTGTAACACAGGCTGTCTAATGTTCAAAACATTGCATTGTGCATTCACATCTTTAAAGAAATCTTGCACTTGCACAATCATTGGTTCAAAAAACAAATTAACTGTGAAATACCATTGAAACATAACTATAGATCACCCACACACAAGCAACCGATAGTTTCACTGTGTCATTGTTCGTACAATCATTAAATATTGTAGAGCAAAATAGGTGATACAGGTTTCATTATGGTACTACATGTACAGTAAATACATCTCTGTAAAAGTACTGCAGTAGTAGAGAGAATATTACAGACACAGTGGAATCATTGTGAACAAAGTTTGTAATATATTGATGCAAAACACTACAGTACAATCACAACATGGTTTTTTGAATCAAAGCAAAAATAATTAGCTATGAAATAGAAAAGAAAAGACAGTACTGTAAAACATCAAATGCAGTGTTCCTCAACTTGCTGTAAGAAACTAAACAGGAGTGATTACTGTACTTCTACACTGTCATCAACTCTGTGTTGTGGATTTGGCCACAGGTTCTCATCTACATCACAATGGATGTTGGAAAATGACATCTTGGAAAAAACCTTTGGCATGGCGAGTCCAGGCCTGACACTGCTCTGCTGTGATTGGCAGAATTGGACACGCAGTTACAAGGGCCTGCATCTATACAGTACTGTACTGTCAATACTGTACATAGTCTGAAAAGGTGGTACAGTATTTGGCACCATAGACACAGTGTCTGATGAAGCATTACAGTATGATAAAATATTAGGCTACATCCATGGATATTGTAGTCTAATTGGTTCATGCCATGCTAATTGGTGACAATGAATCTCATTATCTTGAAACTTTCATGATTTACTGTAAACATGGAAGATTGTGTGTCTGTTTCCATACAACTATGCATTAAGAGTAATGCAACAGTTACTTATCATTTTGAGCAGTTGTATCAATTGATAGTTAGATCATTGTAAGGAAATGAATAGACACTCATTTGAAATGTAATGTGTGAATTGCCTTTTGAAATAGTAGTACTTTGATGTTAAGTTGTGTCATATTGAACAGGTGATCTTTGTTGAATGAACAAATGATCTAAGTTTTATGTGTATTGTATCCAAGCAATTGAGAAAAGGGTTAGAGTTTTGAAAAATGTGCTTTTTGATCATTGGTTTTGAGTTTTGTGTCTAGAGTTGTGAAAAATGACATCAAGGTTCTGAAAATAGTAACAAAGTGATTGTAAAAAACTGTAATTACCCCTAGGTTCATTTTTCACCGGAATTGTCCTTTAAGAGGTTTTTTGTATGTTGCAAAAGTAAATATTGGAAAAATGTAAATCTTTTGAGAAGTGTTGCAAAGGTGTAAAAGTGACCTGTTAAAAGTGATTTTCCATTTGTCGATTTGCCACATTTTGTTACATTTCATGTGTGGTTTCAGGCTTTCAAGCCTTTGGCAAAAAAATAAAAAATAATAAAGTTAAATGCTTTATTGTGTGTGATTTGCATGTTTAATTTATTTTAAGACATTGAATGTACTGGAGCAGTGCAGTTAGCAGACCAATAGCTGAAGATCTAAAATAAGTTAAAATGGTTGGTTCCGCTCATTTAATTGTCTTATTTTTATATACAAATGGGCTTAAATGTTAAGTTAACAGAACTAAGATTTGTTTTGATCTCACATGGCCTGCACTGTGTTGGATTTACTTAAAATGTATATGCACCATTTTTGCATCATACTTTTTAAGTAATCCCAACTTGGAATTATTTTACATAAAATAAACAAGAAAACCTTTGTTATATGTACTTAAATATTTGAGTTCACATAACATTCTTTACTTAAAAATATATGTAACGTGATGCATATATTTTTAAGTAAAGAATGTTGCGTGAACTCAAATATTTAAGTACATATAACAACGGTTTTCTTGTTAATTTTAAGTAAAATTATTCCAAGTTGGGATTACTTAAAAAGTATGATGCAAAAATGGTGCATATATATTTTAAGTAAATCCAACACATCATTTTTTAGAGTGCATGTCATATGCTTTCTTTCTCCACATCAAAGAATACTGCTATTACAGTGTCTTTATTTACTTGCGCTTTCCTTATTTCCTCCAACAAACTTATCACAGAATCACATTATGTTTCTTCCTTTTCAAACCCGCTGTGACATCTTGCCATTTTTATTTCTACTCTCCAAAAAATATATTAGTCTTTCATTTATCAGGCGTTCCATTATTTTACATATATGCGATGTTAATGCAATTGGTCTGTTATTACCAGGATTACTTTAATCTTTTCCAGGCTTCCTTATCAGAATAATTACTGCCTCTTTCCAGCTTTGTGGTTGCCTTCCCTCCTCCCAAACCTTGCTATATAACTTCAATAATGCGAGCACTGTGTGCATCAAAATAAAGGTCTGCCGCGCCGTCAAAATAAAAGTCACAACAACAAGCGCGGCTTACGCTGCTTCAGAGTTCCTACTGGCGGTGTGAACCCAACCAGGAAAACGTTCCTAGGGGAACCATTAGTTGTACCATCCTGGTGGCTAGTTCCTAGTTCCTACTAAGTTCCTAGAACTAAGTTCCTAGAACTAAGTTCCTAGAACTACCCGGTGCGAAAGCCCCTATACTCTTGTTCATTTCCTACTCCTAAGACTTGGTACAGTATTCCTTGCTTTATAAATGTAGCACACCCTCCTCCTCCCCCCTCCTTTCTATCATACCTTACTACCACATAGTCATGTACAATAAAATCCAATTGAGGTTTAAACCAAGTTCCTTGAATGCACACAATCCCTGGTTTTCCTACCCTTCTAACAACAAATTGCTTAAAATCCTGCCTATAACAGACTTATCGCATTACATTGTAAAATTAGCATTATTAGGATTATGAACCTAATCATGATGTCTCCTGACTTGCTTGCATCCTGAGTTCGTAATTTATTTCCTCCAATTTCAGACCTATCATGTCCAAATGGTGTTCTGCCGCTTTCACAATTACCTGAATTATTTCTGTCTTTATGACTTAATTTCACATGTTGCATTTATTACTCCTGCAATGAATGAGATCGGTTTCTTTTTCTCTATCCATTCTTTCCTCTTTTCTTGCAAATCATTAATTTCCTCTTGTCCTTTATTCACTCGTTCCTCTATATTCTGGTTCCTTTGTCCTGTCTACTTAACTGCTTCAGCATACGACACATTCTCTTTTAACCTTATCGTCTTCACCTCCAACTCTTTTTAAAGTGCCTCACATGTACGTATGTGTAAGACTGGAAAAACTGATTGAGGAACACTCTTCGAGTGGACAAAGGACCTTGCTGAAAATTAACATTTGAACTTCCTCATCCCCCATGCAGGGATTACCCAAACTCACACAATAATCTAGATGGTTTAAATGGTGAATGATTATCATTGAGTATTATACATGTGTTTAGTATCATTCGAAATGTCTCAGTGCGACTGGTACAAATGTCTCATTTCCAAATAAGTAAAACAAAAGGTAATAAGGTTTTTAAGAGTTTAGAGATAACATACACACAACGGAGGGTGGATGCATAAACCCTCCTGCTCTCAGAAGGTGTTAACTCAATGCTAATTCCCACTGTTAGCAAATGGTACCATGTAAATCAACCATCAACTTCTGCCCCCAGTAAGTCTGGGAGGGTGATCACAGTAAATTTCCACTGTGAACTCATGTTTACATATGAAATGAGGTCTGGCTATATAATGAAATGCAACTAGAGATCAGGGCCTTTTCTGTACTTCAGATGAGCCCGTGAGGCTGGGAGTCTGCGAGACTTTCAGCTTCACGTAGCCTATTTCCTAATGTCGGGTCGTCTTCTCTTTATTCCAGAACATTTTATGTTTTGTATTGATTATCTCTGAACTGATGATAAATTTACCTGACATAATAAATTGTTACATTTGATGATTCTAACTGACTTTGATATTATTTCATTAGAGTTAAAAGGAATTAGTCAAACTTTCGCTTATATTTAATGATGCACAGATATCATTAAAAACCTTTTCATTTATGGAGTCAGATGAAATAACGAGAGAATATCTCACCACAGATCCCAGAATCATGTTCTTTTCCCTTTACACACTTTAGCTGTACGTCCAAACTCCTGACAGTTGTAGCATCTCATTGGTTTCTGTACATATTCTCTCACATTGTATCTTATATTTTGTCTCCCTTTTCTCTATTCCTTTTGTTATCTTTTTACACTTTTCACTGTGAAATTTCCCACTCTCATGTTTTCCAGTGTTTCTTTACAATTGACATTAATGGGAACCTCATAAATCACTCATTTGCAAAATCTCTTTTTCCCAACTCTTGCAACCTTCTGAATCTTAACTTTCGCAACATATGTCATCTTTTTAGCTTTCTCTAGCTCAGCGGTTCCCAAATTGGGGTGCGCAGACTGACCACCGGGGGTGCCCGAGAGAATGTTTGTAATGCCCTAAAAATGGTCTCTTTGTTGTTTTTACGTGTTAGCAATTGATGTAATTTTTACAATAAATTTTACAACAACATATTGTATTCATGTTTTTATTGTAAATACAAATGCATGATGGAAAATGTATGGACAGTCCTGTAATTTTATTGTAACTACACTGTAGAAGCATTATTTTACAGCCACCGCATTGTGTGATCACTGCTGTTTGAATTTTGAAATTGCGCGGCAAACGGTACCAGAATCAAAAATAAATTGAAAACTGTCTGGTGGTTGGTTTTGACATTGGCTGTCATGAGGCCATTATAACAATTTAATGACAAATTCAATTTGTACCACTGTAGTTGAGGTCAAGAAAAATATTCATGACACAGTTATAATGGCCTCATGACAGCCAATGTCAAAACCAACCACATGACAGTTTAATGTAATGTTAACCCATAAAGCTGCTTTCTTAAAGGTGCCCTAGAATGTGAAATTGAATTTATCTTGGCATAGTTAAATAACAAGAGTTCAGTACATGGACATGACATACAGTGAGTCTCAAACACCATTGTTTTCTCCTTCTTACTTAAATCTCGTTTTTGAAAAACACCCCTGAAAAATAGGCGAATCTCCACATAACACCGACTGTGACGCAACAGTCGGGATCATTAATATGTACGACTCCAAGAATTTGCATATGCCAGCCCATGTTCAATGCCAGGCGGAACTGCATGCGCAGCCGAAGCATAGCAGTTGCTCAGTGTTTGGATGTACACATGAACACAAAAGTATTTTTTATTTCCTTCATCTGAGCCTCTGAAGAAACAATGGCTTAATTTTATTTTCTCTGGAAATTTCCAAACATTTCACTGACGACTGTTTCCTCAACTTGGGCCAATACAGAGCTGGCCTCGGATCGAGCCACCAAGCAAACACTTTCTGATGTGTAATTGTTCAAGTTCAGACAGGTAATCTTTCTCTCAAAATCGTTCAATACTGTTTATGCATCAGTAAGTCAAGCCAGTGACTAAAATATCAACTTCACATCGTTTCTTTTAGTAGGATGAAAAAAAAACGTATTTAAATTGTGAATAAATTATATAAAGAAAGCGATCAAAGAACAATCTTTCCACAGCGCAAGTTTATCTGGACACTTGCCAAACTCGTTATGACTTCAATGACGCACGTTACACTGCACAACGAAGCTCTTACTGTATTTACATGATCGTGTTTGCATTGGTGAAAGCATTAGAGAGAGAGCAGAAACTGCATTGCAATGATAAGATCTTCATGCTCGCGATCAACAGACTGTGATCTGCTTGTTCAATGCTCATCACGGCAACATTGTATGTGATGGGAATAGATCTAAATACTTTAAAAACATCTCACGATTCGTAATAGTAAAAACGTATAATAGCTGTAGTAAAATTATTCGAGAGAGTTTCACATGTAATACATAGCTATTTCATATGCAAGCATGTCAGCCAATCACAGCAGAGGCCGGTTACACTGAATCCCACAGCCAATCACAGCAGAGGCCGGTTACACACAGCAGACACGCCCCTTCAAACAGAGCGTTCAAATCAGAGGCTAAAATCAGGCTAGGAAAAATGCCTTTTATTTCTAAATTATGACTATTTTTGATCTAAAAAACATACTAACATTATAAGGGCAACCCAGGAAACATTATAAAATAATATAAAAAAACATTCTAGGGCACCTTTAAGTTTCATAATTAATCTGCTATGTCATGTTTATGACATATTTATGACAATTTATGTTGTCTTGGTAATTTCAAATTGCCATTATCAAGACACTGACAGATTATGATGTATTGGTTTATGTCAAGTTGTCATAACAAAGACATCTCAAACAATGTCATATTTGCATTAAAAATGTCATAATTGAGCGAATGACACTTGGGGCCCTATTTTAACGATCTAAAACGCAAGTGTCAAGCGCAAAGCGCAAGTAACTTTGTGGGCGGATCTCGGCGCTGTTGCTATTTAACCGGCGGGATAAATGACTCTTGCGCTCGACGCAAATCTAAAAGGGGTTAGTCTGAAGTAGCTTCATTATTCATAGGTGTGGTTTGGGCGTAACGGGAAACAAACCAATAAGAGCGTCATATCACATTCCCTTTAAGAGCATGATGAACGAGGTGCGCTTGTTCCATGGCGCAAAACTATTATAACGGTGCATTTACCAGGCGCGCTTCAGAATCGGTTCACAGCCGAGGAGATCGATGTTCTCGTCAGGGCCGTAAAAGAAAGAGAAGTGACATTGGGGATGGGACAAACCCACCCAAATTAGCTTCAGTTAAACATGAATATAATAATTTGGGTAAATGTGTAAGCTTTGTGCCTATTTTTCCCATTGTCATGGACACAACAATGATTTCCCTCGTGTTTTAATATTTTTCCTTATAATAATGTATAATTTGCAAAAAGTAAAATGCATCTGTGTAGATGAGAGAATCATCTACAGTGTATGCGCGTTGTTCACACTCTGTATTATGGCCAAGCATGCGCGCTTAAAATAGCATCTGAATGTACGCGCAACACGCCACTGACTTTAGACTAGGTCAGTTTTAGACTTTAGACAGGTTTTTTCTGGTCAGTGGCGCAATTGTTTTCTGGAACTGCAAAATAGCACTAGGGAATGTATGCGCCGAAACACGCCTCCTTTTTGCGCCAACCCGCCCAGGGAGCGCAAGTTCATTTCCTAGTTTACCAACGTGCGTCTGTGGAGGGAAAAGCCCGCTTTGCACGGGTGCAAAATAGGAATGATACATGCGTCAGTGTACAAAGTCATTTGCGCCGGGTGCAAGATAGGGCCCATTATGACAGTTGTCATAAACATGCATACGACCTCCTTCATATTCTTGACTTGTGTTATGTCATGATTATGAAAGTGTCATGTCAGTCTTATGCAAACCCCTTCAAGTAAAGTGTTACCCACCAAACACTAGCATCTTTCTGAGTCTGGACTGCTTCTCCCTACTATTTTGCAACTTTCCACTTACCTGGCCCTGCAGGGTTTGTATTCATCTGGATGCAGTGAGAGCTCTCCCTTTTCGGAGTTGCGTGAGCTACCACTCCTGGAGTGGGCTCTCCCATTCGAATTGCTGTGTGGGCTCCCCCATCCAGATACAGTACAAGCTCTCCCGTTCGACTTGCAGTGTGGGCTCTCCCGTTTTGATTGCAGAGTGAACTTCCTATTTTTACATATCGGGGGGCTCTCTCCTTCGAAACGCTGTGGGAGCTCTCCTGGTCGAATCGCATTGTGAGCTTTCCGTTAGGGCGCCATGGGGGCTCTCCCTTTTTCTAAATCGATGTGTGATCCTTCATGTTTTCCATAACAAGCCTCCATGGAGGCTCTCCCGTTCGGATTGCAGTGTGGGCCCTCCTATCCTAACAAGCAGACTGGAGGTACCAAGGATCGTATGTCCCTTGGGCAAACTTGCACAAGCCTCATGTTGCACACTCTTTAAAACACCATTCATAGCTCCACATGGTGGACATAGTAGGGAGTTGCGTTCCAGCCCAGCTTCTGCAGGAGCCCCGTTAAATATCACTGGCGCAGCAGTGTTCATTCACGCTTCATACCGCTTAAAAAACAAATTCGACTCCTTTGGGGGGGTGTAAGCTTTTAGGTGTCCTGTACACTTTAATCCTTAAGTATTTCGATCATGCTAAATTCAACTTGCAGTCCCAAATATATTCTTCACTTTTTGGGTATATCAGAGCTCGAGTTTAAGCTGCTTCATCAAGCCCTTCATTAGTGGACAGCAAGCCAAATAATTGTAACCTAATATCGTAAAAATTGTATGGGCATACAAACTGTACTAAAAGTACATTTGTGTTATTTAACATATTTAATTATTGCAGGTTTGCTTAAAGGTGACATATTATGCCCCTTTTCACAAGATGTAATATAAATCTATGGTGTCCCCAGAATGTGTCTGTGAAATTTCAGCTCAAAATACCCCCCAGATAATTTATTATAGCTTGTCAAATTTTCACCCTTTTTGGGTGTGAGCAAAAACGCGCCGTTTTTGTGTGTGTCCCTTTAAATGCAAATTAGCTGCTGCTTCCTTTACACAAGCTTCGGATACAATAACAAAACACGCGAATAATCTCACTCATTCAGTAGCGGAGTGCAGCCTTACGGAGAGCAGGAAAACTGCACCTGGACGTTTCTGAATGGTGGATACAATGGTGGACGTTTCTGAATGGTGGATACAGTGGATACATTTATGTAGTTGTTGTGGAGTTACATTGATTCAACTGTTTCTGGGGAATTTCAGTTGAAAATAAAATAAATCCCCTGCTCTCTTGTCTCCTCTGAGGCTGGGACTCTAAGTAGTGTTATGTGCTCGTCTGTACGACAGAACAGTTTGTATGCTTTGCTCGAACTTTTGCCATTGCGTTAGAACTGGTTACACTTTTGCTGCTTGCGGAAACCAAATGCTGGCGCCGTGGGTGGAAACGTGCAGATTAAGGGGCGGTAATATTATAATAAGATCCCCTTCCTACGTCAGAAGGGGAACGAAATCTGATCGGCTTATTTTTTGACATGGTTGCTGTAACATCTGCAGCGTTGTCTCGAATAAAGAGAGATGAGGATCTAAATGCACACAGTTTATTCCACACGTGCACAGTTACAATAATCCACAAACAGGCAAGACATGAATCCAGATGAGGCATGAACACCATGACAAGACAACGCAACAAACATATGCTAAGGAACTCAAACAATAACCAACAAATGCTCACTCAAACATGGTTCTGTTTATACACCAGGGAGCTAACGAGATAACAAGGGGAGGGGCTTGTTGTTGGGGAAACTAACAAGGGTAATCATGGTAACAGACAAGGTAGTGAGGGCAAAACAAAAGGTGAGACAATACATGACAAGGCAAAACCACACTTCAAAAAATCCCAAACTCAGACAGCACAGTGAGTTTGTTACAGAGCCCCCCGCTTAAGGAGCGGATTCCAGACGCTCCACACCTAAGAGTTAATGAAGGTAGTGTCGAGGGGCATAACGGAGGGCCAGGGCCATGAAGGGGGACAGGACTTGGACTGTGGAGCGTGGGCTGGCCTGGGCCGTGGAGCGTGGGAGGACCTGGGCCGTGGAGCATGGGCGGACTTGGGCCGTGGAGCAGAGGCGGACATGGGCCGTGGAGCAGAGGGGGACCTGGGCCGTGGTGCATGGACAGCGCCGGCAGTGCAGGGGGCCAGAGCGGAGCCGGCAGTGCAGGAAGCCAGGGCGGAGCCGGCAGTTTAGGGAGCCAGGGCGGAGCCGGCAGTACAGGGGGCCAGGGATCTGCGGCCTTAATCAGGTACCTACTGCCCCCCCCAAATATTCTTGGCTGGAGGCTCTGTCGTGGCGACGGCCATGACGTGGAGAAGCTCTGGTTTGGCGGCGGCCATCTTGGGCCGAAGCTCCGGCGTGGCGGCGGTCATCTTGGGACGAGGCTCTGGAGTGGCGGCGGCCATCTTGGGACGAGGCTCTGGAGTGGTGGGAGCCATCTTGGGACGAGACTCTGGAGTGGCAGCGGTCTTAGCAGGAGGCTCTGGAGTGGTGGAGGCCACCTTGGCTGAGGGCTCACGGGCTGGAGCCAATGTGTGTGCTGGTAAGAGCTGACTCAGGCGTGGCGGCCATCTTGTCCGAAGACACAGGCGCGGCAGACATGGCATGAACAGGCTCTGGCTCGGCAGGCTTAACTTGAAAAGGCTCAGGCTCGACAGGCATGACGTGAAGAGACTCAGGCTTGGCAGGCATGACGTGAAGAGACTCAGACGTGGCAGGCATGACGTGAAGAGACTCAGGCTTGGCAGGCATGACGTGAAGAGACTCAGGCTTGGGAGGCATGACGTGAAGGGACTCAGGGCTTACCAAAACAAAGTTACTGGGTTGTCACTTTTCAAGTTTTCTGGGTTGGTAGATGCACTGGGGACCCGATTATAGCACTTAAACACGGATAAAGTCAGATTTTCATGAAATGTCACCTTTAACATTCTGAGTTTGCATTTTACTGTTTTTATTCATTTTGAGGAATACTGAATCTGTTTTTGTGCAAGAGAGATAAGTAATGCTCACATTTAGTTTAGAACTACAATAACCATCATGTTTACAGAGCGCACACAACGCCTGTGGGTCTGAGGCAGGCGTGGGCTCAGGCTCTGTGTCCGTGGCCTTCTCTCGGGTTCTCTTTTTTCTTATACTTAAGACTGAGGTCAGCTCTATAAAGAAACTAGACAGCTACCTAACAAACACACATGAAGCAGTTTATCATTTCCAGAATGTTTACTTGTGTGATCTTTTTTCTTTTGTAAAACTGAAATACAATAAACAAGAAATGAAATTACAACTTGTACATTAATTCGTTTGATATAAACGCGTGCACTACAATCTGCACGTGCGTAAACGTGATAGAAAACTTCCTTACATTTTCATATCGATCACAAACTTGTTGTCTCTTGCATCTACACTTGACAGCATTCATTCCACCATTACTGATCACGGGCAACGCATTGATTTTCTGGAAGTTAACCTCACTTCAGTTGACCAACGACTTCAGCATCTGGAGGGCGCCTACTCCGTTTTGCAGAAAGACAATGAGCTGCTCAAACTCAAAGTAGCTGATTTGGAGGTTTGCAGCAGACGCCAAAACATTCGGATTATAGGCTGTCACAATCAGAGATTCTGGTACCTCCCTCTCAAGCCGTCAGAGGGCGCCTTCACCTGAATATTAGCTCCTCCACTCATTACATCCATCTCGTACAGCTGTTCCTCATCTTCTAGGCTTTATAGCCACTACTCACACAGTGCTCTGTGCAAAGTTTTGTATTACTGCTGTGATCAATTCCGAGCATTTTCTCCTGTGTTTCGTCTACCTGGTTTGACCCTATCTTTATTCCTAGACCACACCAGTTTGCTGCCTGCCTACATTGACCATTGCCTGGATACTGGATTCTGCTTTGCTCGCTGCCTGCCTCGACCTTTGCCTGTATACCGGACTCTGCCTGCTCGCCGCCTGCCTCGACCTTTGCCTGTTTCTTCACCTCATATTAATCTGCTTACCCCTTGTTTGATCATTGCTGATTTATTAATAAACTAAACTCCAAATGGATCGTTCAGACTCTGATGACTCGCAACAGGCTTACCCGAATCGATTGAAGGTCCTCGTCCATCCGCGTTCTTTTCTCAACTACTTGTTGATGTTCTTGGCACGGAGGTCCTCACTTCGCCCCCTGAGTTAGATCGTGCGCACCGGAGCCTCGCTCCTAAGCCGGCTCCGGGAGTTAGGGCGCGGCCTGTTATCTTGCGTTTCCACCGATTCCAAGTTAAAGACGTGGTAATCCGCGAGGCTCGCAAACGGGGTGTCCTGCTTCATAAAGGCCATACTATTCGTCTGTTTGACGACTACAGCCCCGACGTATTGAAGCAGCGCACTGAGTACAGAGGTCCTTTGGCCGAGCTCTACAAGCGCGGATACAAGCCGGCGCTCCTTTACCCGGCCAGACTGCGCATCACTCTACCCAATGGGGATAAAACATGGCATCAGTCTGCTTCAGATGCTGTCAAATTCGTCCAGGACCAGGACTTAAACACAAACTCGTAAGCAAGCCAATTGACACTTTCTGATGTCACTATATTGGAGTCTCTGCGGCCGATGCTGCTATGGCGGTGCAGACCTTTTTCCTGTCTTTCATCGCAATCTTCGCCTTTTTACGAACGGTAAATGCATGTTACGGTACCCCCCCTTTTTTTTAAGTCTTGTATATTTAGATTTTTATAACATGCATCCTTGCACCGTACACCTGCTGTAAGGTGAATGCTGTTTTGTTATCTTTTATGCTGACTATTATATGGGCCTCTCGGGTCTTATAAGTCCAAGCCTTGTTTCTTTCAATGGGGTTTACTCAAGATGTTTGATAAGGTTTAACTTGTACTCTTTAGGTTCAATTGCACTTGTATGTGGGGGCAGTGCGATTGCTATAGGGAAGTAGTAATACTCACAGATCGTTGTATCAGAGTTGTGTTCGTTGCTGTTTTTGTTCTCTACGGCAACCGGATTGGGGTTAGGAGGTGGGGTTTTTTTGTGTTTTTTTTTGTGTGTGTTTGGTTTCTTGTGCTCTGTGTGGGTTTTTTTCTTTCTTTCTTTTTTCTTTTTTTCAATTTTGTGTGCTACCTCCTTCTCCCTCTCTTGTGCTGCTGGGAATCTGTCATGGGTGCAGATTTGTTGGATTATATCACCTCTAACATATCCTTTCTATGTTAAATTATAACGCCAAGTTGGCATCTAGTGGTGGCTTGAGGTTTACCAGCTGGAATGGGAAGGGGATAAATTCACCTGTGAAACGCAATAAAGTGATTAATCACTTAAAACATTTAAACACTAAAATTGCTTTTTGACAGGTAACCCACCATCTGATCATCTTAAACTTCGTAAAGGATGGGTAGGCCAACTCTACCATTCTTCATTTTCAAGTAAGGCCAGTGGGACTGCAATCTTAATGCATAAGTCAGCACCTCTGTCCATCTCTAAAGTCATATCAGATCCCAATGTTCGCTTTATTTTTGTTACAGGGAGAATTTTTGGCACTACTGTGACGCAAGCTAATGTGTATGGGCCAAACTGGGATAATGAGGATTTCTACAAAAACTTTCTTTTTTTCAATTCCTGATATAGTGTCTAGTCACCTTATTGTCGGTGCAGACTTTAATTGCTGTCTTGATCCCTCACTCGATCGCTCAACCAATAAGCCCCTCTCTCCCTCTAAATCCTCTAAAGTTATTCAACTGTTTATGGAGCAGTATGCAGTCTGTACATGGTGCTTTTTACTCGAATCGACCTCTTTCTCATTGACAACAAGCTGCTCTCTTCTGTTAACACTTGTTTCTACAGTCCTATAGTTATTTCAGATCACACTACTATCATAGTGGATATCTAAATTCTAAATACGGATATCTGAATTCTAAATACGCGATCCCCATGACGCTTTAACTCGTTTCTTCTTACTGACTCGGATTTCATAAAAAACATTGATAGTCGCATTGATCTTTTCATTTCCACTAATGTTAATTCAGACGTGTCAGCGTCAACAATTTGGGAGGCATGTGTAAGACTGAAGAAAACTGGTTGAAGGAATCAACCTCACCACAGATCTTTAAGGCAAAGGACCTTGCTTGCACATTAACATTTGAACATCTCACACACACACACACACACACACACCCCGCACCCCCCTTCACCTTATCTACATTTTCTCTCTCTCTCTCAGTCAGTAACACTAAAAAACGCACACAAGTATATATATGGTTTAATGTGAATGATTATTGTGTTTAGTATCATTTTAAAGGTCTCAGGGTGGCTGGTTCAGATGTCTCATTCCAAATAAGTAAAACAAAAGGAAATAAGGTTTTTAAGAGTTTAGGAATAACTGGCACACAAAGGAATGTGGTCTCTAGGCACTCCCAAAGGTGTAAATTCATGAATGCTAATTTCCACTGTTAGCAAATGGTACCATGTAAATCAGCTTCTGCCCCCAGTAAGTCTGGGGGGGTGAACAGTAAATTTCCACTGTGAACACAGGTTTACATATGAAATGAGGTCTGGCTATTTAATGGAATGCAGCAAGGGATCGTGGCTCTTTTCTGTATCTCGGATCAGCCCGTGAGGTTAGCTCATGTAGTTCTTAAATGTTGGGTTTGCATCTATTTCTCTTGTCCTAGAACATTTGATGATTTGCATTGATTATCTTTCAATTCATTATGGAATTGTTATAATACATTTACCTGACATAATAAATTGTTATATTTGATTATTCTAACAGAACTTGACTTTATTTTCATTGGAGTTAAAAGGAATAGTCAAACATTAACATATATTTAATGATGCACAGATATCATTGAAAAACACTTTCATTTTATGAAGTCAGATGAAACGAGTTAATACATAAGATAAAATGTATTGTATTTAATAAAAAATCCCTTTGCCATTGGAAGAGACGGAACGCGCGTGAGACCTTCACCGCTAATTTGAATGCCGCCCTTGGATCAAATTAGACGGACTTACAAATTGGTGAGCCCCGGGACGTGATCGCAACAGATAAATTCGCGAGCAACGTCTTTTCCAGCAAAGTATGGGGATTTTAAAATCAACACGAGGTTTGAACATCTTCCCTTTCTTCTGCCGCTGTGGTAAGTCAACTTTTTTCTTCCCTTTTGAGAAGTGTTGAGAAAATGTTGTTTGCATTGTTATGGGTATAGGAAAGCCCTTTGTTTAGTCCGGAACTGAAATACGTGAGGACGTGATAAGCGACAGCGCAGATGAAAAATGAAAACCCTTGTTAATAGATTAAAGATATCCTTGTTTGACTAAGCAACAAAAAACGAAACCTAAAATCGGAATAACATCTTCCAAATGTTTTTCGTGTAACGTTACTTGATGAGGAGCTGTAAAACAGCCTAAAGCCCCGTTCACACTACACGCGACCAAGCGACGCGATACCATTCATTTCAATGGGGAGCTGGCGATTTCCGGCGACACGCGCGACAGCAACCGTTGGCGACCTGATGGGGCGTGTCTGGCGACGCGACAAAGTTGAGATCTGTTTAACTTTATGCAAATGAGGAGCGACTTTCGGGAGCGACAACCAATAGGAGCGGAGCGTGTATGATCCTTCTCCACATCATTGGATGTCATTCATAAAGGCAACCAGTAGTGGGAACTCCCACTAGCGACCTCATCGCCAGCCACTGGCGACATGCAGCGACAAAGTCGCTTGTAGTGTGAACGGGGCTTAAAAGTTTTCAAATCAGCCGCATGTTTGTCGCCATTGTGGTATTGGCTTTGTTGAAACGAACTAGCAACACGTGAAGAGAATCGGCAAACAACAGAAAGAAAAATCTAAGTTTGTAAACGGAGATATCGGAGGACACGTGATTTTATAAATAAAAAGGCAGATCGATGCATTGTTTATAAAAAGCTAAATTTGGAAAACATGATGATATGATTTACAGGCTAAGAAGCAGTTAGCAAGGCTAAATGCTATTGTCCATGTTGCTTCCAAAATGAGGCTAAGCTAAATGCTATTGTCCATGTTGCTTCCAAAATGAGGCTAAGCTAAATGCTAAAGCCATGCTGGATCCAAAAACGCTTAACCCTTTGTGTGACCGGCCCACCGGTGGGCACAAAAGCCACATTGAATGATATTCTATACTAAACCTAAACTAATCTTGACAAACTCTATATTGCATTTGAAAGCTTCCACTTTAACACAGATGGGATTAAAAGGCAATAATGCAATAATTTGTATTTTCAAATTTGGAGTTGTGCTTCACACAATGTAACACACTCACAGAACACACTTTATAGTTGTTTGTGCTACTATATGTGCACATAGGCTAATTGTAAGTTTATTCTTTAAACACAGGATTGCTTTACTGTGAGTGTATTTGGAACACTTAGGTAAAGGCTGTTGATGTTGTATTCTAGGCCACGTATCCTGTGTGAACTGAATTAAACACGTGTGTGTCTATGCTGAATGTGGTTATAATGTGATTCACAATGAATTTGAAAGTCAGAAACCACGAACGCGCTTGAAAGTTCCGAGACAGAAATACTTTTCATATTCGGAAAACGAAATATTGTCACTTTTGAACCCATTCTACAATTATTTTCCCAAGTAGATTATTGGATTCGTATATTTCCACATCTTTTGCGTCAGTTTAGCGATGGCTAACATCCGGTATCATTTTCAAATTACCTCTGATTTGATGACCGGACCTGGCGAGAGTGTGTCGTGCGGACTTTAGAGAAGGACTGCACAGCGATATAGTTTCCTAATCTAAAAACGGAAAAAAATAAATAAGTAAAGAATGAAAAGAATTATCAAACGTTAAAATGACTTTGCCTTCATATAGTCTGAATCTTTGTATCCTTGGTGGAAAACTCCCATAGCTGCGGTAAAACCACGCAAAGGAACATAGATGAGAATCAGAAACTGTGAACGCGCATCTCATTAATCCTGAAACAAAAAACCTTTTCATATTCAAAGCTTTAGAGAACGTAGACTTTCCCTCTCCACTCTATGGGAGCTGTTTCGCATACCAAATTTGTAAATGGTTACGTTTGAATTAATTCTGAATGACTCTGAAAGACTGTTTTTTCCATAGATTATTGGATTCGTATATTTCCACATCTTTCGCGTCAGATTAGCGACGGCTAATATCCGATTCCATTTTAAGTGTACTTGAATGAGGGGACAAGTTATTTCCGACTAGAATCAGCAAACGGTGGTTAATCAACCTAGGTTTGGGTGTGTCCATATCCACTGTTTTAGGTCAGTGATCGCTTTGGATAAACACCACGGTTTAAAGACCACGGGCTTGGCCTGTAGCCATTTTAAGGGAAGTTGAGTTGATAAACTGTCCTCTTTCTTGGTGGTCAATCGTCCCTACTAAAGTGACACATTGATTTAATTTCTAGAGGAGGCATTCAAGGGGACTTGTAAAGATATCTCTGATTGCACGTGTGAATACGGCAGATCCCAGATATTTAGTCAAATTACCTCTGAATTGGTTATTGGAACTGACGGGAGTGTGCCGTGCGGCCTTGGGAGAAGGAACGCTGAGCGATATAGATTCCCTGATCTAAACGGATAAAACTAAAATTAAGAGTTCAAAAGAATATTCAAACGTTAAAATGGCCATTTAAAAAGACTAAATGAGAAGAAAAGGTATTCAAAACCTAGCAAACAGAAAAGATAAACAGCGAATGTACACCTTTACAGCCCTGAGCCAGAAAGCCTTTTCATATTCAAAGCTTCAGGGAACGAAATTTCCCCAAATATAAATTGGAACATGTATAATGATCCTGCCCTGTTTACATTGTGGGCCGAAAATGTCGAGCCTACACTGTACAAACTCAGTAAAAAGGGTCTTAACATGGACGCTATTGACAATGAAATTGTCACTTGGTGGAAAACAGTGGGTAGTAAGCAGAAGAAATCAAAACATGGTGAAATAATTGAGGCTTTAAACTTCATGAGTTATAAACGGCTAGATAAATCAACCACATTTCTATCTTCGCTTATGGATGTTAAATGTGAAGAAGTGCATTCTAAAAATGCAGAGGCAAAAATGTCTGAGGCAAAGATTCAAGATCTCCAAACACAGCTAGATAAATTACTAGCTGAGCAGTTAGCCCTGACTGAAAAGTGTAAAAATCACAAATACACCATTGCAGATCTTAAGACTAAACTAAATGCTAAAAAGTCCATGTCTCCCAAAAAGCTCAACAGCAATGGGACTAAAAATGTGCACTTCTTAAATGAGCCCGCCTGCCCTAACAATCCTGTATCTTTTCAGACAGGTGAAGCATGTGATAGAGTTTTGAACAGAGTGCCTGTTTCAGCCTTTAAGGTGATACGGCACCCAAATGGCACAGAGTCAACCATTCGGCGTCCTCTAACGGTAACTGAATGTAGCTTGTTTAAAGCAGAGATCGGACCATTGCCCTTGAAAGAGCCATTCGAACCATGGTGGAGACGCATTGTTAGTCTAAAACATGCATTTCAGCTTGAACCAAAAGATATTTGGCAAATTGTTATCAGCTCAATTCCAGATGTTCTGAACTATAAGATACCACAGGCTTTGATGACAGGCAACATTGTGCAGTCAGTGTATCAAGATGAGCCTGAGGGTGAAATCTTTAATAGACTAAAACGATGTCTTCGCGATCTACGTGGTTGTAGTCCTGTTGGATGGGAATTGATTTTCAATCGGAAACAGAGTACTGAAGAATCGTTCGAGACATATGCAGAAAAAATGTTTGAACTGTTTGAGGAGTATTCTGGAATTGAAGGTGTTAACCACAACAATGTAACTCTCCTTGACTTACTACTTACAAATGCAGGACCGCGTGTACAACAATCGCTCATGTATGGTGCTTCTCCAGCAAAAAATACATTCGAAGGTATTGTTAGCTGGGCAACAAGAATTGAGTCACGAAAACAGATGCATGGTGAGGTAGCTGTGTTAGAATGTCATGAAAATCCTCCATTTGCAGGAGAATTCAGAAAGCCACACGGTGAAAAACTGAGCAGACTCTGTAATTCCTGTCACAAAACAGGCCATACAGAGGAGAAGTGCTGGTCATTGGGCAGAGGCAGACCTCCACCCTATTTCAAAAAACGCAGACAGCCACACTCTGATGACACAAACCAGCGCTCTGCAAGTGACCAAAGCTCAAATGCACCTAAAACTGAGCTAACAACTTTGGTCACTCAAGGCCTTCAGCTATTAGCGTCATTTGCTAGTCGGGTAGCAGCCCAATAGCAAATGGCTCAATAGTTTAACATCTAAATTCATTGAATCTGTCACATTTTTCCCTCAAATGTATTGACACGAGAACGAGCAGAGACTCGTCAGAGACCAGAAACAATATAATTTCATTTATATTCTTAAATTCTAATATACATTATATTGTAATCGCCAAGCAGGCATTAAT
Source organism: Rhinichthys klamathensis goyatoka (assembly GCF_029890125.1). Lineage (NCBI taxonomy): Eukaryota > Metazoa > Chordata > Actinopteri > Cypriniformes > Leuciscidae > Rhinichthys > Rhinichthys klamathensis. The sequence continues at coordinate 8,168,593 of NW_026606587.1, read as the reverse complement.
TGGAGAAGTGTGACATTAATCCTTACAGTTCGATTTCGTTGACCTGCTATCCAGTGCCAAAAGGGCGGAGGTGTGTTTTATTAATTTTTGCCTTTAAAAAACACTCCCAGAAGTGTGGCACAGGTAATAGCCAACTGATCAAGGAAGTAAATTAAGAAGGAGGGTGTGAACTAAACATCAGACAGACCACAGCCTTTTAAAGGTAACTAGAGACCTGCACTAACCAAACGTGTGACGACACCATGAACTAATTCATGCCCACAGATCTGGCTGTTATGAAAGCTCTAATGCTGTGACACAGCAGACTGTGAAGGCTCGACTGCAAGAGCAGCTTTAAGGTGTCGCACACTGCACTGATGCAACAGCAATAATTCAGACCTGGTCAATGAAAACTCGGTTTCATGTGACAGCTGGAATTAAAATTGCAATGTACATGATAATGGAGCAAGCAAAAGAATTCCACATGTCCGAATCTGAAACTGTTGAAAACATCAGAATTAACTGTGGTTCTCTCTGCATTTGTTTCTGTCAGGTTTACTTCTGCAATTCCTCAGGGGACGGATGCCAGGACGGCCGGACCTCACGATTGTTAGAACATAACCTGAGACTCGGGAGATGGGTGAAAAGACACTTCAAAGGCCATTTACATCTCACAATAGCACATCAGTAAATTAGCATGGCCTCCCAGTTTAGAACTGGAACTAAAATTTGCAACACAATTGTTATAGAGTAGATTCCACCCATCTCCTATGAACACTGAACACACTCCTCCATCACTACACCCTCACAGCATCATCACCTGGAATAGATCAAGTCTATTCAGACTGAACACTACACATCATGAGAAGATAAAGATGACATAGAGTCCAAAAGTGTCACTTCACTAAAGATCTATTGTGCATCTTCACACTAACAGATCCAGATAGCTTCACACACATAGGATGGTAAAGCTGATCCCATGATGACCGAGGCACACATAGGCTAGCATACGCTATTCACAACACTCTGCCAACTCATGGGAAAACACTGTAATATACATATGAATGGCTACAGTCACAAATCAATGATGCAAAAACAAAATTAAAGCAGAGGCAGACCTGCTATTAAATTTAAAAATGTTTAAACTCTCTGATTGTTATTAGGGTGGTTGGAAGGTCAGAGCGCCCCTGATTTCTCAGCAACCACTAATAACAGAAACATCATAACAAATAGATCTGAAGTGTGAGCGCTTCAAACAATTACAGAATTTACAATTCAACCCTGTCATTGACTGTGACTTAGCCAACAACACACACACACACACACACTCTCTCTCACACAAACTATCACACTCACACACAGACGCACACACACACACACACACCCTCACACAAACACACAATCTCACACCTGTTGCAAGGAATGAACAATCTCCATTCTTGAATACATTTAAGCATGTTTCAAGTCACTTCTTAAGATTGCATAAGTGGCTTACATTGGAAGATTCCTGAACAAACAGTGATTCTTCATATTTTTTTTATTTTTGAATATTATTGTTATTACAAGACGTATTGATGCATACCATTTATTTGATTGCTTTGATTACACTGACCTCTTGCTGCATTTCCTTTGTATAATTCAAAAAATATATATATATATATATATATTTAAGAATTGGATATTTAATATGAGACATCCTTACCATTCAGGACCTTGAAAAACATATGAGACAGATGTACCATTCACACCTGCTGACAAGAACATGGTATTTTACATTGAATATGACATGATTTAGTTTTGTTGCATTATGCGTTTCTAAGGATTTCTTCGCGAGTTCAAGTTCATATGTGTTCAATCGAGAAGCGGACATTTAAGATGCTTTTCAGGTGTCTCACACAAAGCAGTGTGAAGCCAAGGAGAACACCTTCATCCACTGAGGTCTGTCCAGACAGCCGCACCGTTGGGAGGTGACAGGATTGGTCAAGAAGGAACAGATTATCATCATGGGGAAGGTGCCAGGGAAGCGGAAGTTTCTCCATGAAGGAATGACACGTCAACTGAACAAGTCAAAAGGTCCAGATTGACTCTATGAACTTTGCCTACATCACAGAAAGAAAGCCTGAACGCACTCATCCACCTGCTGGACTCAAGCTACATACACCTGGTGGGACCAGGTGTTCTGCAGGTGAACACAGCCCTCTGAGCTTCTACAGATGCTGACATTGCAAAGACAATTTTGAGTTACATCTCAAGGATTACAACAAACGTCTTACTGTGACCCCGTATGTGTTTATCCTAATATGACCCACGGGGTCAAGGAGGGAAATCTGTAAGACTGAAGAAAACTGGTTGAAGGAATCCACCTCACCACAGATCTATAAGGCAAAGGACCTTGCTTGCACATTAACATTTGAACATCTCACACACACACACACACACACACACCCCGCACCCCCCTTCACCTTATCTACATTTTCTCTCTCTCTCTCAGTCAGTAACACTAAAAAACGCACACAAGTATATATATGGTTTAATGTGAATGATTATTGTGTTTAGTATCATTTTAAAGGTCTCAGGGTGGCTGGTTCAGATGTCTCATTCCAAATAAGTAAAACAAAAGGAAATAAGGTTTTTAAGAGTTTAGGAATAACTGGCACACAAAGGAATGTGGTCTCTAGGCACTCCCAAAGGTATAAATTCATGAATGCTAATTTCCACTGTTAGCAAATGGTACCATGTAAATCAACTTCTGCCCCCAGTAAGTCTGGGGGGGTGAACAGTAAATTTCCACTGTGAACACAGGTTTACATATGAAATGAGGTCTGGCTATTTAATGGAATGCAGCAAGGGATCGTGGCTCTTTTCTGTATCTCAGATCAGCCCGTGAGGTTAGCTCATGTAGTTCTTAAATGTTGGGTTTGCATCTATTTCTCTTGTCCTAGAACATTTGATGATTTGCATTGATTACCTTTCAATTCATTATGGAATTGTTATAATACATTTACCTGACATAATAAATTGTTATATTTGATTATTCTAACAGACCTTGACTTTATTTTCATTGGAGTTAAAAGGAATAGTCAAACATTAACATATATTTAATGATGCACAGATATCATTGAAAAACACTTTCATTTTATGGAGTCAGATGAAACGAGTTAATACATAAGATAAAATGTATTGTATTTAATTAAAAATCCCTTTGCCATTGGAAGAGACGGAACGCGCGTGAGACCTTCACCGCTAATTTGAATGCCGCCCTTGGATCAAATTAGACGGACTTACACATGCAAAGCTTATTTACATGGGGAGATCATTTCTTACTCTGCCTTTCGGAAAAAGTTCACTGTTGAAAGGAGTATCTCTATCTCTAGGGAATTGGCTGACCTGCAGTCTAGATGTGAGGATGCACCTGAACCTGAACTAATCAAAGATTTTCTTACTAAAAAGTCTGAATTTGATATTTTGGCTGCATGCCGACGGGGCAATAGAAGCATTACTTAAGTCTCGTCATAGTTATTATGAGTCTGGAGATAAGCCAGGAAAAATATTGGCACACCAAATCCGACAATCTGCCTCGGCTCAACATATCTTACAAATTAATACTGTCAATGGCACAGCTATTGACCTTCAAACTATTAATGACCAATTCAGGAATTTTTATGCTTTGTTATACACTTCTGAGTGTTCATCTGAAGAGGTTCAGTTGGACAGTTTCCTTAGGCCCCTAAACATTCCTTCCATTGACCCCGAGACATCTTCTAGGATGGATGAGCTTTTTACAGTAGATGAAATTAAAGATGCATTACATTTGATGCAGAATGGGAAATGTCCAGGGCCTGATGGTCTTCCTACTGAATTTTTTAAGGCATTTGCAGATAAACTTTCCCCACTACTGCTAAATATGTTTAACGAATCTTTATAATGCGGCATACTCCCTCCTACTTTAAGACAGGCCTCCATTTCACTTTTATTGAAGAAAGGCAATGATCCCCTTTTCTGTAGTAACTATCGCCCTATTTCTTTGTTATGTGCGGATGTTAAAATATTAGCTAAGATGCTGGCAAGGCGTCTAGCCCTCAGGTGCTCTTCGGTCATTTCTGACCGAAACATTTTCTGTTTTGAATTTTATCAAATCACAGCTTCCACCACAACTTGGTGACTTTTATGGCATTAGGTATGTGAACACAAAAAAAAAATGAGGTCATCATCCGAGCAGGCTAAGTGGTCGTACAAAAATTTGCCACACTTGTGCTCTTCAGTCAAAAATGACAGAGGAATGAACAGGAAATTGACAAAAACACACAAATTCTCTACAAATCGACCACGATGCAGAAAAGAAAGTGCTCAGCAATGAAGGGGTGAAACTCTAAAACATCAATAGTGAAAAACATAACATAATTAATAATTATAATTAATATATATATATATATATATATATATATATATATATATATATATATATATATATATATATAATTAATATAATTATAATTAAAATTATTAAAATAATAATTAATATAATGTTTAAAAAAAGTCAATAATAATAATATAAATAATAATAAGCTTTGATAAAGCATTACTGTTTATTTTTGTATTTTTTTTATTGAACTGTAATGTTAACTGTAACTAACTTAACTGTAACTTTCTCTGTATTCAGGTTTGACTGTAGTAATAATGCAAAAACGTGTACACTTCACATCAAACTTATTTTAAAAAAAATTATAAACCTTGGCAAAAAGTATTATTTGAGAATTTCTAAAAAATACATTCAAATCACATCTTAAAAGTAAGTAATTTGGTCCAAAAACAACTAGAGAATTCGCAAGCCTCTCCATAGAGAGCTATACAGGCATCTAGTGGTAACACCATGCAATGACATGTTTTATTTAATTTTCTATCAACAGATGGCGCAAATCTGACTTAAAAAAATGGATTTAAAAGGCCTGGGCCCATAGTCAAGTCAAGTCAAGTCATTTTCATTTATATAGCACTTTTAACAATGTAGATTGTTTCAAAGCAGCTTTACAGAGATAAACATACAATTTACGGTAACAGAGATTGTTTTGGCTTTATAGCGATTTTTGAATAATGTTATTTCCAGCTAAAGTTAGTTTTGATTGATTCTCTTCCAGCAAAATTATCATTTGTTATCAAATTAGGGTCCACTAAGACAACGGCGTTCTTAAACGCGAACCTGTGACCTGATGGCGTTCACATGCGCATTAAGAATTGATTCAATAGTTATATTCGTTTGAATATATGTGCGCAGGTTTGTAATTTCCCTACAAACCATGCCTAAACAAACTACTTGTCTTGCCTATACATTAGATAAAGAATTTTGTTTTATTTTATCACTTCGGGGTACGCGAACCGGATTTTCAACAACGGTTTATCTGTAGAGTGGGAAAGGGATCCTCCATAGGGAGAGGATAGTTGACACTTCAGCACTGCATTGTCATCGGGTCCAGGCGAAGCTCCTTCGTCAGATCTGGATACGGCCTGGATCCGGCAGGCTGCGGGAAAACCTCGGGATAAACAAAGACACTAAAGTTAGCGTAGATGCCATTCTTCTTATGATGTAACGAGTACATCTGGATTTAAGAGAAGTGTTCCCAGTTCTGGCTGACCTAATCTATGCAGCCTAAAATTGAATTATAGAAGTCTATAATGTATTATGTAGCAGTAAATGAAGACATGTCTTATCGATTACAAGTTCAGTATGGCGTACCACAAGGCTCAGTACTAGGACCGTTGCTGTTCACTCTGTACATGCTACCATTAGGAGATATCATTAGGAAACATGGAGTTAGCTTTCACCGTTATGCCGATGATACTCAGCTGTATATTTCTTCAAAACCTAATGAAACTTACCAATTCACAAAATTAACGGAATGCATAGCTGATTTAAAAAATTGGATGACTAGTAATTTCCTACTACTAAATTCTGAAAAGACAGAGATTCTAATTATTGGACAAAAAACTTCCACACGTAATAACCTAGAATACTGTCTAACACTTGATGGCTGCTCTGTTAAGTCTTCGTCGTTGGTTAGGAACCTGGGTGTGCTCTTTGATACCAACCTTTCTTTTGAAAGTCACGTGTCTAGTATCTGTAAAACTGCATTTTTCCATCTTAAAAATATATCTAAAATACGCCATATGCTCTCATTGGGAAATACGGAACAATTAGTTCATGCGTTCATGACCTCAAGGCTAGATTATTGTAATGCTCTACTGGGTGGTTGCCCTGCACGCTTAATAAATAAACTACAGCTAGTTCAAAACGCAGCAGCTCGAATTCTTACCAGAACCAGGAAGTATGACCATATTAGCCCGGTTCTGTCAACACTGCATTGGCTGCCTATTAAACATCGTATACATTTTAAAATATTGTTGATTACTTACAAAGCACTAAATGGTTTAGCTCCGCAGTACTTGAGCGAGCTCTTAACGCATTATAGTCCTTCACGTCTATTGCGATCTCAAAATTCCGGCCAGTTGATAATACCTAGAATAGCTAAATCGACTGCTGGCGGTAGATCCTTTTCCTGTTTAGCACCAAAACTTTGGAACAGTCTTCCTACCATTGTCCGGGAAGCAGACACAGTCTGTCAGTTCAAAGCTCGACTAAAAACACATCTCTTTGACCTAGCATACACATAATACATTATAGACTTCTATAATTCAATGTTAGGCTGCATAGATTAGGTCAGCCGGAACTGGGAACACTTCCCTTAAATCTTGATGTACTCGTTACATCATAAGAAGAATGGCATCTACGCTAATATTAGTGTCTTTGTTTATCCCGAGGTTTTACCGCAGCCTGCCGGATCCAGGCCGTATCCAGATCTGACGAAGGAGCTTTGCCTGGACCCGATGACAATGCAGTGCTGAAGTGCCAACTTGTCTCTCCCTATGGAGGATCTCTTTCCCACTCTACAGATAAAGCGTTGTGAATTGAGTTGAGTTAACTTTATTGTCCCCGAGGGGATATTTTGCTTGGGCACAGTGCAGAGTTGTTTCATAAAACAAACATCATACAAAACATCACAAATTACAAAACACATCAACAAAAGCAGAAGCAAATATAGACACAGAAGAAAAAGGGACATAGTTGACAGCACAATTCCATGGATTAAAGTGCAAGTGCTTAAGTGCTAGTATGGTTGTTGCAAATTACTCCATTGTATTGAAGTTTATGTAAAGTGCATATGCTAAGGTGCTAGTATATATATTGCACATTGCCCTATTGCACTGAGATCACAAGTAAAGTGCTGAAGTGCTCACACAGTTTTATTTCACATCGTTCATCAACTTAATAGAGACTGGCACGAATGATAATTTTAAGCGATTAGTTTTGCATTTTGGTACACGGAGTCTTCTTCCCGATGGCAAGGTTTCATATTCAGGAAAGAGGGGATGTTGAGGGTCTGATTTAATTTTCATAGCCTGTTTTATAACTACCTGATCATACAGGCTCTGTATAGGCTCATATTCTCTCCTCCCTATAATTTTCATGGCTATTTTGTGCATGTTAGCAAGCTTATTTTTCACCTTAACTGTTAGGTTGCCAAACCATGCAGTAATTCCATATCGGATGACACTCTCTAAGATGGCATGATAGAAGATCATCATGATACGACTGCTCACACCACACAACCTTAGGCGCCTTAAAAAAATAGCCTCTGCTGCAGTTTGTTACACATGTTATCAACATGTGTATTCCAACAAAGAAGACAGTCAATATGGACACCTAAATATTTGTATGAGGACACCTGAGTTACTTACTGGTTTTTAATAACCACTGGCTTGTGGTCTGTAACTTGCCTCGGGTCGAAGACCATCTCCTTTGTTTTTTTGGATGTTTAAAATTAGTTGGTTGGTGTCACACCATTTAACAAATGTGTCTATTTCGTTCCCTTTCGAACGGTCACTTCGTTTTGCGTAGCTATACGCAGTGGGGAAACTCCTTTTCCTCGATTTACTGAAGCCTTTATGTAAAGCGCATTTGCAGCTGCACAGCTAGAACATGAGCGTCTGGCTCACTCATAGGCTGCGCTGCGGCAACTGCACATCCAATGGCGCGGGCGCCTCTGACGTGCGACCAATGAGATCACTCTGCGTCATACACGTCAGAGCCCGCCAAGGGGGCGTGACCTCAGTCTATAATAGTGCCCGAATTCGCCATTATAGCAGATTTTACTCCTTCAGCGACAAACTTCACGTCTCTGACCATTTATTGAGCCTTCGCCGTCGAACAAGCCCTTCAGCCTGAGCGAGCTACAGTTCAGCAGACTACACATCTCAACCGTGTTTCTCCTGACGCCGTCTCACCTGTGGCTATCCGGCGATATCCTTTTTCAATATCTGTTTATTATGTGTTTATATCTGTACCAGCGTTGTTCCATATGCCTCGTGTTTAGCGAGGCCTACGAACACGCGAGCTGCATTTCATGCCTGGGACTCTACCACGCAGAGAATGCACTCTCTGTCGGCGGATGTGCGGCCTGCGGGTGCATGCCTATCTCCGTGCTGCGAACTCGGCTAGCTATCTCTCTCTCGAGACGGCGGCGCCGCGTCACCCGCGCTTCCTTCTCTGGCCCTACTACAGCCAAGGAAGAAGAAGCGCCGCAGCCAACGGCATCCAGAGCACGGACGTTTGTGAACGCACGCCGGCCACGTCCCCGCGTGCTTCACTCTCTCCAGCTCAGTCATCTCCGGTCCTGTTCGAGGGAGATCAGCGTCCCCCCCCCACGTGGCGGGCCTCGTCTCCTCCGGCGGACCCAGCGAGGCAGGACTAACTTCGACGCTGAAATGCTTCGGATCCTAACACAGGCCGTCGCGGACCTCGAGCTCGAGTAGAACTAACCGTGCTAGCTGGCGCCGACCAGCAAAGCCGGCGAAACAGGCCTCTTAGCCCCGCCCTGCGGCTGATGCCCAACGCTAGCCGAGCGCTTCCCGCCGGAGTCGTCCTAGCACGCAAAGCAAAGAGAGGGCGCGTGTCCCGCGCTTGCCGGACCACCCTCAAAGAAGCCAGCAAAACTTCCCACAGCCCCCTGTTCAGTTCAGGCGGCTGGGGATTTTATTATTAAACAGGCCCGCAGCAGTGAGCGCGTCTTTGCAAACAAACGCCGTTTTCACGGCGACCCAAATAAAGCACACGAGCACAACACATGGGTTCACGGTCCCCCTTCACTAGGCAGCCCCTCCCCTGTTGTAACACTGACTTCCCCACACGTAAATGCTTGTGCAGTCAGTCTAACATTCAATGTGTGCACAAATCACAATATATGGGTTCACGGTCCCCCTTCACTAGGCGGCCCCTCCCCCTGTTGTAACACTGACTTCCCCACACGTAAATGCTTGTGCAGTCAGTCCAACATTCAATGTGTGCACAAATCACAATATATGGGTTCACGGTCCCCCTTCACTAGGCGGCCCCTCCCCTGTTGTAACACTGACTTCCCCACACGCAAATGCTTGTACAGTCAGTCCAACACTCAATGTGTGCAAAAATCACAATATAAGGGTATCAGGTCCCCCTATGTTAGGTGGCCCGTCCCAATCAGTGTGTCAAACCCTAGCCACACGGGTTATAGCCTGGCAAACTATCCCCGATGTGTCGAGTTGGGTTATAAGCACTATAAAGCGAGGCTACTCGCTCCAATTCGCTCACAGACCCCCAAAGTTTCATGCGGTTCTCGAGACTTAGGTGAGAAACAACGTGGGTCACATGCTTCGCACCGATGTACATAATTCATTAGCAAAGGGGCGATAGAATTAGTCCCCCCTGTGCTAAAACATACAGGTTTTTACAGCCGCTATTTTCTAATTCCGAAAAATGACGGCGGCCTCAGACCCACTCTAGATCTGAGACATTTGAACAAAGCTCTTATGAGATGGCCGTTCAAAATGTTAGCTATCAGTTTCACAAGCATAACACATGGGTTCACGGCCCCCCTTCATCGGGCGGCCCCTCCCCCGTTGTAACACTGACTTCCCCACACGCAAATGCTTGTACAGTCAGTCCAATACTCAATGTGTGCACAAATCACAATATAAGGGTATCAGGTCCCCCTACGTTAGGTGACCAGCCCCAATCAGTGTGTCAAGCCCTAGCCACACGGGTTCTAGCCTGGCTAGCTATCTCCGATGTGTCGAGTTGGGTCATAAACACTATAAAGCGAGGGTACTCGCTCCAATTCGCTCGCAGACCCCCGAAATTTCTGGCGGTTCTCGAGACCTCGGTGAGAAGCAACGTGGGTCACGTGCTTCGCACCGAAGTACAGAATCTATTAGCAAAAGGGGCGATAGAATTAGTCCCCCCGTGCTAAAACATATGGGTTTTTACAGCCGCTATTTTCTGATCCAAAAAAAAAAAAAAAAAAAAAAAAAGACGGCGGTCTCAGACCCATTCTAGATTTGAGACATTTGAACAAAGCTTTCATGAGACGGCCGTTCAAAACGTTAACTATCAAACATATCCTCGCGCAGGTGCGCCCGGGGGATTGGTTTGTCACAATGGATCTGAAAGATGCTTACTTTCACATTCAAATAAATCCTCGTCACAGGCCATTCTTGAGATTCGCCTTCGAGGGCCAGGCTTATTAATACACCGTTCTGCCGTTCGGTCTATCGTTGGCACCCCGTACATTCATGAAGTGTGTGGATGCAGCGCTTTCTCCTCTGAGACATCAGGGAGTGCGTGTGTTTAAATTATCTCGACGACTGGCTGGTGCTGGCACAGTCGAGAATCGAGCTATTAGCTCACAGGGATTTGATTCCCGGCCATCTAAAATGCCTGGGTTTAAAAAAGCCAACTAACCCCCAGCCAGAGCGTGATCTTTCTGGGCACAGTTTTAGACTCGAGAGCTATGACAGCGCGACTCACACCAGAGCGCGCGCTCTCGGTGCGAGCGCTCGCAGGCACTTTCAGATTGCGCGAGCGCGCGCCACTGAAGAAATTTCAGAAACTGCTTGGTCTCATGGCAGCAGCATCGCCAGTACTCCGTATGGGATTACTGCGCATGCGCCCGATGCAGCATTGGCTGAAACGCCGTGTGCCAACTCATGCATGGCATCAGGCAGCTTGCGCGTTATGGTGAATCACGGTTGTTTAAGAACCCTGATTCCCTGGCGGGCTCAGAACTGGCACCACGAGGGGGGGATTTTCGCCTCGAGAATCAACACCCACTGCAAATTGTTCTTCTCGAAGAACAGGGACGCGCTGGCTCATGTCTGGCCCAACCGTCCCCTTTATGCCTTTCCCCCCCCCGTCTCGATGATTCCACAAGTCATCAAACGGGTCAGAGAGAGCGGGTGCCCAGTCCTTCTGGTGGCCCCTCTCTGGAAAACCAGACCGTGGTTCCCGGAACTGGTTCAGTTATCGGACACAATCCCATGGCCTGTCCCACTGAGGAAAGACCTCCTCACACAGGCGAACGGGACATTGTGGCATCCGAGACCCGATTTATGGGCCCTCCATGTTTGGCCCCTCAACAGGTACCCAAGGACCTTCCTGAGAAGGTTTTAAGTACTATATCTGAAGCCAGGGCCCCGTCGACTCGGCGCCTGTATGCTTCAAAATGGTCAGGTTTTTCCAGCTGGTGCTCGAAAAATCAGGCTGACCCAGAGTCATGTGAGATATCTGTGGTTCTCTCATTCTTACAGGAGCTGCTGGACGCGGGTCACTCCCCGTCCTCGCTCAAAGTGTATGTGGCAGCCATAGCACCACATCATGTTCTTACGGCTGGCCAGTCACTGGGAAGAAACGACTTGGTCGTAAGATTCCTGGAAGGTGCGAGGAGAATGAACCCCTCCAGACCTCCGTCTGTGCCGCCTTGGGACCTCTCCACGGTCCTGGGGGCTCTGAAAGGTCTGCCTTTCGAACCGCTCCAATCGGTTGATCTAAAAACCCTCTCGCTGAAGACCGCTCTCCTTATGGCGTTGGCATCTATCAAGCGAGTGGGAGATCTGCAGGCGCTCTCTGTGAGCCCTGCATGTTTGGAGTTGGGTCCAGATGACTCCAGAGTCATCCTCAAGCCCAGACATGGTTACGTTCTTAAAGTGCTCTCAACACGGTTCAGAGCACAGGTGGTGACATTATCAGCCCTCCCTCCTTCTGCAGAGGATGGAGAGGTTAATCTTCTCTGCCCTGTCTGAGCGCTGAGAATCTATCGGGAGCGTTCTGTGTCTTTTAGACAATCAGAGCAGCTTTTTGTCTGCTTTGGTGGTAGATCCAAGGGGGATCCAGTCACTAAGCAAAGACTGTCTAGATGGATAGTGGATGCTATTTCTATGGCTTATACCGTAGTGGGTGAAGTTTGCCCTATAGGTATCAAGGCCATACGACCAGAGGTATGGCCTCGTCATGGGCTTGGTCATCTGGCATGCCCATTAGTGATATATGTGATGCGGCCGGCTGGTTCTCGCCTTCCACATTTATAAGTTTCTATAATAAGAAAGGGCCTTCCCTGCAGGCGAAGGTGCCTTCGGTATGATTAAGACCCGTCGGTGGCCGGTCTTGTCATATATTACTGTGCACTATCACATTCACATATATATATATATATACAAAACCCGCTACTGGCCGGTTGTATTTCATGCATAAACCCGCTGTTGCCGGTTATATTTACATATATATAAAACCCGCTTTTGGCCGGTTATATGACATATATAAAACCCGCTTTGCCAGTTATATTCCATACATATATAAAACCCGCTTTGGCCGGTTATAATTTCATATATAAACCCACTTGACTGGTTATATGTTCATATACTAATAACCCCGACAGTGTCTGGGTTCATTGGTGTAGTATGTTGGGTTATTTCTAACTGAAATGTACTATTTTAGACCTGACGGTGTCTTGTCTATTTATACATAATTATGCGGTTATGGCTTGTTCTGTATGCTCAGGGGCCTGAGTTGCAATGGCAGCCAGTTACTCAGTGCGGCGTTTTGCATAGCGTCCCCACTGCGTATAGCTACGCAATACGAAGTGACCGTTCGAAAGGGAACTACTTGGTTACTCACGTAACCTCAGTTCCCTGAGTTAGGGAACGAGTATTACGTAGCCAGCCGCACTATAGTAACATGGCAAGTTGTCGCTTCAGTCGTTAAACCTGCTATAATGGCGAATTCGGGGACTATTATAGACTGAGGTCACGCCCCCTTGGCGGGCTCTGACGTGTATGACGCAGAGTGATCTCATTGGTCGCACGTCAGAGGCGCCCGCGCCATTGGATGTGCAGTTGCCGCAGCGCAGCCTATGAGCGAGCCAGACGCTCATGTTCTAGCTGTGCAGCTGCAAATGCGCTTTACATAAAGGCTTCAGTAAATCGAGGAAAAGGAGTTTCCCCACTGCGTATAGCTACGCAATACTCGTTCCCTAACTCAGGGAACTGAGGTTACGTGAGTAACCGAGTAGTTTTGATACATACAGGAGTCCGTTTTCTTGTACAAAAGGCTTAGGATCGCGGTATCGTCAGCAAATTTCATTATATGGTTATTAGAGTGTACATTCCTGCAATCATTTGTGTACAATGTGAAGAGTATTGGTGAAACAACACAGCCCTGAGGAACACCTGTGTTACAGTATTTGATCTCTGATAGTGTCTCATTGACCTTCACTTGCTGTGCCCTGTCAGTTAAAAAAGAATAAAACCAATTAAGATGGTATTGACATTCATGTTTTTAAGCGTGCTTTTAAATAAGCTTAAAAACATGAATGTCAATACTATCTTAATTAAATGGTTTTATTCTTTTGCACTGTATTAAAAGCTGAACTAAAATCGACAAATCGAATTTCGGTTCGCGTACCCCGAAGTGATAAAATAAAACAAAATTCTGTATCAAAATTTATAGGCAAGACAAGTAGTTTGTTTAGGCATGGGTTGTATGGAATTACAAACCTGCGCACATATTTTCAAAAGCACATAACTATAGAATCAATTCTTAATGTGCATGTGAACGCCATCAGCGTTAATCACAGGTTCGCGTTTAAAGTCTGTTTAGAGAGAACGGCGTCGTCTTAGCGGCCCCTAATTTAATAACAAATGATCATTTCGACGGAGGTGAATCAATCAAAACTAACTTTAGCTGGAAATAACATTATTCAAGAACCGCTATAAAGCCAAAACAATCTCTGTTACCTTAAATTATATGTTTATCTCTGTAAAGCTGCTTTGAAACAATCCATTGTTAAAGGAGCTGTATGTAAGAAATTTATTTCAATTAATCATAAAATGGCCCTGAAATGTCACTAGACATTAAGAAATCATGTACATTTCAAATACTTATATCACTGACAACAGTAGTCTGGCCAGGATATTGTCATTTAAAAAGTGCAGCTGCAGCCCTCAACTGATGTTGATGTTGTCATGTTGTGTTTTGGTCTGATGCTCCACCCTCCACCTATCTACCAATCACGAAGTCAGTAGTGTTGCGGCATCCGGGTTGCCAGCTCTGCTCTAGTTACCACAGCTGCAGCTCGTCACGTTCCTGCTGGATCCTGCAGCCGATCTGGCAACCTCGAGTCAGGGAGGAGGGGGAGGGGATACACCACTCTACAGTAATTTGAAAGTGATTGCAGTACTAGTTTTGGCCACAATCTTACATACAGCTCCTTTAAAAGTGCTATATAAATGAAGATGACTTGACTTGACTATAATGCTTTAAAAGCTCGCTCAAGTACTGCAGAGCTAAACCATTTAGTGCTTTGTAAGTAATCAACAATATTTTAAAATGTATACGATGTTTAATAGGCAGCCAATGCAGTGTTGACAGAACCAGGCTAATATGGTCATATTTCCTGGTTCTGGTAAGAACTCGAGCTGCTGTGTTTGAACTAGCTGTAGTTTGTTTATTAAGCGTGCAGGGCAACCACCCAGTAGAGCATTACAATAATCTAGTCTTGATGTCATGAACGCATTAACTAATTGTTCTGCATTTGTTAATGAGAGCATATGGCGTAATTTATATATATATTTTTAAGATGGAAAAAGGCAGTTTTACAGATACTAGACACGTGACTTTCAAATGAAAGATTGGTATCAAAGAGCACACCCAGGTTCCTAACCGACGACGAAGACTTGACAGAGAGCAGCCATCAAGTGTTAGACAGTATTCTAGGTTATTACGTGTGGAAGTTTTTAGTCCAATAATTAGAATCTCTGTTTTTTCAGAATTTAGTAGTAGGAAATTACTAGTCATCCAATTTTTTATATCAGCTATGCATTCCGTTAATTTTGTGAATTGGTAAGTTTCGTTAGGTTTTGAAGAAATATACAGCTGAGTATCATTGGCATTACAGTGAAAACTAATTCCATGTTTCCTAATGATATCTCCTAATGGTAGCATGTACAGAGTGAACAGCAACGGTCCCAGTACTGAGCCTTGTGGTACGCCATACTGAACTTGTGATCGATAAGACATCTCTTCATTTATTGCTACAAATTGATAACGGTCAGATAAGTATGATTTAAACCATGCTAATGCAATTCCACTAATGCCAACATCATTTTCGAGTCTATTTAACAAATAGACATCAAATAAGCTTTTGTTAGCAGTTTCTGCTCATATGTTAAATATATAGTATGTTTTGTCAAAAATAAACTTATCAACTGTTATAGTGTTTGTTCCAGCTAGGCTATATCAAAATAACGAATCCTTAACTTTGAAATATGTATAATAAATGTATTGGCATACTTTAAAAAACAATACTTTATAAGAGATTTATGGAAAAAGACAATTTTCTTTTCAAGATGTTTCCAACTCTAACTTTGAACCAATTCTATTGAATGGCCCATATAACCTATTTGAACAGGATTTGTTTCCAGGTATGACTAAAAATGTGCTTTTGACTTTCATTTATATTTTGATTATTTATATATATATATATATATATATATATATGTCTGTGTGTGTGTATGTTAGTATATATGTATATATATTTTCCTTGCATTCTTTCTTGTGACACACCTGAATGAAATGAATGCATCTTTGTCTTCTCAGGTGAGAATCACCTAATTATACATGAGGGGGTTGGGCCGTTCACGCCCATTCGCATATTGCCTTTCAAAAAAAAAAAAATGTTTTTCACAATTTAAAGCAATCTTTGGTGTTATGTGAATGATTAGAAAGGACGATTTTCAGATCATTTTGAAGCAAATACTCTAGGCCACTCTATAATACTCTAGTCTTGTGGAGACATATTTAGTATGTGTTTTGTGGCCTTATTTCAGAAACTTTAATTTTTTGTTTTATCAATAAACATGCATAAACAATATTCTCTCAAAAATACAAATCTCAGATCGGTCCCGAATCGCTCTTAAGCTAATCAGGGCCCGTATTCATAAAGATTCTGAGAATCCTCTCAGAAAACTCTTAATTTAGCTTAAAAACTTTTACGTAGGAGTCTTAGCTTAAGAGCGATTCGGGACCGATCTGAGAGCAACTCTGAGTAAGGAAAAGACAAAAACTGTCATCTTAGTGAGGAGGCGGGGCTGACCCCGTTGCTATGTATGACACAATCTTTTGAAGACTGTGTTTGGTTGGTTGTCCAAGAAGGAAAAAAAGAGAGATTTTAACTATAGGGTCTATTCTAAGCCTTCACTTTGAAATTACATGCGTGATTTTTCCTATTTTACCGTTCTCTCTCTTACACACACACACACACACACACACACACACACACACACACACACACACACACACATTATATATGTGTATATAAATCCTTTTTTTTTATTTACCATGCTGTTAATTTCCTATAAGGTATTTGATTGGCTTAGAATGATACAAATTTTTCCACTCTTTCCAATTACACTGATTGCTGGCATGTCTATTTAAGTGGTGGTTTGAATGTTGGTTTTAATGTAACAAACATGGAATCAAAACCAAGAAGGCCGAGCAAGCCCGACTGGACAGAGGAACAGTGTTTACTGTTAGCCCAGTTAGTGGATGAACACAAGGCCATCCTTAAAGGAAAATTCGAGCCGGGTGTCAATCTATAGCATCTTATTAACTCACTGTCATCCACTGTCTGCAACACATTTCTTCTCCCTCTTCGTCTTTCTGCCATTTTCTCCTCTGCTAAAGAAACTTTAAAGCCTCTTAAAAGTCCTCGTCCGTACTCCTAACCATTTTGACCTTAAGACCTCTTTTAAGGGTTAAGATACTTTCTGAATTACTTTTTTCTTTACTAGGATTTTTCTTTAATTTTAAGAGTAAATGCCCACATTTCTAAGAATTTTCTTAGAATTGTGTCACTAGGAGCAACTCTTTTCATTAAGATTCTTTATGAATACGGGCCCTGAAATACTGCAATAATTGAAGAAATATTTGTAAAAATTAAAAAAAAAAAATTCAATGGCAAAAATGGACCATAAATATTGCATAAATATTAATAAGTAACTTCAAATTCTCTCAAAATACAAAATTAAAAAGAAAAAATATTATAGAACAAAAATTGGTTTTACTGGGATGGAAGAAAGTTTCATTTTTAGGTGTCCGGTCACTTCTGACCGGGAAGATCAGTTTTTTTTTGCCTTCAATCATTTCTACAGACCAAACTGGGTTTGTCAAGGGTAGGCACTCTTTTCACAATGTCAGGCGTCTATTTGATATATAGTACTCTCCCTCAACATCTTCCACCCCTGAGTTTGTTATTTCGATGGACGCAGAGAAAGCATTTGACCGTGTGGAGTGGCCTTATTTATTCCATACATTAAAAAGGTTTGGATTTGGCTGTAAATTTATCTCGTGGATTAAACTTCTTTATGCTTCTCCTTTGGCTCGTGTCCGCACAAACAATGATTATTCTGATTATTTTCCCCTTGGACATTTGGACAAGAATTTGGTTACCCTTTTTAGAGCATGTTAAATCTATGCAGCTGGATGCAGTCCCGATTGACTGACTGACCTGACCACCCACCCTGCACTATCAGTGTTGGTTATTCTGGCAGCACATTTTATTTACTAAGTTTTTGGGTTACTCAACTTTACCTACTAGACCTAGTTAAGGCTTACTTTGGCCTATGTCTGTATTATTACATACAGTTCTGTTATAATATATTATATACTGTACTAAACCTGTTAGTGGGGTGAGGGACTTTGTGTTGGCGTTTTTGTATTGATGTTTTTTTTTGAGTGTTTGTCTCTGTTGTGAAAAATTCAATAAATAAATCATATATATATATAAAAAAAAAGATTCTTTGTGCGTCGAATTGAAATAGATGCTGCACGTTGAACTGTTGCCGAACTAATAAATCAACACTGCGTATGTACAGAAAATAACAAACTGCAATATTGAAAATGGCCACTAGGTTGCGATTATATACCATGACCAGATGGGCAGAACAAATATATCACCACATCCTTTGAGAAAGTGGCTGGACTAACACCCCCTCCAGTGGCTTAGTCTCTAAGGTCTATAATTCCATTCTGTTACAACAATGTACCTATATTCCAGCTACTACTGGAAAAGGGAAGTAACAATCAAGCCTGGCTGGGATGTGTTATGAGCCAGGTGTTTTACTGCATCCACCTTGCACATCAGATGATCCACTGCAATCTTATTAATAGGGCATACATTACTCCAAATGTATTGTATAAAATGAAGGTTAGATCTGATCCTTATTGTCATCTTTGAAACAAATCTATAGTAGGTTCTTATATGCATGTGCTTTGGAAATGCCCTATGGTGGTAGTCTGGGTTTCCCCATACTGCCTTCCCGCAGCGCGATTTTATTCACGCTGAAAGGCAGTATGGATACCATGGACCAAATTTTCGCCTCATTTAGGGAACCAATCACAGAACGGGGAGGAAGCAGCAAGACGATGACGCGTCTATGCGACACACCGAAGCAGTTTGTTTGTTTATACCTATGGATCAAACATGGCAGTAGACGCGAAGTTACCTTTCGATGCAGCCTTACGGCCGTTTCACTCATAGGTTTCACACCGCAATGCAAGCGTGAGCGGCATTTGAGCAGCGCGTCAGCGTAACTACATCGTCACTGCAGCTGCAGGCGAGAGTATTCACACTGGAAGCGTTTGTAGACAGTGTCACAGCAGCGGCTCCAAAGCTACATATCGTTAGCCTCATAGCATAATTGCTTAAGTCATTTTGTGTTTTTTCTTGTTTTCCAAAGACATTGAAATATGACTTCGGCATTATATATAAGCGAGCAATTCTTTACAAAGACAACTATACATTTGTTTTTAGAAGTTGGTCATTTTATAACATTGATAGTCTTGAAAGTTTGTAATGGGGAGGTGTACAACATTCGCATATAAGTTAAATGTAATACAACAAAACAACCCAGAAAATGGCTCCAATCTATTAGTTTCAGTCATACTTTCGATGTTTACAAGACCGCAACTCCGCGGATAAAAAACAAAACACAAATAAACCACACACTCGGGTTTGATTTGGGTTGTGCTAGCCTGTAGCTGTCTGTGTGTTAACGTTACATGCAGGGTTCTAAATTAACTTTTTTGATCACCAGCCAATGTGGCTGGTAACTTTTTTGGAGATCTCTGGTCTGCAGCTATACCAACTTGGCTGCAGACCGGAGATCTCCAAAATTTGGGCGTGAATCACGCATTCATGTCATGTACCTGTCTGTCAATGGGAGGAAACCACGCCCTATGTTGGAGCTCCCACCTCATTTTGGATCTCAAATCTGCAGCTATACCCTTCTCCTGCAGGGAGCATTTGCGCACGAAGGTACCTCACAAAACTGACTTCTGAGGTAGCGTAACAGTTTAATTATCTACAGCAAAATAGAGCTTTGCGAGCTTTGGTGATAGCTAAACAAATATTTAATTACTTATTTCTCACTAAAAATTACATCAGAAGTGGAAAACATTGGTTAAAAATGTACATTTTCACACAAACTGACCAGCAACCGCAACTTTCAGACGCCATCTTTCTTTTTCTAGCTCAACTGTCACCGAAATACGATTCAACGCATATGATTGTGGGAAATCAAAGGGAGCAAAGGAAACATCTCTACTGCCTTCAAAAATCAATCAGATGAAGGTATCTCAGGAGTCAGGAGTCAAGAAGATAACATTGAATTCGGACGTGCCTTGATACCTTGGAATGCCTTCCTGCCTTGATGCCTTCCTACCTTGGAATGCATCCTCCGAAGGCAGCATTTTTAAGTTTTCGAATGCAGCCAGTGATTATGAAATTATGCATTGGGTATCAAAATTAGATGGTTACAATCTTTCATTAATAATGATTCCTCTCCCCATTCTGGTTTGAGATTCCTACTGCTGTAATCAAAAAATGTGGCAACATAAGTTTTTTGTTCCAACTCTCTAAACTCTTGTTCCAACTCTCTAAACTCTCCCAGTAAAACTTTCTGCTTTTCACCAACAAGTATTATTATACTGAAAATGTATTTTAAAACATAATTTTAGCCCACATAACATGTCAGAATCAGAATCAGAATCAGAATGGGGGTTTATTCGCCCTGAATGTTTACAGACAAGGAATTTACTTTGGCAGGAGGTGCATACATATAACATACAACATATAAGGTACATGCTATAATAACACAAAAAATGTGCCCACATGGGGTATCTAATAAAGGAATGGTGCAAATATGCCAAAGTGCAAAAATAGCATTAAGTTCAAGTTTAAAGTCAGTGTCACTGAGAGCTCCAGGCCTTGTTAAGGAGGCCAGTAGCAGAAGGGAAAAAACTGTTCTTATGACGTGAGGTGCTGGTCTTGACGGACCGCAGCCTTCTGCCAGAGGGGAGTAGCTGAAACAGGGAATTACCAGGATGGGAGGGATCTGCCACAATCCTCTTTGCTCATTTCAGCACCCTTGAGGAGTACAAGTCCTCGAGGGAAGGCAGATTGCAACCAATCACCTTCTCCGCAGTGCGGATGATACGCTGCAGTCTGCTCTTATCCTTGGCCGTGGCAGCAGCATGCCAGGTGGTGATGGAGGAGGTAAGAATGGACTCTATGATGGCTGTATAAAAGTGAACCATCATTGTCTTCGGGAGCTTGAATTTCTTCAGTTGCCGTAGGAAATACATCCGCTGTAGTGCTTTCTTGGCGAGGGAGCTGATGTTCAGTTCCCACTTTAGGTTCTGGGAGAGGATAGTGCCCAGGAAACAGAAGGACTCCACAATGTTTACTGGGGAGTCACACAGGTTGATGGGGGTAGGTGGGGCTGTACTCCTTCTAAAGTCCACTACCATCTTCACTGTCTTTAGAGCATTGAGCTCTAAATTGTTCTGACTACACCAGGACACCAGGTTGTCAACTTCCCACCTGTAGTCAGACTCATCCCCATCAGAGATGAGCCCAATGAGGGTGGTGTCATCCGCAAACTTCAAGAGTTTGACGGATGGGTGACGGGAGGTGCAGCTGTTGGTGTATAGGGAGAAAAGCTGAGGAGAAAGGACGCAGCCCTGAGGGGAGCCGGTGCTGATAAACTGGGGGTCAGAGACTTGTGACCCCAGCTTAACGCACTGCTTCCTGTCAGACAGAAAGTCTGTGATCCACCTACAGGTGAATCCGGTATTTTGAGCTTGGTGAGCTTGTCCTGTAGCAGGGCAGGGATGGTGTTATTAAAGGCGGAACTAAAGTCCATAAACAAGATCCTGGCATAGGTTGCCGGAAAGTCCAGGTGCTGGAGGGTGAAGTGCAGAGCCATGTTGATTGCGTCGTCCACAGACCTGTTGGCTCTGTAGGCAAACTGCAGGGGATCCAGGAGAGAGTCTGTGATTGATTTGAGGTGGGCCAGCTAGTGTTGTCAAAATATTCGGTACTTCGGTACCAAGTCGGTACTAAAAAAATGTAAACGTCACGGTATCAAGTCCCGGTGGTACCGAATACCCGGTCAAACCCGGTTCTGGACGCGCATGCATGCACGAAGGGCGTGAAGTTGCGTCCTCTTCATGAAAGCGCTGAGACATGGCGACCGACGGTGCTGCTGATGTGGTGTCTGTGTATATTAAACTGCAAAACGACTGTTTAAATAATATGAACCCTGCATGTTCTGCTTGTCTCTGTGTGAATGAATGGTTCAGACGCGCGGTTTCATTTAACGTTACCTCACACACACACACACACACTGCCTCGCGATATGATGACATGATTCATGATTCCATTCATCTCCGAGAGTCACTTCATGAGCATTTTACCGTTTCATTTGAGAAAAACTATCGTCATATCATACACACACAGAAACTCAAGGTCTTCACGGCAACCCGTCAAAATAAAAGTTTGGTTTAACTTAAAGATATTGACAGAAATAATTATATTAGGCTACTGTACAATAGATGTAACAACGTCTCCATTAATTAAAAATACTACTACTAATAATAATAATCTGTGGTAGAAGGTTGCTTATTTTTCACTTGATTTTTTTATAAGCAATATTTCTCATTATCATCAATATTTTCGTTTAAACAGCATGTAGCCTTCAATGCTTTCATAAATTTACCATCATAAATAATAAAGTGATTGAATTGAATTTAATATATTTTTTTTTTCAAATAGTTAAATAAAATAGTTCAAACTGATTTTGCTGTGGTACCGAAATTGGTACCGAGAACCGTGACATTTTAATGGTATCGGTACCAACTACTGGAATTTTGGTACCGTGACATCCCTAGGGCCAGCACCAACCGCTCAAAGGACTTCATTACCACCGAGGTCAAGGCGACGGGTCTGTAGTCATTATGTCCTATAGGCCTTGGCTTTTTGGGCACAGGGATGATGGTGGAGGACTTAAGACAAGCTGGTACATGGCATGTCTCCAGAGAGGTGGTGAAGATGGTGGTGAACACAGGAGACAGCTGGTCCGCACAGTGCTTAAGGGTGGCTGGAGAGATGGAGTCTGGCCCGGCTGATTTCCGTGGGTCTGCTTCTTGAAGAGTCTGTTTACTTCACTCTCTTGAACGAAGAGAGCCAACGCTGTGGTGTGGGGAGGGAGCTCTGGTGAAGAGTGGTGTAGAACAGGACTGTCCAATTGCCTGTCGAATCTACAGTAAAATTCATTCAGGTCGTTAGCCAAGCGAGAGTCATTAGTGGTGTGGGGGGCTCTGGGCTTGTAGTTGGTAATCTGCCTAAGCCCTCTCCAGACAGAAGCGGAGTCGTCAACAGAGAACTGGTGCTGCAGCCTCTCTGAATAAAGTCGTTTAGCCTCCTTCACGGCTTTTTCAAACCTGTTTTTCGACTCCTTGAATCGATCTCTATCCCCACTCCTAAATGCTTTCTCTTTCTCCACCCTCAACCTTCTGAGTTTGCCTGAAAACCAGGGCTTATCGTTGTTAAAATGCACCCTGGTGCGTGTTGGAATACAGCAGTCTTCACAGAAACTGATCGTTACAGCCTCTGTGTGCTCATCCAGGCTATTGGAAGTGTACCTGAACATATCCCAGACAGTAAAGTCCAAACACGCTGATTTCCGCAGGTCCTCTAAGGCCTCACCGGTCCACTGTTTTGATATCCTCACAGCGGGTTTACAGAGTTTTAGTTTCTGCCTGTACGCAGGAATCAGGTGGACCATGGCATGGTCAGAGTGACCCAGTGCTGCACGAGGAACTGCGTGGTAGGCTTTACTGACCGTAGTGTAGCAGTGATCCAGAGTGTTATCTTTTCTGGTAGGGCATTTGATGAGTTGTCTATATTTGGGGAGATCATGGTTGAGATTACCTTTGTTAAAGTTGCCAAGAATGATAACTAAGGAATCCGGATTTGTTCGCTCCACACTTAGTATCTGATCGACGAGTAAGCGATGGGCTTCTTTAACATTAGCTCCCGGCGCTATGTAAACACCGACCAAAATAAACGACGCAAACTCGCGAGGCTAGTAGAAAGGTTTACAGTTTATAAAAAATGATTCCAAGTCCGGTGAACAGTGTTGCAGAATCACTGTGACATCTACACACCAGCTACTGTTAATATAAAAACAAATACCTCCACCTTTCGTTTTACCAGAAAGAGCCGCGTCTCGGTCCGCTCTCAGCAACCTAAAGCCGGGCAGTTGTAACGAAGAATCCGGGATCAGATCGCCCAGCCAAGTTTCCGAGAAACATAGGACAGACGCTGCAAGAAAGTCTCTGCTTCTCACCATCAGTAGCTGGAGTTCATCCATTTTGTTGCATAGTGAACGAACATTTGAGAGAAAAATGCTTGGTAGTACTGTACGGTTACCGCGTCTGCGAAGTCGCACAAGAGCACCCGCTCGCTTTCCCCTTCTCCGCCAACGTTCCTTTGTTCGCTCAAAGCCGAGCCCGGCTTTCACTAGAATGTCCACTAATTCTGCCGCTGGGAGCATAAAAGTGGGAAATAAATCCGCTGGAATTGTTTTCCTGATATTTAGAAGCGCTTCTCTTGTTAGAGAACGCCGAAAATCATGACAAGACACTGAGTTAACAAACAAAACAAAACACGACGCACCATCCGACCGTGGCTGCCATGCGCGGCGCCATCGACATGCTATGCCTAAACCTTATGAATGTCAATCTGGAACAACAGATGTACAGTATAACAGTGAACAGGACTTCTTTGTTTACCTCTTATTAAAAAAACCGCAACTTGATCCTAGAGAATTAGTCAATTACAGGCCGATCTTGAATCTACCTTTTCTGTCAAAGATACTAGATAAGGCAGTTTCCTCACAACTATGTTCCTTTTTAGAAAGAAATGGTATCTGCAAGGTTTTTCAGGCAGGATTTAGACCGCACCATAGTACTGAGACAGCTCTCATTATAATGAATTCCAAGATGGCTGTCGAAGGCAGGGGTGGTTTGTTGGGCTCCACTCAAGCCTTTTGTATTTTATCACTTTTTTTATTATTGTTGTCGTGTGTTTGGAGCACTAAGTTATCATCCTATGAGGGTATCTCAGATGGCTTATTTTTTGGTAAACAAACTAAGCTCTATATGTTTGGGTATGGATACAACACTCTGTATTCCATTTGGTCGTCATGCTGGTGGAAGAGCAACAGGAGTAAGAACAATAAGGGCAACAAGGCAACATCGCAGCAGGGTAAAGCACAGGCATCTAAAATACTACTAATGCTTATGCTTTTAGCCGGGGATATACATCTAAATCCTGGCCCAAGATCGCTGGAGAAGAAGGCTAGCTCTGCTAGCTCTGTGGAGCAGGTGGGGCTAGGTGTTCGTGGATACGTGGAGGCAACGCCCCTGCATACACTGGAGCCATGCGGAGCAGAGCCCTGGACCGCTCAACTGTTGGCTTTGAGCCAGGGACTACAGGTGCAGTGTCAAGCCGAGGAGCGCACCGCTATTGATCCTAGCCGCCTGTGGATAACAGATCGCAGCCCGACCGGTGAGTCATTCTCATCTTCTTTGATAGACTCACGCGCGGGGGCTGAGATAATGCAGACCGCGTCGGCTACGGTCTCACGCAGAGGTAGAACCTCACGGGATGACTCTTAATCGGTAAACAGTGGGGCAGCGAGGCGTGTGTCACGGTTTTGTGCAGGCAGAAGATGACGAGAAGGCAGAAGGTTCAAAGTACAAACTATTTTAATAACAATCACTCACAAGAACATAGACTGGCAGGTAGCACAACAACATAACATATGTAACGACCGACAAAGACTGAATGAACTGAGGCAAACTAAATACAGAGACAAATGAACCATAATGATGTGAAGACAGGTGACACAGATGATGATAACGAGGGACAGGCTGGTAAGTGAGGGAGTGAATACAGGTGTGGAGACGAGGAGGATTCGGGGAAGTGTAGTGAAGAGACAAGGACAGACTGGTGCAGACGAAGACTGTGACATTACACCCCCCTCCCGGTAGGCGTGTCCTCACGCCGTAGAACAGGGGTGGGAGGGTGGGCATCCTGGAGTCCGTGACGGGAAGGCGGACCGGGTGCAGCAGGACGAACTCCAGGGTGGTCCAGGCGGCCATGGCGGAGCAGGACATGGGCGTGGCCAGGGCGGAGCAGGACGTGGGCGTGGCCAGGGCGGAGCAGGACGTGGCCAGGGCAGAGCAGACGAACCCTCGGGCGTCCAGGGCGGAGCTGTTGGACCCTCGGGCGTCCAGGGCGGAGCAGGCTGTGGGCGTGACCACGGCGGAGCAGTAGGACCTTCGGGCGGCCACGGTGGTGAAGACCCTTCGGGCGGCCACGGCGGTGAAGACCCTTCGGGTGGCCGTGGACCCTTGGATGGCCGGGACGAAGACATATGCCCCCCCCCCCCCCCCCCCCCCCCCCCCCCCCCCAAAAAAAATATTTGGGGTGAGTGCCCGGATTAGGGACAGGCTCCGGATCGGGAACAGACACCGGCTCAGGAACAGACACCGGCTCAGGAACAGCAGCCACTAGAACAGTAACAGCCACAAGGACAGACACAAACACAGAAACAGACACTGGCTCAGGAACAGGCACCGGCTCAGGAACAGACACCGGCTCAGGAACAGACACCGGCTCAGGAACAGACACCGGCTCAGGATCAGCAGCCACTAGAACAGTAACAGCCACAAGGACAGACACAAACACAGAAACAGACACTGGCTCAGGCACTGGAAGAGTCTCTGGCTGGGCAGACGGGACGCGAACAGTCTCTGACTGGGCAGACGTGACATGCATAGTCTCTGGCTGGGCAGACGGGACGTGAACAGTCTCTGCGTGCCTGACGTACTCCAGCAGTGAAGAGGGCTTGATGCTGGATGGAACCAGTGGCAAATACCCCTTTTCCACCAAGGCAGAGCTGGTGCTGGTTCGGAGCCAGAGCCTAGTTTCAATTCGGTTCTTTGTTTTTCCACACGCAAAGCACCAGCTCCGAACCAGGAAAAGTGGTTCTTAAGTAGCACCAAATCATTGCTGGTCTAGAACAGAGCCAAGTAAGAACCGCTTGCGTCAGGGGCAGGGGGCGGGGTTACCGTGACCAACAAGACGAATAGAAACTTGTGACCGCCATTTTTAAATAGCAGCTAGTCGAGCTAATAGCAGCTTGATTATAATATCCGTCTATGTAAGTTACGGCGAGCTGCACAAACGCGTTGGATTCCGATGTATTTTTGCAAACCCATGAGCATCCATAGTAACGCAACGTCCGTTATTGTTGATGGCTTGTTCGAGATGCATCGGAGCGGCGCGGACCGATCGGAGCTGCGGGAGTGTTTGGAGATCATACGACTCCTTGTGCTTTTGGATCACTTTCGCAGTGCTTTGATGTCATGCGGCGATCGATCTGCGAGAAGCCGATGCATCTCGAACAAGCCTGGCGTGTTTGTGTTTGGCGCTACCGCACTAGCATTGCTGGGCAACATGAGACGTATGCAGTGACGTAAGATCTGGCTCTGTTGTGGCTCTCTAGCCGGTGGAAAGGCAAACCGGTTCTTAGTAAGCTTGTCAGTCGAACCAACTCCGAACCAGCTCTGGCTCTGGCTCTGAACCAGCACCCGGTTCTTGTTGGTGGAAAAGGGGTAAAAGAGGTCTTGGTGCTGGACGGAACCAGCGGCGAAGAGGGCTTGGTGCTGGACGGAACCAGCGGGGAAGAGGGCTTGGTGCTGGACGGAACCAGCGGCGAAGAGGGCTTGGTGCTGGACGGAACCAGCGGCGAAGGGGGCTTGGTGCTGGACGGAACCAGCGGGGAAGGGGGCTTGGTGCTGGACGGAACCAGCGGTGAAGAGGGATTAGAACACACAGTCTCTAGTTGGACGGTCTCTGGCTGGACGGTCTCTGGCTGGACGGTCTCGGGCTGGACGGTCTCGGGCTGGGACGGAGCCAGCGGGGAAGGCTCGGCTGGGCTGGACGGAACCAGCGGTGAAGAGGGCTTAGAACGGGCGGTACTGACCATGAACGGGGAGCCAGACCAACTTAAAATCGCCTCGAGATACCGTTCAATGGTCTCACCGGGACCTCCGGGTGGAATCAGCGCATAAAACTGTGGATCCAAACAAATCCAAAATAGATCCATAAACTGCTGATCGGTAAGGGAGGTTAGATGGCTATACTTAATAAAGTCCTCAATGTAAGATTCAATCTTACGGCCATTTTGGTTGAGAGAGCACAACAAGAATCCCGCTTTGTCCATCTTTTGTTTGGTCGGTCGTTCTGTCAGGGTTTTGTGCAGGCAGAAGATGACGAGAAGGCAGAAGGTTCAAAGTACAAACTATTTTAATAACAATTACTCACAAGAACATAGACTGGCAGGTAGCACAACAACATAACATATGTAACGACCAACAAAGACTGAATGAACTGAGGCAAACTTATGGTGCGTTCTATTATTGTCAACGAACCGACTCGGCCCTCGGATATGACGCCATTTCCACACTTCAAGCGTTCTGGTATGTTTTGTGCGTCCGAGTCGGAGAAAAAACATGGACGCCACCCGGAAAGCTGTTGCTATGGTAGCACTGGCCGAGTACCAGACGCTTATCAAAACTCAGCCATTTGAACTTCTAAAATTGTCACTTTATTTCACGTTTTAGTTTATCTTCTGTTAGCAACGCTAGCCACGTTAGTAACACCCGTTTGAAACAAGGCTTCATTCAATATTGCACTCACAACAAGACTGATTCCCATACACATGCAGTGATACGGACGCAGTAAGGTATTGCAGTAATACGAGTGATTAAAATCTTAATTTAAACAACCAAAGTGGTCCAAAAACAATGAAAACAATTCATACTAAGTCACACAGGGCGCAGCCATCTTGGATTCCGTATCAGAATTCTTGCTCGGTGTCCTCACGGTTGTCCGAAATCCGAGCGGGAAAATCCGAGGAAAGGGGGCGTGTTGGTGCGTGTTGCTAGGCAACGTCTGTCTTCCTAGTCGGAACTCCGACGCGGATAAATAATAGAACGCACCATAAATACAGAGACAAATGAACCATAATGATGTGAAGACAGGTGACACAGATGATGATAACGAGGGACAGGCTGGTAAGTGAGGGAGTGAATACAGGTGTGGAGACGAGGAGGATTCTGGGAAGTGTAGTGAAGAGACAAGGACAGACTGGTGCAGACGAAGACTGTGACAGCGTGCTAATGGAGGGGCGTATAAAGACACTACAAACGCGCTTCAGTATGGCCAGTTGTGCTATGCAAAAGCAAAAAGAACATCTTTTCTTTCAAACGGTCAATCATGCTCGAGTGCTCTGGGAACCTATGAGTAAACCAAAAGGAATACTAGGAGGACAATTAAACATCCGCAGTCTAATCTCTAAAAGGGATCAGATCTCAGCACTTCTCCTGGATTCCAACTTGGATTACATTTGTTTGACGGAAACCTGGTTGCACAATAATATTTTAACAAATATGATTGACGTTTCTGGATATCAATGCTACAGAAAGGACAGAAACTCTGGGAAGGGAGGAGGTGTTAAAGGTGCCCTAGAATGTTTTTTTTTTATTATTTTATAATGTTTCCTGGGTTACCCTTATAATGTTAGTATGTTTTTTAGATAAAAAATATTCATAATTTAGAAATAAATGGCATTTTTCCTAGCCTGCTTTTAGCCTCTGATTTGAACACTCTGTTTGAAGGGGCGTGTCTGCTGTGGGATTCAGTGTAACCGCGGCCACTGCTGTGATTGGCTGACATGCTTGCATATGAAATAGCAACGCATTACATGTGAAACTCTCTCCCGAATACTTTTACTACTGCTATTATACGTTTTTACTATAACAGCTATCGAGATTAACGAATCGTGAGATGTTTTTAAAGTATTTAGATCTATTCCCATCACATAAAATGTTGCCGTGATGAGCATTGAGCAGATGACTGTGTGTTGATCGCGAGAATGAAGATCTTATCATTGCAAAGCAGTTTCTGCACTCTCTCTGCTTTCACCAATGCAAACACGATGATGTAAATACAGAAAGAGCTTCGTTGTGCAGTAACGTGCGTCATTGATTTCATAACGAGTTTGGCAAGTGTCCAGATAAACTCGCGCTGTGTGGAAAGATTGTTCTTTGATCACTTTCTGTATATGTCACGGGTGACAAAATCGCTCGGCAAGCGGAACCCCCTTGAGAGTCCTAAGTTTCCCAGGGGAAGGTATTGTGTGCAACACGCCCCACTCCGGTGATGTAAACATGCCCGCACTGATTAGCGCTAATGCATTGCAGGTGTGAGAGAGAGAGAAGCGGCGCTCACACAGGCTTCCTGTTACGCAAGCCAGGATAAAAAGGGACCATTCAGAGAGTGTTGGTCGTTGTTCAGTGGGTTCGCGTTGTTCAGTGGGTTGTCGTTGTTCAGTGGGTTTGCGGTGTTCAGTGGGTTTGAAGTGCTCAGTGAGTTGGAAGTGTTGAAGAGCCTAAAGGGTTGACTTGGAGCAGTGTTGGATACAAGCTTCCTCAGGAAAACCGTTGTGGTGTGGAGACCGCCCATTTGAGTTTGCTGGATCAGAGTGATCGTTTGTGGGAAGTCTGCTGGACTGAGCTATCGTCTGGATTGGTGCTGTGGAAGGAGAGAGAAGAGATAAGTGAACTGATTTCATCTTATGAGTGTTTAAATTGCTGGAAGAGGATGCAGTAAATGTGGATCTGATTGTCGGAAGAGCTATGTGTTTCAGAGTGTGTTGAGGAGGAATTGAGAGAGAAATCCCTCGTGGAGCGAGCGCAACAAACTGAGTGGGGCCTCTGACCAGCCTTATTGCGTGAGTGAATTGCAGTGCTTTTGCCTTATTGATACACATTGATTTGTGGCTGTGGAATTGAAGTGAACACAAGTGTGCTGTGCCTTTGCTGAGAAGTGGCCCTAGCCCCATTTACACGTTTGTGGAAAGTTACTATATCTGCTCCCCATTGGAAGTCCAGTGTGATACAGCTGCACTGAAGAGGGTACTCTGTACTGTGAAGGTCCTTAATTGTTATTTACTGTTTTGAGCCCAGAAGCCTACCGCATCACTGGAGAAACGATCTTTTAACCCACTGTCTCCTTACTGTGAATTGAAGAGAGTACTGTGCAGATCCTTACCTGTTCCACTTACTGTTGAGTTCAGAGGCATGCAGCATCACTGGTAACGTACCCTTTTTAATCCATTGTCTCCTTGCTGTGCACTGAAGAGAGTACATTGTACTGTGAAGATTCTTACCCGTCCTATTTACTGGTTGAGCCCAGAAGCCTACCGCATCACTGGAGAAACGATCTTTTAACCCACTGTCTCCTTGCTGTGAATTGAAGAGAGTACTGTGCAGATCCTTACCTGTTCCACTTACTGTTGAGTCCAGACGCATGCAGCATCACTGGTAACGTGCCCTTTTTAATCCATTGTCTCCTTACTGTGCACTGAAGAGAGTACATTGTACTGTGAAGATTCTTACCCGTTCTACTTACTGTTTGAGCCCAGAAGCCTACAGCATCACTGGTAACGTACCATTTTAATTCATTGTCTTCCTGCTGTGTACCGAAGAGAGTACGTTGTACTGCGAAGATCCTTACCTGCTCTACTTACTGTTGAGTCCAGAAGCACACTGCATCATTTGGGAAGCAACCTTTTAATTCACTGTCTCCTTACTGCGAGCTGAAGAGAGTACTGTGTACTGTGAAGATCCTTACCTGTTCTACTTACTGTCCGAGTCCAGAGGTATACAGCATCACTGGTAAAGTACCCTGTTTAATCCATTGTCTTCCTGCTGTACATTGAAGAGAGTATTTTGTACTGTGAAGATCCTCACCTGTTCTACTTACCGTTTGAGTCCAGAAGGACGCAGCATCATGGGCGAAGTAAACCTTTAACTCACTGTCTTCCTCCTGTGGACCGAAGAGTACCGCGCACTGCGAAGAATCCTTACCTGCTATACTTACTGCCCGAGTTCGGAAGTCTGCAGCACTGCTGGGAAAAAGTAAGCTTTCAAACCATTGTTCCATTACGGTGTGCCGATGAGAGTTCTCGGTACTGTGAATATCCTTACCTGTTCTACTTACTGTTTGAGTCCAGAAGCATGCAGCATCGCTGGTGAAGCCGTCTAGTGATTCGCTGGCTCGCCCCCCTGTGAACCGAAGGGAGAGCTGTGTACTGTGAATAACCCTTACCTGTTATTCTCACTATCTGAGTCTGGAAGTCTGCAGCACCGCTGGTGAACGGAGTCCCTAAATTGCCGCCCAGGGGACACCGTGACAGTTGCGACACGCCCGCCCGTGACAGAAGGATATCTAGAGGACAGTGAAGGCTATCCAATTGATGCCCCTTGTTTTATCGTTCAATAAAGATCGTTCCTCCTTTGAAACTTACCTGTGTCTCCGTAGTCCTCTGTTGTGTGCCTGTGGTGTCGGCTCCCCACGGTGGTGACTCAGTAAGAGAGGGGGGGGGTGGTTGGTCATCCGAGCATTCCTCCCCTCGACCTGTGTGACATCAAGTGGCGTAGTTGGCAGGGTACACGCCGTGAGTTGTAGCGGCCACAGGTACGCGATGGCGGACGAAGAGGCACCCGAGGCTCGTCCACAAGTCATGCCGATCTTCATGGGAGCTCCTTGGGCGCAGCGCTATGGAGGACCGGGGTCGGAGTTAAGTTTGCAGGATTGGAGGGCGCAGACGGAGTACCTGGCTGGACTACAGGGATTGAGTGCCGCGCAGAGAGTACAGTTTGTGTTGGGGTCATTGGAAGGAGAAGCAAAAAGGGAAGTACTGGCTGCACCGGAAGCCGCACGGGCTACTGCGAAAACTATCTTTGATTTCTTGTTTGGATTGTATGGAGACTCTACCCCAGTGGCCACTCTTCGTGCCCAGTTCTTCAACTATCAACAAGGACCTACGCAGACACTTCGGGCATACTCCTTGAAGTTACGGGAGCAGTTTGGCCGGCTGAAGGGGCGACCGGATCATGGACTGGGTGAAGGGGATGCCTTGCTACGAGACCAATTCGTCTTGGGGCTGCGTGAAGGGCCGGTACGCCAGGGCATACGACTCCAGCTTCGACGAGACCCCACTATGACCTTTGAGGCTCTGCGACAAGAGGCCTTGGCGTTGGAAATAGACCAGGGAGAGGTAACTCGTACCCCAGTTTGTGTGGCAGCAAGTAGTGCTAGTGGACCTGCTCCTGTCGAACCGGACGATTGGAAGCAGAAACTGAGGACCGAGCTGCTAGAGGATGTCAAGGGACAGATGGCGGAATTATCGCGGAACCTGCTGGGTGAACTTCGTCGAGGACGAGTCAAGGGCGGAGCAGTGGTGAGAGGGAGGTCGTATTCAGAGGAGGGGCCAGGCCCTGTGCGCCGCCCCCTACGTCCTGTGGGCCCCCGGTTCCAGTGGGATGATCAAGGAAGGCCCATCTGTATCAATTGCGGAGATCCGGGACATATCAGCCGCCAGTGTGGGCTTCGCCGGGGTTCTCAAGGGGGTTTTTAGTCCCACCGGCCACTGTGGGTCAAGTGGCCGGGACCCCTTTGTGTGACCCTCCTTTTCCTGCTGCACGAGATAACTGGGTGGGACATTGCCCCACCGTGGAGGTTCAAGCTAATGGAGTCACGATAGACTGTCTGGTTGATACAGGGTCTCAAGTTACGTTATTCTCAGAGAGCCTGGCCCAGGAGTTGTTCGCAGATCATCGGCTCCAAGC
The DNA here is from genome assembly GCF_029890125.1 of Rhinichthys klamathensis goyatoka. Classification (NCBI taxonomy): domain Eukaryota; kingdom Metazoa; phylum Chordata; class Actinopteri; order Cypriniformes; family Leuciscidae; genus Rhinichthys; species Rhinichthys klamathensis. Next base: position 8,135,085 of record NW_026606587.1, on the reverse strand, counting down.
AACAGAAGCTTCCAAGCTGACCTTACGGGGGGCCAATGGTCTGGACATCCCTTATACTGGGTACATCGTGGTAGACTTTCTTGTCCGAGGGGTCCCCGTCCCACAAAAAGGGGTAGTTATCGTCCGAGATCATTGCTTGGGCATTCATCGAGCACTGTTAGGGATGAACGTTATACTGGATTGCTGGGAAGAATTGTTTCGGGACCGGCCGGCTCGGACGTCTCCGTCACCGGCGAAACAGGACTGGGACCGAATTCTGGCCGATTGCCGAAGAGTGCACACAGCTAATCACATGGAAGAAAGGGAAGACATCGGTCGAGTTACCTGTCGGTATGCTCTGTCTATCCCAGCCCAGAGTGAGACCGTTCTTTGGGTCCGTGTACCCGCGGGACCCCGTGGGTCAGGTACCTGTGTCCTGGTAGAGCCTCATGAAGATTGTCAGCCAGTTGAAGTGGCTCACGGGCTGGCGGTTGTTCGCCGTGGGCGAGTCGCAGTCAAAGTACGGAATACAAATCCTTACCCTGTGCTCCTTCGTCGACACCAACGTCTGGCCCGAGTTTCCTCAGTACGTCCTGTCCAGGTGCATGAGCACCAAGATGTCTGCTTCAGACAGGTGAGCCCTGCGGTGGTGGAAGTTGCTGTCCGTCCCGTCGAGGTAGAACTGGGTTCGGTTGGAAGAGGAGTGCCGGCCCATTTGATGGGAGAGTCCCTGAAGGGTGAGAACCTGGAAGAGGAACAAGTGGTACAGCTTCAGGAGCTGCTGAAGAAGTGGCAACATGTGTTTTCAACACACGAAGAGGATTATGGCTGCACAGGGGTGGTGAAGCATCAAATACCCACTGGTGGGGCGACACCTAGTCGGGAGCGCTACCGTCCGGTGCCCCCCACTCTTTATACCGAGGTCCGCACCCTGTTGAAAGGGATGCTGGAGGGAGGAATCATCCGAGAAAGCAGTAGTCCGTGGGCTGCGCCCATCGTTCTGGTGCAAAAGAAGACGGGAGCTTTGAGGTTCTGCGTTGACTATCGCAAACTCAACAGCGTAACGAAGAAAGATGCATTTCCATTGCCACGGATTGAGGACTCGCTCACCAGTCTCACCCAAGCGGCGTGGTATTCAACATTGGACCTGGCGAGTGGATACTGGCAGGTGCAGGTGGACGACCGAGATAGGGAGAAGACAGCTTTCACCACCCCGTTTGGGTTATTTGAATGGGACCGTATGCCATTCGGTCTGTGCAATGCTCCTGCGACCTTTCAACGCCTGATGCAGCGCTGCCTAGGAGGACAATTAGTCGACTCAACGCTGGTCTACCTAGACGATGTGATCGTTTTCTCCTCTGATTTCCGCACCCATCTGCATCATCTGGAGGAAGTGTTCAGGGCCATGGAGAGATATGGGCTGAAGCTTAGGCCAGACAAGTGCCAGTTGCTGCGGAAGGAGGTGCAGTTCTTGGGACATCACGTCAGTGCTGCAGGGATCTCCCCTGACCCGGAGAAGGTGGCGGCGGTCCAAGGATGGGAGCCACCCCGGACAGTGAGACAGGTGCGGTCATTCCTGGGGTTCGTGGGATATTATCGGCGCTTCATAAAGGGATTCTCTGGGCTTGCGAAGCCATTAAACCAACTCTTGGCTGGTACTGGACGTGCCCGTGGTAAAGGCTCCCCCTCAGTACACTGGGATTCCACCTGTGAGACCGCCTTCCAGAACCTTAAGCAGGAACTTCTGAAGGCCCCTATCTTAGCCTATGCAGACTTCACCCGGCCGTTCCTCTTGTATACCGACGCCAGCAACGCAGGGTTGGGGGCCGTGTTGGCCCAAGAGCAGCAAGGAGTGGAGAAAGTAATAGCCTACGCAAGTCGAAGTTTACACCCCGCCGAACGAAACACGTCAAATTATAGCTCCTTTAAAATCGAACTGCTGGCGATGAAGTGGGCCATGACGGAGAAGTTTAAAGACTACTTGTGGGGAGCCAAGGTAACGGTGATTACAGACAACAATCCCTTAGTACACTTGCAGACCGCTAAGTTGGGGGCAGTGGAGCAGCGCTGGGTGGCACAAATTATGATTACCAGCTTAAATATCGTCCCGGCAGAGAACACGTGAACGCAGATGCCCTGTCTAGACTCCCAGCCACCCGGAGAGACGATCAAACACCCCTCTGTACCCTTGGTACTGAAGACGAGTTGTTGGTGGCAGTGGTGGAAGCCCCTGGGGCCCCGGAGCCTGTTCCGTCCAGTTGGGGGTGGGACCCCGGACGGTGGAGAGGGCTGCAGCAGAGAGATGCAGATCTGGGTCAGCTCCTGTTGTACCTCAGACAGGGAAACATGCCGAGGGCAGAGGAAAGGCGGGCTCAGACGGTGGGGGTACGACAGCTTCTGGGGCAGTGGAAGAGGCTGCAACTCCGAGAAGGAGTAATCTGTCGTTCAAGGCGGGATCCCTGCACACAGGAGATCATACATCAGGTTGCTGTACCGGAGGGCCAAGTTTCTGAGCTATTGACTGCATATCACACCCATACGGGCCATCAGGGCCAAGAGAGGACACTGTCCCTGCTGAGGAGGTATTTCTACTGGCCTAGGATGGAAAAGAAGGTTGAGGAGTTTGTTCAGAGTTGCCCACGGTGTACATTGTTCAAGCGCAGGAAGGAAGTCCGAGCTCCATTGGTCCCCCTACGACCTAAAGCACCTCTGCATATTGTAGGGATAGATTTCCTGACTCTGGGTCGGCCGACGGACCGATTCCAAAATATTCTGGTCATGACCGACTTATTCACCAAATATGCTTGGGCTGTCCCCACCGTTGATCAAACGGCAGTTACCACGGCCAGCGCTCTTTGGAGAGCAGTGATACAACCTTTTGGCTGCCCAGAAACCCTACACTCAGACCAAGGTTCAAATTTCGAGTCCCGGGTCATCCAAGAGCTGAGCCACCTTTATGGGTGCCGAAAAACCCATACGACCTCATGCCACCCTCAGGGTAACGGGGGGTGCGAAAGATTTAACCAGACCTTGTTGGGGTAATTGGGGACCTTAGAGAGTGAACAACAGGGCCAATGGGCCGAGAATCTTCCCTCGCTGTTACAAGCCTATAACAATAGTGTGCACAGTGTCACAGGGTATGCTCCTTCCTACCTTATGTTTGGGCGCCATCTCCGTTTGCCTGTGGACTTGCTCCTGGGGACCGAGACTGCAGAAAGAGGGTATAGTACCACTGACTGGGTGAATCGGCACCACCACCAACTGCTCAATGCCTACCGACGAGTCTCAGACCATCTGAGTGCAGCAGCCGCCAAGAATAATCGGTTATATGACCGGACTGCCCGAGAGGCCCCGTTGTTACCCGGGGAGCGAGTGCTGGTAAGGGACAACCGGCGCCCCGGGAAGGGGAAGCTCAGCGATCGCTGGGAGTCGACGCCATATGTGGTGGAACAACGACAAGGGCCCGATGCTCCCGTTTACTCTGTACGCCCCGAAGGGAAGTCAGGACCAATAAGGGTGCTCCATCGAAACCTGCTCCGTCCATGTCCGAACTATCCGCAGCTAAAGGCTGAGGCTCCAGGCGCGCCACCCACCCCAGAGGTGCCCATGGTAGGGTGGGCTGTGGTCCCGAGGGACCATGGAGTTGAAGCCAGAGCGGCTCCGCCTCGCCACCCTGACGATCTCAGCGGGACACCCGAGGACAGCCACCTGCGAGGTATGGCGAATGGGATTGAGGAAACGCCGGTTCTAGGGACTAGAACCGATTGGCAGGGGGGGATGTCACGGGTGACAAAATCGCTCGGCAAGCGGAACCCCCTTGAGAGTCCTAAGTTTCCCAGGGGAAGGTATTGTGTGCAACACGCCCCACTCCGGTGATGTAAACATGCCCGCACTGATTAGCGCTAATGCATTGCAGGTGTGAGAGAGAGAGAAGCGGCGCTCACACAGGCTTCCTGTTACGCAAGCCAGGATAAAAAGGGACCATTCAGAGAGTGTTGGTCGTTGTTCAGTGGGTTCGCGTTGTTCAGTGGGTTGTCGTTGTTCAGTGGGTTTGCGGTGTTCAGTGGGTTTGAAGTGCTCAGTGAGTTGGAAGTGTTGAAGAGCCTAAAGGGTTGACTTGGAGCAGTGTTGGATACAAGCTTCCTCAGGAAAACCGTTGTGGTGTGGAGACCGCCCATTTGAGTTTGCTGGATCAGAGTGATCGTTTGTGGGAAGTCTGCTGGACTGAGCTATCGTCTGGATTGGTGCTGTGGAAGGAGAGAGAAGAGACAAGTGAACTGATTTCATCTTATGAGTGTTTAAATTGCTGGAAGAGGATGCAGTAAATGTGGATCTGATTGTCGGAAGAGCTATGTGTTTCAGAGTGTGTTGAGGAGGAATTGAGAGAGAAATCCCTCGTGGAGCGAGCGCAAAAACAAACTGAGTGGGGCCTCTGACCAGCCTTAACGCGTGAGTGAATTGCAGTGCTTTTGCCTTATTGATACACATTGATTTGTGGCTGTGGAATTGAAGTGAACACAAGTGTGCTGTGCCTTTGCTGAGAAGTGGCCCTAGCCCCATTTACACGTTTGTGGAAAGTTACTATATCTGCTCCCCATTGGAAGTCCAGTGTGATACAGCTGCACTGAAGAGGGTACTCTGTACTGTGAAGGTCCTTAATTGTTATTTACTGTTTTGAGCCCAGAAGCCTACCGCATCACTGGAGAAACGATCTTTTAACCCACTGTCTCCTTACTGTGAATTGAAGAGAGTACTGTGCAGATCCTTACCTGTTCCACTTACTGTTGAGTTCAGAGGCATGCAGCATCACTGGTAACGTACCCTTTTTAATCCATTGTCTCCTTGCTGTGCACTGAAGAGAGTACATTGTACTGTGAAGATTCTTACCCGTCCTATTTACTGGTTGAGCCCAGAAGCCTACCGCATCACTGGAGAAACGATCTTTTAACCCACTGTCTCCTTGCTGTGAATTGAAGAGAGTACTGTGCAGATCCTTACCTGTTCCACTTACTGTTGAGTCCAGACGCATGCAGCATCACTGGTAACGTGCCCTTTTTAATCCATTGTCTCCTTACTGTGCACTGAAGAGAGTACATTGTACTGTGAAGATTCTTACCCGTTCTACTTACTGTTGAGTCCAGAAGCACACTGCATCATTTGGGAAGCAACCTTTTAATTCACTGTCTCCTTACTGCGAGCTGAAGAGAGTACTGTGTACTGTGAAGATCCTTACCTGTTCTACTTACTGTCCGAGTCCAGAGGTATACAGCATCACTGGTAAAGTACCCTGTTTAATCCATTGTCTTCCTGCTGTACATTGAAGAGAGTATTTTGTACTGTGAAGATCCTCACCTGTTCTACTTACCGTTTGAGTCCAGAAGGACGCAGCATCATGGGCGAAGTAAACCTTTAACTCACTGTCTTCCTCCTGTGGACCGAAGAGTACCGCGCACTGCGAAGAATCCTTACCTGCTATAACTTACTGCCCGAGTTCGGAAGTCTGCAGCACTGCTGGGAAAAAGTAAGCTTTCAAACCATTGTTCCATTACGGTGTGCCGATGAGAGTTCTCGGTACTGTGAATATCCTTACCTGTTCTACTTACTGTTTGAGTCCAGAAGCATGCAGCATCGCTGGTGAAGCCGTCTAGTGATTCGCTGGCTCGCCCCCCTGTGAACCGAAGGGAGAGCTGTGTACTGTGAATAACCCTTACCTGTTATTCTCACTATCTGAGTCTGGAAGTCTGCAGCACCGCTGGTGAACGGAGTCCCTAAATTGCCGCCCAGGGGACACCGTGACAGTTGCGACACGCCCGCCCGTGACAGAAGGATATCTAGAGGACAGTGAAGGCTATCCAATTGATGCCCCTTGTTTTATCGTTCAATAAAGATCGTTCCTCCTTTGAAACTTACCTGTGTCTCCGTAGTCCTCTGTTGTGTGCCTGTGGTGTCGGCTCCCCACGGTGGTGACTCAGTAAGAGAGGGGGGGTGGTTGGTCATCCGAGCATTCCTCCCCTCGACCTGTGTGACATATATAATTTGTTCACAATTTAAATACGATTATTTTCATCCTACTAAAAGAAACGATGTGAAGCTGATATTTTAGTCACTGGCTTGACTTACTGATGCATAAACAGTATTGAACGATTTTGAGAGAAAGATTACCTGTCTGAACTTGAACAATTACACATCAGAAAGTGTTGCTTGGTAGCTCGATCCGAGGCCAGCTCTGTATTGGCCCAAGTTGAGGAAACTCGGTGAAACGTTTGGAAATTTCCAGAGAAAATAAAATTAACCCATTGTTTCTTCAGAGGCTCAGATGAAGGAACTAAAAAATACTTTTGTGTTCATGTGTACATCCACACTGAGCAACTGCCATGCTTCGGCTGCGCAGTTCCGCCTGGCATTGAGGGCTGGCATTATGCAAATATTTGGAGGCGTACATATTAATGATCCCGACTATTGCGTCACAGTCGGTATTGTGTGGAAAACCGACCGTTTTTCAGGGGTGTTTTTCATAAACGTGAATTAAATGAGAACGCGAAAACAGTCCAGTTTGAGATTCACTCTATGTCATGTCCATGCACTGAACTCTTGTTATTTGACTATACCAAGGTAAATTAAATTTTGAATTATAGGTCACCTTTAATCTACATCAGAGATATTTTAAAATGTCACGTAGTAGAACTTAACACCCCCCTCGAATGCCTTGCTCTTAATGTAACTTTATCAACATCAATGAACTTTAATATTGCTGTTCTCTATAACCCACCTTTTCACAATGTGTCTTTTTATGGTGAGCTGGAAAAGGTAGCGAAACAGCTTGAGGTTCACAGAGAGACAATATGGTATGGTGATTTTAATATCAATTGGTCTGATAAGGTTTGTAGATTAAAATTAAAAACTATAATGACTAAATTTGACTATGATTAAAGGGCCCACGAGGATTACTCGGCAAACGAAAACGTTCATTGACATGGCTTTTACTAATAGACCAGAGCGTATTACTAGGACCTACAATCTGATAACTGGACTTTTAGACCATAATATGACCCTGATAATTAGAAAACTCACTAAAAAGAGACTGCAATATTTTGGTAAACCTGATAATAATAATAATATAAGATTAGTTATCCTTAAATCAAAAACTGTACAGTTTGAAAGGGAACTAAAGAACTGTAATTGGGAACAAATTATGGCCATGGAGGATGTGGATGAATGTTGCAATTCTATAACAGCAGCTGTCACAGGGTTATTAGAAAAATTTAGAAAGCAAAAGAAATATAAACTAAATAATAATACCATTCCATGGCTAAATAATGACATAAAGGAGTTAATGAAGATGAGAGATATGGCCCTAAAGAAATCTTTAAGCTCAAAGCTTAATATTGATATCTTAACTTATAAAAGTTTAAGAAACATAGTGGTCTATGAATTACGAAAAGCGAATATTGTTATCTTATTATCGAATATTGTTATCTAATATTGTTATTTATTATAATATTTATAATAATTATTATTATTATTTACAATTATAAGAAAAGGGCACAATACATTTTGAGACAAAAGGGGCAGGGGCTTGAGCCTGATACAGTATTTTGTATACTGTAGGGCAAGGCCTATACAAAGTTTTATGTAAACATGTCATCTCTGTATGTTTTGCGAGAAAAAATAAAGTAAAAAAATAATTAAAAAGACATCCAGTTACAGCTTACGTTAAAAAAAGCATCACAATCCCTCGACCAAAAAAAAACAAATAATTTTTCCCATATGCTTTTGAACTATCGCAAAAAATAAGCTCTGATCACAAATGACCACAACTTATGAATTCTGAATCCTAAATACAATCACCAGAAAAAAAGATAACCGCAGGCGACCTACAGCAAGGTCCATAGACATAATAAATACATGTATTATAAATATATATGAATTTATTATGTCTATGCCGCCACGGTCGCTCAAGTTCAACGTCACCCCTACCGCGCTTCCGACAACTGGCTAAAGTTTGGTTTGCAGGCTTGCCTTAGTGGCTTTTGGCTCGACTGATGCAATAAGTGTGAACAGACTAGAGGCGCACCGACGATTGGTGGAAGGATGGGTGAAAGTAAATCTGATTGGACAAATCTGAATCCACGCCTTCTGCAGGACTGGAGGAAGTGTAAACCATAGACAGTAAAACGGCGTGTGTGCAGGAAGGGAAATGGCGGACACTGTGTCTATTTTCATGTCAATTGGCCTTAGTGAGCAGAAAGCTAAGGAAACCTTGAAAAATGAATTGCTCTCATCAACACTCAAGAAGGCCATCGAAGTGGTACATAACGAATTAATACGCATAATGAATAATTGCTGTTGTGCGCTGTAAAAGTCATTAGCCTCGTAATAACTTATGGCAATTTCCTTACCTTACATTACGAGGGATGTTTGAAAAAGTTTTGTAATATTGCTGATGTTACTGTTGTGTTTCTCAGGCTCAAGGGCTTCTTGCGTCCGCTGGCATTGATAAGACTACAGGCACTCTGCTGTACAGTATGGTGACACGACTTAAAGACACACATCGACTTTCTTTCCTCACAGAATACATTATTACACGAAAAATAACCACGGAACTGCAGTTGTCAGGTATCTGATTGTCTTTATTATTCTGTCACTCTGTTCTTTTTTGTTTCTCAGTGTCTACAATGTTTTGTTTTCTTAAAGTAATTGATGTATATCAATATAATTGATTAGGAATCAAGAATTTGTACATTTTGTCATTTTAAACTTTTTTTTATATAAATAAGAAATTATGAATATAATAGGACTGATGCTGATATGAGTACCAATGTTTTGTGTACAAAATTAGTACAAATAGGCAATTTAAAGAGAAAACTATAGCAGTGAACACTAGACTTGACACACAGAAGCCAATGGCACATGTCGACATGTTTAGTGGCACATCCGGTCTTCATTGGCGTGTGATAGTGGCATATGGCCACTGACATAGTCGCCAAACACTGACACTGACTGACATGACACCTGACTGACACCGAGTCGTGCAATATGTCGCCTCCAGTTGTGACTGACAGATGAATTAAAGGGTTAGTTCACCCTAAAATGAAAATTATGTCATTAATGACTCACCCTCATGACGTTCCAAGCCCGTAAGACCTCCGTTCATCTTCGGAACACAGTTTATATTTTAGATTTAGTCCGAGAGCTTTCTGTCCCTCCATTGAAAATGTATGTACGGTATACTGTCCTTGTCCAGAAAGGAAATAAAGACATCATCAAAGTAGTCCATGTGACATCAGTGGGTTAGTTAGAATGTTTTGAAGCATCGAAAATACATTTTGGTCCAAAAATAACAAAAACTACGACTTTATTCAGCATTGTATTTTCTTCCGGTTCTGTTGTCAATCCGCGTTCAGTGACGCTGCTGACGTAAGACGCTGCTGACGTGTTATCTGGTGCGCCCGAGCTTCGTTTACAGTCTGAGGGAGACGCACGCTGTAAACAAAACAATCTTCGCAAACATGTCTAAGGATTTCGACACAGAGGAAGACTTGCATTTCTTTGCCCAGCCATATTTATTTGAACCGAATACACGGACGTCTCTGCGGACTCGTGAACGTGGATTGACAACAGAACCGGAAGAGAATACAATGCTGAATAAAGTCGTAGTTTTTGTTATTTTTGGACCAAAATGTATTTTCGATGCTTCAAAACATTCTAACTAACCCACTGATGTTACATGGACTACTTTGATGATGTCTTTATTTCCTTTCTGGACAAGGACAGTACATACATTTTCAATGGAGGGACAGAAAGCTCTCGGACTAAATCTAAAATATCTTAAACTGTGTTCCGAAGATGAATGGAGGTCTTACGGGCTTGGAACATTCATGAGGGTGAGTCATTAATGACATAATTTTCATTTTTGGGTGAACTAACCCTTTAAGAAGCTATACTGACGTAATTGTGACACAAAATCCTTAAAAAAATAGCCTAATTTAGTGATATTGTATTTTAACGCAATTAAACGCATTAAAGTCGGTAGTATTTTTTTCAAACATGTTATTTGTGTCACGTCTGTATTTGAGTGGCATGTTCCACTCAGGCCTGGATTTACAGTGTAGTGCCCTAGGGTGACCACATTTTAATTCACACATTGATTCATCAATCGGAATGAATTCAGTCCGATTGAAACAAAAGTTATGCATGTATTGAGCATCTCTAACTAAGCCATTTACCACCTTTGCTCACAACATTAGCTGCAGCTTGAGTATCGGCTGAGGCATTAGTTTCGCTTCTAGTGCCTTCTGCTGGTGATGCCGATATGTCTCTGTCTTTTCATCATTTCGAAGAAATGGGCTACACTGTGACCTCACCTGACCTAATCGCAATTCTTTATATGCACATATTTTTTATTCTCTCTGTATATATTGTATCATTACCTGTTCATTTTATATCTGCATCTCTCAGCAAAATAATATATATACAAAACGTTTTTGGCTAGTCATTCTCTTAATCATTTGGTGCCCCCCTATTGCCGGTAGGTGTCAGTATAAGTGTAACACTGGCCAGTGCAAGATTCTCATCTGTGGCTTTAATATTTCAAGTCCTTCCAAAACGAGTAAAAAAAAAATCTTGAAAATCATTTGCTAGGCTACGTATCCGAAAAGGATTACATGCTGAGATACTAGCAATCTTCTTTATTTATACAAGTGCAAAAAAAGTGCTCAGTGCATTTTATAAACTCAACAAATGTTTTGGTCACGCAGGACCTTCCTCAGTGTAGCTTTAATTTTTTTAAAAATAATTTAATGGATTATGTAATAAATAAAATCAATTTTGTTGTACAAATTAACTCAAGGAATCATATGTTTGGCAGCAACGTATTAATTGGATATCATTCTGCAGTTAAAGGCAGGGTAGGTAAAAATCCCCAAAAATACTTTTTTCCAAATTTGTTTAAACTGTCTTTATATATCAATGCATAATTAAAATGTAAGTAATCTGGAAAAGAACTTATAAAAATCGAGTGTCTGTAGTCCTCTCAGGACTGCAATAAACACAGCTCATTATTCCATTAACTCCCACCCCCTCCCTTCTCGGCTCCTTCCAAAGCCACGCCCCCAAAACACATGAACGCGCGATCCTGGCCGTTCGCTCAGCTGGAAGAGTCGGACGCGTTTACCAGCGCCGAGCAGAGAGGAGCGCAGTGCATGTAGTGACATCATGTCAGAATCACAAGTAATAAAATAACTTACTTTATCAGTATGAATATAAACAATTAACATGGCTGTTAGTACACACTATCAAGCTCGCATATCGATACTGGTAAAGTTTAAAATATTTTACTAGCTCGTAACCGAATCAAACTCAATATAAGGCAAAGCTATAAATAGCTTCATTGATACACATTTGCCGTTACTATCAGTTACACTGTGATGAAGGTGAATTTGTAAGATTCATAACATATACAGGTGTTTTGCATGTAAGAGCTTCCACGATGAAAGCACTGTTGGCTCTGATGTATTGTTTACAGATTAACTGAGTAACATACACTCAAACATATATATAACATTAGGGGTGGGCGGTATGACCAAAATTCTATTTCACGGTATGACTAATTTTATTTCACGGTAACGATATATTTCACGATATAGTTATTTATATATGTAGCTATTCTCGAAAAATCGACAAAAAGGGCTGTGTATAATAAATAAACCCAAATACTTTAGAAATGAAAAGTACTTCACATTGTTTTCTTTTTCTCTTATTTGGTAAATTATTTCTTTGGTAAACTATTTTGATAGCTAAATATAAACAAAACACACTTAATCAACTTTTAGATGAACTTCCCCCAACTGATTGATATTAAATACAACTCATAGGTGCAATTAAACTTTAAATAAAGTGTTGCTGAATAATTTTTCAATCTCATGTTATGCTTTACTTCATCAATCAGTTTATAATATCTGAATATTTTATATTGAACTATTCTATTCATAATAAATTAGTTACTTCCTTTTAATTTTCTAGTATAGTAATACTAGTTATGTTTAAATGTGTTCCCCGGTACATTTCTGCCCTGTCTGCTTATACACTGCGTTTTTAACCCTCTGGGGACCAAGGGTTTTTTGAGGCCCTTGGGATGTTTTGATATGCACTGACATTTGTGCTTTTTTCAGTTATTTATAAACATGTTAATGGTAACGGTGTAAATTCACTCTATATAGCACAAACGGGGCTACCATAATCTGTGAGCAACATGTATGTACATGTTTGTATTTTTGAGAGAATATTATTTATGCATGGTTATTGAAAAACTTAAAAATAAAAGTTTCTGAAATAAGGCCACAAAACACATATTGATTATTTCTTCACAAGACTTTTGAAAATTGTATCACATAGCCTAGAATATTTGCTCCAAAACTATGTGAGAATCATCCTGACTACTCATTCAGATAAGTCAATAAAGTCTTTTAGAATGTGTATGACGTGTTTAGTGTGAGAAAGCTTTATGCGAGGAGGCATGCTCTCTCATTAATATGTACGGCATTTCACACCTGAGAAAGACAAAGACCCTCCCATAATGGCCCTATTAGGTGCTATCAGGCCCCATTACGAGGAGCCTTGCACAAAGAATGAGGAGATTTGAAAAAGAATGGCTTTTAGATTGTTTGGATTTATTTACAACACAACATAATCCAAAGATACACAACAAAGGACTGGTTTCTGGTTAAAATTGCTTTTTAATTATATATATACACTCTTGAACAAAATCTTAAGACCGGGGGAAACATTGCAAGTATTCGCATTTCGCACTGGTGGATCATAACCGGGTTGTAAGTACTGCTTCAAAATGCCAAAAGAAGAAACAGGAGCAAGAGACAAAAAATAGAGAGTAGGCAATTTATTGAAAACTGCATTTAAACTTAAACAGGCTGGTCATCAGCTGATCAAAAGTTTAAGACCATAGGCATAAAAAGGTAAAATCTGCACTAAAATATGGCTTTCGTGTCATTGATCTTCAGGCAGTCACACTGTCATGATCTCCTGATGGCAAAGGCAAAAAGGCTTTCTCTCTTTGAACGTGGCAGGATTGTTGAGCTGCACAAGCAAGGCCTCTCGCAACGCGTCATCGCTGCCAAGGTTGGATGCAGTAAGACAGTCATTTTACATTTCTTAAAAGATCCTGAGAATTATGGGAAAAAAAAGTCAAGTGGTTGACCCAAAAAAATTTCACCTGCACTGAGCCGCAGGATCCGACGGGTTGTCCGTGAAGACAGAGGTCGATCCTCGACCCAAATTAAGGCACTTACTGATGCTGACTGTAGCCCAATAACCATAAGACGTCATCTGCGAGAGAAGGGCTTCAAGAACAAAAAACGTCTTCAAAGGCCACGTCTCCTCCCACGCCACAAACTTGCCCGTTTGGAATTTGCAAGGGAGCACCAAACATGGGACATTGAAAGGTGGAAGAAAGTTTTATTCTCTGACGAGAAAAAATTTAACCTGGACAGTCCTGATGGCTTCCAACATTACTGGCATGACAAGGAGATCCCACCAGAGATGTTTTCTACGCGGCACAGTGGAGGAGGCTCCATCATGATTTGGGGTGCTTTTTCCTTCAATGGGAAAATGGAGCTTCAGGTTGTCCAGGGGCGTCAAACGGCGGCTGGCTATCCCTCTTGACAGAGGGCCCCCGTCTGTGCGGTAATGACTGGGTCTTTCAACAGGACAACGCTGCAATTCACAACGCCCGCCTGACGGAGGACTTCTTCCAGGAGAATAACGTTGCTCTTTTGGACCATCCTGCGTGTTCTCCTGATCTAAATCCCATTGAGAACATTTGGGAATGGATGGCAAGGAAAGTTTACAAAAATGGACGTCAGTTCCAGACCGTGGATGCCCTTCGTGAAGCCATCTTCACCACATGGAGCAACGTTCCCAGTAGCCTCCTGGGAACAGTCGCATCAAGGATGCCGAAACGAGTTTTTGAAGTGATCAACAAGAACGGTGGGGCTACTCACTACTGAGTCCTTTTTTGACACTTTTAGTTCTGTTGTAGGTTTATTTTTGGGCTATGGTCTTAAACTTTTGATCAGCTGATGAACAGCCCGTTTAAGTTTAAATGCAGTTTTCAATAAATTGCCAACTCTCTATTTTTTGTCTCTTGCTCCTGTTTCTTCTTTTGGCATTTTGAAGCAGTACTTACAACCCGGTTATGATCCACCAGCGCGAAATGCGAATACTTGCAATGTTTCCCCCGGTCTTAAGATTTTGTTTAGGAGTGTATACACACACACACTGCTTAGAATAAGTGAAAACACCCATGTTAAAGTTGACTAAAAAGAGGAATAAAAAATCTTAATGCCTTAATTTAAAAAATGAGGAAAACTCCAACCTTTAGGGAAATTACTAATGTCCCTGAATTCTTTGTGAATGAATAATGTATCACAAATAATTAAATGTTCTTCTTTAAAATACAGGGTGCATACGTCTGGACACTTCTATCACACACCCTTCACCATAGACATGGTTTTATTTCAGTTCAAAGTTAGAGTTGGAAACATCTTGAAAAGAAAATAGTCTTTTTCCATAAATGTCTTAGTTTGATCATACATATTTCAAAGTTGAGGATTCATTATTTTGATATAGCTTGCATTGGAACAAACATCTTAGTTGATTAGTTTATTGACAAAACATAAGCTTATTTGATGTCTTTATTTTGAAGCTTATTTGATGCTTATTTGATGTGAAAAACTGTATCCAAAACTATAAAGAAATGTTCTTTTATTTCGTCTGTAACAGTGCGTATCTGTGCGTTCATTCATTCATACACACACACACACACACACACACAGAGAAACATGATTCACATTTAAACAGTATGCTATTTTTCCGTTTACAGACACTAACGTTATTCTATCTCGCGATTAGAACAAAGCACAAGCATAAAACACTTACAGTTCTCAGCTGAATCTGTCGCTCCTCCTCGAAGTGAAAATAAACCAGCCCTTCTGTGGTAAATGTCCCAGGATTATTTCTCATAGCCGCGCAAGACGAATCTTAATCTGACTAAAAAATATTGTGTGTTTACAGCATTTGCCTGGGGGCGTTTATCTATTTTGCAAATGGCCTCAACACATTATCTTATGAATAGCGCGCTCTGCGAGTGGGTGTGAACAAATTAACGATAATGAGCTGAGACAGGAGAAACTGTACTTCTCTTTAGTTTCAGACAGATTACATTGCAGGAGAATATTTGTTTTAAATGTGAATTGTTTTATTTAAAAGTAGAAATTTAAAGCGTTCTTTAGACGTATGTTTCATGTTTGTGTGATAAGTATTAGCGGAGTTTCCGTTCATTTTCCAGACATGTTTCAGAAAGATTTTTGCGGAGACAGAGTGAGCTGAAAGCGCACCCTGTTTATTTTATTTATTTAAAAAAAAAAAAAAGGTTTTGATGTTATTGTGAGTGTACACAAAAAAAGAAGACCCTCTATAGTTTATAATCATGTATTGATTTTATTTATATGACCATAAATGACGGAGTATTTTAAGTCTATGTTGCTGCTATGCGAAAAAAAAACCAGCAAAACTCGCGGGCGCGTTCTTGGTCCCCAGAGGGTTAAGGAGCTTGTTTTGCTCTTTTTGTGATATCTGGCAACCCGTCACCTGCAGCTTTAATCAAGAGAAGTTCAGAAGTGACTAGAAGGAGAGCAGCAGTATGAAAACCGAACAGCAGCTACTGTTAATGGTGACTAAGTAGCCTAGTTTAAATTATACACACCTTGTAACTGTGTCGTTTTTTTTTTTCCATAGCCCGGTGAACACTGACACACCGCGCTCCCTCTCAGTGCGTGTGCATGCGCGCGTCTTTTGCATCAGTAAAATGCGATCGGTTAATTTGAGTGTCAAGT
The DNA here is from genome assembly GCF_029890125.1 of Rhinichthys klamathensis goyatoka. Classification (NCBI taxonomy): domain Eukaryota; kingdom Metazoa; phylum Chordata; class Actinopteri; order Cypriniformes; family Leuciscidae; genus Rhinichthys; species Rhinichthys klamathensis. The sequence continues at coordinate 8,119,198 of NW_026606587.1, read as the reverse complement.
TGTAATCAGTATCGAATCAAAGGAAGCTTTTATCAGCTGGTTCAGTGGCCAATTGTTTGGAGTTAGAAATATATAACTCGCGCTGCATATTTATTAATTTTGCCTCAGATACAGGATAATACATTCGCTTTAACAAGCAGGTTGTTCATTACCACGGCAAACTGTTTGCGTGTCATGCTGCGATTTTCGTGTTTAAAACTATACATAAGAGACGGAAAGATGCAGATAACATTATTTAAGGTTATTTCTATTCGTTACGATATTGATATATGAACTGTCATTGTCAATTAATGTTTTCCCCGTTGCGAGCGTGGACTCTAAACTGTAGGGTGCTGCACTGCTCTAGTTAACTGCTGCGCCTTTCCCCCCCGAAAATATCACGTTAACAACAACAACCCTTTAGAAAGCGTAATTCCTTTGTGGATGCTCTTGATCTGCTTTCTCCATGTTTCTTTGACAATTCACTGTGTTTCAGTCTCACGCACGCTGCACGCGAGTTAACCACGCCCACTTATTTGCATGTTGCGGTATACACGGAATAAAAAAAATCTGTTACGGTTGACATTTTCTACCGCGGTAACGATATATACCGTCATACCGCCCAGCCCTATATAACATATAACAACAAACCAAACGTGAAAAAACGGAGCAGGTAGAGTTCACGGTGAACATAGGAACAAAGTTTTGGCAGAGGGTAAAGCTAGGTATAAAAATAGATCCCCTAAACTTTTTAACCTAAAGTTAGATTTGGCGAAATTAAACAAAACAGCTTTCAACTGCAGATAGGCCTATTGATGATTATTTATCGTCTCAACCCTGGCTCACTAACAGTAACGTTATAACAGTCGAAACCAAAGTTACACTGTCATAGCTAAGCCAGTGTAACGTTAGTTATGCTACGTAACGTTAGGTAGCTATATTAGGTAGCTACGTGTGCTAGTGATACATGCTTCATGAAAAAATAAATGCCATCAAAATGAAAACAGCGAGATTACCTGTCCAGCAGAAATAATGCCATCATGGAGTCACTTTTCAGCCCCTTGAGATCCCTCAGTTGTCGCCACCGCTGGAAAGCCACGCCGATATTGACTCTCGTATGATTTCTTGATTTATCCAAAGACTTTTTGTTCATAGCCTTTTCAAATACTGTCTTCCTTTTTTTTAGCTTGTTTGACTGTACATGCAGGTACTGAGAATTTTGACTGTTCTTTCTCTGCCATAATTGTTATTACTAGCTTCCGTGCCTCTTCAAACGGGTGCGCGCATTTGGGCTGCTCCTGTATCAGCACAGGCGGTATCCATGGTAGCAAGGGAGAGTGACAGTCGCCCCAGCCAATATTTTCTTTCGTCCCGAATGGAATAATGAGCTGTGTTTATTGCAGTCCTGAGAGGACTACAGACACTAGATTTTTATAATTTCTTTTCCAGATTACTTCCATTTTAATTATGCATTGATATATAAAGACAGTTTAAACAAATTTGGAAAAAAGTATTTTGGGGGATTTTTACCTACTCTGCCTTTAAGTGCATATGTTACATAATCTACATTATACTCTGGCAGACAGCTGCAGGTGTCAATAATGGAAAGAGGCATGTCAGTTTTAGTGGATAGTGGCATGTGTCACTAAAACTTGTGATGAGCCCATGGATTGCGTAATTTGGCACTTGTGGAACAATTTGCTTTATGCTGTCAAACAAATGATTTATTACATTGCTACATCGAGTTAATGTGACAACAAAAATGGATTTTATTTATTATACATAATTCTATAAAATGAATATTAAATAATATTCAAATATTAAAGCCACAGATGAGAATCTTGCGCTGGCTAGTACTTATACTGACACCTACCGACATGCATCCGTGCAGCATCATACAAAAATAAAGGTTTACAGTAACGAATGCCACTGTTAATGTGTTATTCACAGTGACCCATGATGGATTTCATTTCTTTCCTAGAATGGGCAGTTTGTGACTTTGCGTGATAAACAACATACAGTAGCACTGGTATTTCAAAACATTCAGTGGCACATGCCACTCAAATACATGTGATGTGCCACAAACTGACAAAAATATTACCAACTTTAATGCTTTTAATTGACATTTAAAATATCACTAAATTAGGCTATTTATTTAGGATTTTGTGTCACAATTACGTCAGTATATAGCTGCTTAATTCATCTGTCAGTCACAGCTGGAGGTGTCACAACATACTGCGACATGTTCCGCGACTCGGTGTTAGTCAGGTGTCATGTCAGTCAGTGCCAGTGTTTGGCGACAATGTCAGTGGCACATGCTGCCACTATCCACTATCACACGCCAATGAAGACCGAATGTGCCACCGAATGTATCACTAAGCATATCGAGATGTGCCATTAGCTTTTGTGCGCCAAATGCCATGTCACTTAATGTTAATACTGTCTCTCTTTTTTTTGCTGTTATTTTTTCTCAGCGGCATTGGACTTTGTGAAAAGTCACCCTCAGGAACATGTGGATCCGCGTGAGTTTGAGACTGCCTGTGGGGTGGGAGTGGTGGTCACACCTGAGCAGATAGAGGATGCAGTAAGGACGCTTCATTCACGAATGTTCACAAAAAAGTTTTCTGTGGTGTGAGTATAGACTAGATATTATAGGAGGAGAACAAATATAGCAATCAAATGTTTGGACGCACCTACTCATTTATTATTAATATTATTTTTAGAATATTATTATTAGTAGTAGTAATATTATAAATTTCATTGCAAATGGAATTATGGGAACTGTGTATTGACCCCAAAAAAATTTAAATACAGTGGGTAGCCAACCAGAATGCCTATTACCGCCGCGACTAGTGCCGCGGCAAATCCACCGCGGCAAAAATAAACTAGTCGAATTTCAAAGTCGTTCGCGGAATGACCGCCAGGTGGCGCAAAGGGGCATTTAGCAAAACAGCCGCAATTGCTGCATTTTGAAACGTAAGTGCGGGGCTAATGTCAATTAACAGTATGAAATACTACAACTATGGCAATTTCCAAATAAGCAACAAACATGAAAAATTAAAACAAGAGCTATATTGCATTTTCTGTTCAATATGGAAACAAACAAAGATTTGGTGAAGTTGAAACTGCATGTTAAAGTAATAATTTTTATTATTAATTAAAGACAGACCATTTTGTTAATGTTATTTAAACAAACGATCATACAATTTATAGAATACATAGTAGTAGGCTAACCTATACATATAGACGTTTATTTGTACAAACTATTAGGCTATAGGCCTATCTCTGTTTGTATCTGTTTATTAAAAAACACAGCACAAGGTCTTGTAAAAAAAAACAAGAATGAGACTGATTGAATAGGCCTATGTAAAAAATAAAATAAAAATAAACAAACGAAACAGAATAGAACAAACTTTTAGAACAAAAAATAATAAAAATAAAAATAATTTAGCCTACAACAGATTCGGTTAAATTTAACGAAAGCAAAACTTAATTAAGTAAAAGTACATTTAAACAGAAACTTTTTAGAGCAGAACATTTTATGAATCAAAAGTTAAAATAGGTCTCTCTCGCAGTCAGTGGAAATAAATTAGGTGCAATAACGCTAAACTATTGAGGAATGAGAGGATTGAAGAGCGCTTCTCTCGTGTGCGCGCACTGACTGCTGAACTACCGAAGTTCTGGGCAATTTTCAGTGAGAAAAGTCGTGGTCGAGTGGTAGAACTTAAGTGGTTTCTATTTAGATGACACGGGTTCAAATCCCGAATAAACACGGGCTATTTATAAAATACAATTTCCATTTTACACAAAGGAACCAATATTGTCCAACAGATTGACTGAATTTATATCAATCTGTAAAATAATTCCAATCGTAATTTCAAACGCAGTTCTGTTAAAAAAAATATTAAAAAAAAAACTTCATGGGGTTCCATATAGGCTACAGAAAGAGTTTTTAAAAACATGGTTGTGTAACAAGGTGCGATTTGCTGGTGACGGATTTCCCCCCTCCACATGCTATAGCCTATTTCACCAATAGACCATTTCAAATATATTATATATTTTTAAAAATATGCAACACGCACGTTTAAACAACAAACAATACAATCTGAACCGGCGCTTCTGCTCCTGTATTGAGAGATAATGCAGCGCGTTTCAGTTACGATCCTGGTTCCAGTGGCCTTAATACATTCACGGCTTTTCAAAATGTCACAAAGCGTTTTGAGATGTTTTTGAACGAAATATTGATGTTTATAATTAAGTGTTTTGGCACACCGAGTGGCGCTACGCATTGTTCTAAAATTGGGTTTTATTCTGGCATGTTGAACTAGAGTTCGACAAACGCGGCGGCGCTTTCACTTGAATTTATTTTTTCTCATAACAGCTAAAAAGAACTTAAAAGGCTAGCCTACTCCGTAATTTTTGGTCATGCAGATAATATATCATATTTTAAAACTGTAAAAGGTCTACAATATGCTAACGATAAAACGTTTTTTCGCTCATGTGAACGAACACACTGGAGAAACAAACGTTTGGTCATTTCACAAAAAGTAAATTCATGGCCGAGTGGTAGAACTTACGGTTCGATCATTTAGATGACACGGGTTCAAATCCCGAACCAACTTGGGACTTTTGTAAATGTTATATTAGCCTAATAATGCATTTTATATCCTATTATTAATGCAGAGAGATTTGTCTAGTTCTAAAACTCTGTTACACCATATAGTTTTTGCTTATATTTATAAAATAAAATTGCCAAGCGTTTCCATTTTACACTGGAACAAATAGTATCCAACAGAATGACTTACATCTGGATAATAATAGGCCTACCAATCGTAATTTCAAAAGCAGTTCTGAAAAAAAAAAAATAGGCTATATATATTTTTTGGATTCCCTAGAGGCTATAGGCTACTTCACCAATAGACCATATACAATAGCCTATATAAAATAGAGATATGCAACAGGGATGTTTAAACGACAAACAATAAAATCAAAACCAGCGTTTCAGTTGTTCATTAGTTCCAGTGGCCTTAATACATGCACGGCTTTTCAAAATGTCACAAAGCGTTTTGAGATCATTTTGAATGAAATATTGAAGTTTATAATTAAGTGTTTTGGCACACCACGCCGAGTGGCGCTATACATTGTTCTAAAGTCGGTTTTTATTCTGGCATGTTGAATTAGAGTTCGACAAACGCGGCGGCGCGTTCATTTGGATTTATTTTTCTCATAACAGCTAAAATAACTTAATAACTTACTCCGTATTTTTTGCCTACATCGTTCAAAACTGTAAACTTTTATTCATATTAGGCTAACAACAACATTTTAGCTGTCGTCTCGTCTCTGTCTCCGGGAACTGCGCGTTACAAAAATGAACCGATAGCCACTTGCCTCAGCTCAGTCACGATAAGAAATCGGCTATGTCTAAAGCCTTTAAATGTCTAAATATTTAATAAATGTTATCTGATTTTGTAATCCATCTGAAACTGAGAGGTACAGAGGATCTACTTAAACATGTTTAGCTATGATGTGAGCGCTTCCCAACGAGGAAAGAACAAGACGGGGAAAATCTCGCTCTAATTAAATGTTGGCTAAATCGCCCTGAAATAAAATGTAAAAGCAGATCAAATAATTTATTTGTCGAAATTTTGCTATATTGTTTCATTTAAGTTCATAATTATTCTATAAATGTTATTTAGTTTAACAGCAGCACAAAGGAGCACTGTGGTTCGAGGTTTATTTGAATAAAAAAGAACAACTTATTGAAATTGAATGAATTATTGAAATGAAATATTTAGTAATAAAGTTTCATGACAGAAATATCACTACATGTAGCTTACATTATTTAATTCCTTCATTATCAACACTTTAATAGTCTAATGCTTAACTGTAATGCTTAAGTGTTTAAGTGTGAATTGCGACTTCTTTTTGTTTTAAGTCAGTCTCAGACTCAGAGAGCCTTTGGGGGGTTGGAGGGACAGTGGCTTTATCGTGCGTGCACAATAGGTGTTAATGTTTCTCTTTCATATGGAGATGTGGATAGCCAGCCTGATGAGCTGGCAAAGGCTAAATTCTTTTAAGGATAAATCTCTCGGTGTGTCCAAATGTAGGCCAAATTATAAATATTGTATATTTGTAGGCCTATTTAAAGATTTTTCACACAAAATTTCAATTAAAGTGTTCAATCCAGTTGTTTCAACTGGTTTTTATAGAGTTTTAGAATGTTTGAGCAGTGTGTATGATTGTCAACAATCTGGCCTTATCTAAACATGAACTGTCCACGAAACGCGTTCATGCCATAGCAGATACAGAGCTCTTTAATTCGATCAACCTCGTTTTATTGTAAAGTGAATTCAACAAGGCATGCTTTGTCTTTGAAGCAACAAAGGCTAAATAATTTGTTACAGTTTTTTTGTTGTTGTTTTTTTGGAGGGAGGGAGACAAAATAAACTTGCTAAAAAGAGATCAAGCGCGAGAGAGAGGCAAAGAAAACGCATGTTCTTAATTTATGTGGCTTTGGACTATTTTCGTTTTGAACTGTTTTAATTGTTTAATAGTTTGTTTAGGCTGGGTTGTATGAATTACAAACCTGCGCACATATTTTAAAAAGCACATAACTATAGAATTCTGAATGAGCATGTGAACGCCGTCAGCGTTAATCACAGGTTCGCGTTTAAAGTCTGATCATTTCGACGGAGGTGAATCAATCAAAGTTAACTTTAGCTGGAAGTAACATTATTCAAGAACCGCTATAACGCCAAAACAATCTGTTACCTTAAATTATATGTTTATCTCTGTAAAGCTGCTTTGAAACAATTCATTGTTAAAAGCGCTATATAAATGAAGATGACTTGACTTGACTTGTTTAATTTGGCTGGAATTTCTTTGGCAATACAAATTTAAAATGTTGCAAGAATAAGATTCTGTGTTTCTTATTTTGCATCGCAAAGGAAATAAACTCTAAACTCAATGCAACCCTGTTTTAAACAAATAAACTCTCCCAACACTTTATTTAAACCTTAAAAATTTGCGATGGGTTTCAAACTTAATTAATTTTAGTGTTCTTTTACATTTTCATTTGTTTTTATATTGAAAGTAATACTATTTAGTTAGTCTGTCAAGTCAACAAAATCAGTCTTTTCTGATTTGTTCAATGTATGGATCTGTTTTGAAAAATTTCTCCCGTTGCTATGGCCAGGTATCACTGTCAGTCAACTTAATTTCGTGAATGATTCACAAAACAATAATTTAGCAGATTAAAGACGAGCATCATTATTTTCATTTTCTGACTAGGGCTGGGTACCGAGTTCGGTACTTTTTAGGTACCGACCGAATTGCCTCGATACTACCGAGTATCGAAACATGTCTTGTTTTTCGGTACCAAATTTCGGTACCTAAGTGGTTAATCTCGTCAACGTCAGTGAAACAATAAGCATTCAGTATGATTGGCTGTGGCGGAAAAACACTAGTTTACGCGGCTGCCCAGAGACGCGGCTCGTCGCACGTGAGGCTGTAGTGTGTGTGTGTGTGTTAGAAGCGCACAGAATACACTTGAGAGTAATGGTGTGTTCACACCGAACGCGAATAGAGCATCAAATACGCGTATATCGCGTCTAGTCAGACGCTTAAATCTTCCGCTCGAGTTCAAATTTTTCAACTTGCGCAGAAGACGTTCGCGGCAAACGCATAATTCGCGACGCCCGCGAATGATGCGTCTATTCACGTCTTTGCATTGACTTTGTATGTAATCTACTCGCACAAATAATTAAATTCGCTTTCGGTGTGAACAAGCCATTAGTAAACACTTGTTCATTAATAAATAATTAAAATATCTCCTTGCTATTGTTTCCACATCCATAATTATTAGGCTACTTTTGCCAGTGCTTTGCGGCAAGCTTCACGTGCTGAGCGCGAGGCAAATATCCCGCCCCCCAGTAGCCTATATTTAATTTAATTCACATTTATTTGTATAGCATTTTTCACAATAGATATCGTTTCAAAGCAGCTTTACAGAAAATGCATGTGTCTAAATTACAATTTAGAGTGATCTGTTATCAGAGATGACAGTGTAATGCATTTCAATTAATTTTCATTCAGTTTCATAGTTAAACAATGCATTAAGGCAGAAACAATGAGCTCATTGAAGTAAAGAGTATGTTGTTAAATGATTAGGAAACATAGAAAACTTAAGCATTGGTGCTTTTTTACAAACTCAAAATATGAGTGTAAAAAAATAAACAAACTGAAAAAGAAAAAAAATTCGGTAATGTTATATTGTTAAAACTGGTTACATAAAATTGGTATCGAAAAAAGTATCGTTTAGGAACCGGTATCGAAGTCAAGGTATCGGTATCGGTATTGGTATCGAACATTTTGTTACGATACCCAGCCCTATTTCTGACGCGATCAGCTTTGTCGTGCAGCAGCTCTACATGGAATGTAGCAAATTTACGTTAATGTGGCATTGATAATTAAACAAAATGCTTGACATTAAATAAATAAACGGTTAATGAACTCGCTAATAAACAGTTACCTATTTAAGCATCAAGAACGGTAAAACATAAATGAATTCGGCCAACAGATTGTTGGCTACATTGAGATTCGATCTCGAATCGCTTGATGCGCAGTAAGGCTCATGTTGTTGCGTTAACCACTGTGCCACTTGTAATGTTTTCACTATTTATTCAATTTAATTTCAGTATTGTGATTATGAATTTGTTTAACTACAATGTTTCACTTGAATTCATCTGTTACCAGCTTTCAATCGCTCTGAATGAGCCGCGGTGCGGCGGCAGATTACGCAATAGAGAGAATAAACGGACACCTTTCAAAGTCTGTGATTGTAGCGCCTCTTAGCGGTAAAAGGCAGCAAATACACATCCGAATTTTACCGCCGCAGGAGCGGCGGCGGTAAAACTATTATTCTGGTTGAGTAACCACTGTACCTGAAAACTATTTTATTTTCATGAGGTGACACTTGAGATGCTTTTAAACTAGGGCTGTCAGTTAAACGCGTTATTAACGGCGTTAACGCAAACCCATTTTAACGGCGTTAATTTTTTTATCGCGCGATTAACGGTCTTTTTGGCCTAGCAAACTTTGTAGTTTTTTTTCACATGCTTTTGCAACAGGACGGCATGCGGGCCGCTGCGCTATGAAACCCATTCATTTCAATGGCTTGCGGCGCGCGAGGACGTTTTGAAAGCGCAAGCGGATCTAGCTAGACCGGAAACAAAACAACGCCGCACACACTTGTTTGGGCTTGCGAGCCGGATGCGCGAGCACGAATCTCTCTGCTCGAGTCGCGCGCGCTCTCAGATACACGCTGCTCTTGTAAGAATTTTCTCTGGGCTCACTCAGAGAATATGCCTGCACTTAAAACGTGTTCAGTGCAATCGCGAGTCTCTCCTCTTCCCCAGCTAACAATTTTAGGTTATAAGAATGTTTTCATAACGTTCCCATTAAGTTATAAAAACGTTATTTCTGAATGTTATAGGAACGTTCAAAACGTCCAGTTTTGAGTGGATGACGAGCGTGAGACGCCGAAATGGATGCCAATAAGATTCTGAATGGAAAGTTTACTTTTAAAAAGTTGCCAAATGGTTCCATTGACAAGACCAAAGTGATCTGTGTGTTTTGTCGTTGTGAACTGACTGAGCTATCATCATCGCAGCACGTCCAGTCTGAATACCACTTGATGATGGCCAGCACACACACACACACACACACACACACACACAGCTGATGCGAATTCTCCGCCCCCTCGTCAATATCAGGACCTCGTCAGTATTTATTTCACCCTTTTATTGATGGACAGTGTTATATTGTGTGAGAGATTATTTGCTCCAAGTGATAATGTTTTAGTGTGAAATTAAACAGTATATGCCAATATTGTTTTCAATAAAAAACATTTGCACAAAGCAAGCCGATCCACTTTTCCATGTTGATAAGAGCATTAAAATGAGAAAAAAATAATGGGACAAAAAGAAATCAAGAGACATTTAGAATAGATAAAAATGTGCGATTAAATGCGATTAATCGCGAGTTAACTATGACATTAATGCGATTAATCGCGATTAAATATTTTAATCGTTTGACAGCACTATTTTAAACAGTTTTAGAGGAGTTCCCATGCACCCTGGACACTTGTTGACTGCTTTTTCCTTAAAGGCAAGATATTATGCCCCTTTTCACAAGATGTAATTTAAATCGATGGTGTCCCCAGAATGTGTCTGAAATTTCAGCTCAAAATACCCCCCAGATCATTTATAATAGCTTGTCAAATTTGCCACTTTTTTGGGTGAGAGCAAAAACGCTAATTCACGTGTCAAGTATGCGCAAATTGAGCGTCTGGCACGTTACGTGCGAATTGAGCGTCTGGCGCGTTACGCGCAAATGATTTTATTTAATGTTTTTTGTGCATTCACGCGTTTGAGGGAATTCGTGTTGAAAAATTTTTACTTTGCCGTTAATTCGTGCAGCGTTAACCAATCAGGAGCCTGCTTGCTGCTGTCACATGGTGAAGTGACGTGATAAACGGGGACAGGCCCACTTTTCAGTTTATAATATTATTTTATATGTTTGGCCTCAATAGATTATGCAACTATAAGTATTGCTTGATCTTGTCTGTTTGTTACCAACACCCTGATGAAGGCCAGTGGGCCGATACGCGTTGGTGTTTTTTAATGGTTTAGCCCTCGTTTTAATAATAATAAAGGCTTTTTTACTTTTGTAACCCACTGAGTGCCTGGACTTGGATTTTTCTTCCAAACTTTACGAAGATTATTTTATATGTTTGGCCTCAATAAATTATTTTGTAATATGACAATGCCTGGTGTGGTTCTAATGCACAACAAAGCAAATATTTTATCACATAAAAACCTGATTTAAATATATGAGACATATTCATTTTGTATTGAATGCTATTTTTTCCGTATCTAATCTAGATTATATGAAACATTATTATTCTAATGTAAAGACAACCAACATACTTTAGTGCATAAGAACATAGTTCGTGTCTGGACAGTGTTGTATGAGAGCGAAAAAATCACATGACAGGTTAATCACTTTTGGAGGCTGGCTCCATTTATCATCAAAACAAAAATAAATGACAGATTAGGTGGGCGAGGGTGATCAAACTGGGCGCAGGACAGGCGGAAGTACCGCTGAAAGTGGCCGTCATCTTCTCGCAGAGGACCTGTGAGAGACTTCCCCCCATCTCCATATGCTCTACTTCTATTGGATAATCGCGTCGCATTCAACGGAATTCATTTGCATAAAGATGGGCATCGGCCAGCTTTTTGGGCAAAGATGGGCATCTGCCAGCCTTTTGACGCGCAGCATTTTTCCAAATGAAGCGCCCGCTTCCCAGGATGCTTTGCGGGTGTGATAAAGTTGTGTGACATCACCCGTAGGAATAAAGCGAAGGGCGGCGCGACAGATGTGTCGCACGCACCAGTGGATCCGCACCGTGAGGGTGCAGATCCACTTGCTCTATCCTAACATAGAGCTCATGGAGACGGAGGGAAGTCTCTCGAGGGTCCTTTGTTCTAGACTGGCTGCTGGCTCAAAACCCCGCCCATAGCAGTAAACTTGAGGAACGCCCATCAATGTACAACGCCCATCAATGTGAGGAGGCGTCGCGACACCACGCGACAGTCGTGTCGTAAAAGTGGATCTCTACCATAACAGTGTGTTCACACCAGACGCGAAAAGCGCGTCAAATTCACGCCTACCGCGTCTAGTTATACGCTTGAACACTTTGAATCCATTCGCACGTCAAGAGCGAAATTGATGCGTGTAAAAAACAAAAGTTTGAAGCAAAATTTACCCGCGTCAATTTCGCTCTTGACGCGCGAATGGATTCAAAGTATTCAAGCGTATAACTAGACGCGGTAGGCGCGAATTTGACGCGATATTCGCGTCTGGTGTGAACACACTGTTAGACTGCACCTGAAGAATTCTGAATGTTTAGTGGATACATTTATGTAGTTGTTGTGGAGTTACATTGATTCATCTCATAGACTCGCACGTACTGTCATGTTTAACTTTTACACAAGTTGACACTGTTCCCTGAGGTCTTTATGAGACAGCTGTGGCATGTTTTGGTCAAATAGTGTTCTATGCTCGTCTGTGCAGCAACAACAGAACAGTTTGCATGCTTTGATTGAACTTTCCCATTGCGTTAGAACTGGTTACACCGTTGTCACTTGCGAAAACCAAATGTTGCTGCCGCGGGTGAAAACCATTGTGGAAATGTGGAGATTAAGGGGCGGTAATATTATAATAAGATCCCCTTCCTACATCAGAAGGGGAGCTAAATCTGATTGGTTTATTTTTTGACATGCTTGCAGAGAAAGGGTTACCAAAACAAAGTTACTGGGTTGTCACTTTTCACGTTTTCTGGGTTGGTAAATGCACCGGGGACCCGATTATAGCACTTAAACATGGAAAAAGTCAGATTTTCATGATATGTCCCCTTTAACTATCCGCTCCAGCTTATTAGCGTTTAACCAGAAGCGTTTTTATCAAAAGGTTATGATGATGATGATGAGAAAAATCAGGTTGATCCAAATGACTGGTAGTGTTCTGGGTTTAAACTGGTAAAAAACAAAACAAACAAAAAAATTTAGAACATTATTAAAGACAAGTAAACAGTCAGTAATAAAATAAGAACAAATAATCAAATTACAAGCAAAAGCGCAAATAAATAAAACAACAAAGATACACATGAAATAAACAGTGCTTTTCAGTTTTTTCAGGTAGGTCTAACAGTAGTTATCAGGTACAGAAATTTAATAATGTAAGCAAATGTAAAATAACTCTGCATAGTCTTCACTAGGGTTGCACAATTCTGGCAACTTTCAAGGCTGGAAACTTTCCATCGGAATTAACGGAAATCTATGGGAATTAATGGAAATAAACTCTGAATTTGCAAAATTGTAGGGTAGCCTTTAACAGTGAACTTAAATGTTGTTGGAAAAAAAGTCTTGCAGCATAATCTTGGTTAAAACAAACAGATTTAGTGCAATTTCAGTTGAATTTCTACACATTCCTCAATCACATGCACACAGCACACTACTTACTTCAGGGCAATTGATACGGAAGTAAAATAATGCCAAATGTTTTTGACACAAAAAAAGCTTTTTGAATTGCACTAATTGAAAAATTATACTAATATTAAAAATCATTTTTATGGGCTAAAATTCAACATGGTTTTATATTTAAGCTGTGAATGTTTCAATTCAAAACATTTCACACACATTTTCATTATTAAAAATTCAATAATATCATGTTCACCTTTCAGATTTCACTTCCACAATATTCATTCTGTTTAAAAATTCAACCTATAATATTCGACAGGCAAATTTCGGTAAATTTATTTCCGCTTTACAAATTCGCTTCCACAAATTCAGTGGTTCAAATTTAACAGAAAATTCAACATTTCACATCGTAAGTGTTTGTGATGATTTTCAGGGCCAGTGTGTGTATATATATATATATATATATATATATATATATATATATATATATATATATATGGAGAAGCTGTTAAACACACAAAAGCTGTTTACATTATTTAAGTCTTCACTGTTAACTTCACTGTAAGCAAGCAGCTTTCTCTACCGTGAACAAGATTATAATGTTATTCCCCGATGCTGATGTACATCATATCACAGTCCTGCAAAGATGACACAAAATGTACTTGCATTTGCTGTCCTGCTAAAACAGTTTCGTTTTAGAATAGTGAGTGAGTGCAACCTGGATGCATCAGTGAATGGTGAGATATTTAGCTAAATAAAATGATCCTGCCAGAAGAATTGCGTGATAACTTTATTATGTCTTGTTCCGCCTCTATCATCTCAGCTGATTTGATACTCAGTTATTATCAATGTTGGAAACAGTTGTGCTGCTTAATAATTTTTTTATAACCTGTACTTTTTTCATGATTCTTTGATGAATAGAAAGTTAAAAAAGAACAGTATTTATTTAAGATAGAATATAATTCTTTTATAACAATATACACTACCGTTCAAAAGTTTGAGGGCAGTAAAAATTAAATAAAAAAAAAGAAATTAATACTTTTTTTCAGCAACGATGTGTTATATAGATAAAAAGTGAAAGTAAAGTAGCCTGGTTAAAACCAGACCATTCTCAGTTGTAACTGAGTTATGGTCTGGCAAAGCGTCATAGACAAATCATTTCCAGAGGGGCGTCACCAACGGACGTCGCGGATAGACCTAAAACCAATCAGAGCGATGAAGGAGATGACGTATGCAGAGCGGCGGAGAAACATCTCCGAGTGTTGTTCTTTGCTCGGTTTTTAACAAAAAGGAAACGTTCAAATCGCTTAAAACAGACGCGATAGCTGATTTGAACAAGTGATGTTCGATGGCGGCATCCATCTTTGTAATGTAGGCTACAAAATCTGCTTCAAAATCCCAGCGCTGTCGTCACCGTGTAAAGCCCGCCCCAACGTTTCTCATTGGTGCCTCGATTTCGACGGATTGGAAATGGCCTTGAATGAGCTCTTTGCCAGACTAACTTTCAGAGCAAATCTAAATTTGCCGGAAGTTGTCTGGGTTTTCCCAGGCTAAAAGTAAAGCCTTATATTGTTAGAAATGATTTCTATAGAAATATCAAGTAGTTACAGAAATAGCAAGTAGTTAGTTTATAACTGTTCTCCAATGTCATATTTATTTTAATTGATTTATTTAGTGGCCAAGTATTGAAATTGTTTCCTCTCTATATTTAAGCTATTTTTATAGTACTTTTATTAAAGTTGAGTACAACACTTTTCAAAAATGTAAAAAAAAATGCTAGATTTTCATAGTTTCATAAGAATCTTTATCCGCCATTGACCTAATAACTATTCCACAGGTGGAACTAATTATCAAGAAACACAAAGATCAGCTGTTGGCAGAGAGATACCGCTTCAACATGGGAATACTCATGGGTGAGGCAGCATGTCATATGTCATATGAGTACAGTCATGTGTTGTGCTGGTGAGGAATAGTGTCTGTTTGTGCTCTTCAGGTGAGGCCAGAGCCGCTCTCAAATGGGCTGATGGAAAGATTGTCAAGAATGAAGTGGATATGCAGGTTTGTGTGACATTTTTACTACCTTGCTCTAATCAGTCTAAATCATTGTTAATGTACGTGCACTGAATATTTCTGTTGGCTTTTAGGTATTGCACCTTCTGGGTCCAAAAACTGAGGCAGATCTGGAGAAAAAGCCCAAGGTATATATTTTTCACGGTCACCATTTTATTGTTGCACCCCTTTTCCACTGAAACAGTGCCAGTGAGGATCTGGTGCACATCAGAGGGTTCAGTGAACATGTCTCATTACTAGGGATGTCAATTTTCACAAATTCCTATGATCAATCATCATTTAAATTAACGTGCAAACGAAGTATATTTTTGTCCTTTTGCGATGCAATAATTTTGGACTGTTACAATATAACCCGCAAACGAAGTACGTTTACTTCGTTACATTTACTTGAGTATTTTTTTGGAAAATTTTTACTTTTAAGAGTAGATTTAAATGTGGGTACTTTTACTTTAACTCGAGTACATTTCTAATGAAAAAAACTGTACTTTTACTTCGTTACGTTGGGCGACGTTCCTCTCGTTACTTTATTTTAATGCGATAAGTTGTTAAATGCGTAGTTTATTCCAAGCACGCTGTATTTATTTATTTTTCTGGGCATGAGCGATGCTCAATTCACAAATGAATCACTCTTTTGAGTCGATTCTGTTCAAAGACTTAATCAAATAAGTTGGCAGAACTGTCTAAATCAATTTGTGAATCGGTTTCATGCACGCACTGAATCGTCTGAAGCGGTTTCACACTTGGACTCGTAACAGGAAGATTTAAGAACATCAAGCATTGGATGAAGTGGCCATGGACCTACAGTACAGTCAAGTGAAAGCAAATCTGCAAATGCATTATTTTGTTTGCCAGCAATGAAAATCTTTATTAGTTGAACATCTTCGCATGCTGTCTGTGAATGAATGATTCCACAGGACGATACATTCGATTTCATTTCATTCAGGTAATACATTTTACAACCAAACAGATTATTAGCCTATGCCACGATACCACTACTACTACGATACAAAGTTTGACATTACCAGTTTCTTGGACATATACCTAAATTTATACATTAAATAAGCCATTGTTCACAGTTTATGAAATGAACACCCACCATCTCGCTGTGATTTGTGTGTATTGCGCAGTGGCGTGGGAACTCGTCTTGAAAAAGAATGCCTTTGTCTGCCTTAGACACAGTTAACCAGTTTAAACACGCTTGCAGAAATTTGCAAACATTTGATTACATGTTTTGGAGAACAGACAGAAGAAGATCTATCAATGTGCATTTGATCGTTGTTTGTGTTCAGATGTTCAGTAGCGGTCATGAGCGTGAGCACATGTGAAGAGTTTTAACTCTTCTCTGTGTCAATCGTTCCCTTTACACGCCTTTGAATGCAAAACTCTGTAGATTCACTTCGACATTGATTAATAATCCAAATGTAGTTTTATAAGTTACTATTATAAAAACCAGAGGACAGGCAATGATTTTTGGGCTTCAGAAGCCAGAAATAATGCTTGTTTCTTCTGTTTTTGTGGTAAAGAGAGCCTAATTATGATGATAATAATAGTAATTTAAATGAAAAATATCTAAATAATAACATTTATTTATATATATATATATATATATATATATATATATATATATATATATAGGCCTATATATGATCTTACACTGGATACTTGTTTACTCTTACTCAATTAACTGTTAAGATTATTACTTTTACTTTGAGTAAATATTTCTATAAGTACTTTACTTTTACTTGAGTACAGTTTTTGGATACTCTACCCACCTCTGCCTTCAAGCAATGGACACTTAAAAAATCTTTCATCCTTTAGTGGACTGAAACTTAACTAAAGTGGATTATCTACAGAATCAGTTCTTCAGTATTATCTTCTGCTGGGTTCCAGGCTATGTTGAACTTTCAGGAAATGAGCGAGCATTAAATAAAACAAACTATCTATCTATTACAGATAATTATGTAGTTATGTCAACTATGCAGCAGTGAAATGTGCTGCCATCTTTTTTTCTTTTATCACAGGCAGCCAAAACCAAAGCTGCAGAGAAGGATGTGAAGATTGAGCAGGTTTCTGAAGTAAACGGTAAGACACACAGAAAGCTATGAGACATTTTTTACTGCACTTTAATGTGATTTATGCATCTTTAGTTTTGTGTTAGTGAAATGCTGCTTCAGAAATACTAGGGGCTAGGGTTAGGCAGTATAGCGATATATATTGTGCCGATGATATGAAGTTTCTATTGATAGAGGTTTCTTCAATCGTCTTGGAGACGTTGCCACAGTTCTTTTGGATTTAGTCTGTCACAGTTTTTTAGAAAAAGAAATGTGACACTACAGCAAAAGCTACCATTAACTGTCTTAAAACCATTTTTTGCTGAAAATACTAAGACTTTTGGACAGTACTGTATATCTGAGTGAATCAGCTGAATGAGAGAATTTAGGCTGAGACTTCTTGAATCGTTGTTGTTTTCTAATTGCTGCGATCTTTGAGATTATTGCACAGCTTCAATGTGCTTCCAGTATTAGTCGCTTCCAGTTATTTTAGCTGTACAAAAACAGTCTGGTATGCTGCTTGATACTGCAGTGCAAACTGGTATTTGTAAAAAAAAAAAAAAAAAAAAACCTTTTTTTTTTTTTTTTTTTTTTTTTTTTACCTAAAGCTAATGAATCAAGTTTCACACAGTCACAGGAAATGGCTTACCTAATTTAAGGTGGATATTAGATCTGTGTGTTAGGTCACAGTGACCGCAATGTCATTGTCTAATATAACTCTTCTGTCTATGCTGATAATGTTACTCAAACATCAAAAGACAAAGAGAAAATCACTCACTGCTCTTGACTGAATAATTTTAGTAGCTTTAATAAGAATCAATGTATATTTAATTCATACAGTGAAGACTACAGTGTTTTAGTGTTAAATAGACCTAAAAACTTAATGTACTGAAGAAATCTGGTGAAAAAAATTAACTGATCTTGAACTTTTGTCAAAGTATGCTCACTCTTTCTCATGTAGTATGGTTTATTCAAATTATACTGTTTTTATAGAAAACCTTTAATTTTTAAACATTGGCAGTTACTTTTCCCATGCCATTTGTGCTATGTACAAAATGTATACCTTCAATCATGTGGCTTGTTGATGTGTTGTTTTCTTATTTGCCTGGTGGACAATACAAAAATATCACATGGATTTGCATTAAAGGGATAATTCACTCAAAAATGAAAATGGTCATTTATTCACCCTTGTGTCATTCCAAACCTGGATGACCTTTTCTTCTGTAACCAAAGTTTTGGTGAACATAGACTGCTATTTTATGGACAACAAAAGGATTTCTCAGATAATTTTTTGTTGTTGTTCTTTTTTGTTTTAATTTTTGGATGAACTATCCCTTTAAAGGAGGGTGTAATACCACCTAGCACCCTAACATATTTTCTTCTTAAAATGTAAAAGTCTATTTTATATTTTTCGTCTTTCTCTCTAGGTGAAGGAAAAACAGAGGGGAAATCATTGATGGAGCAGCTGAGAGGAGAGGCGCTGAAGTTCCATAAGCCAGGTGAGAGTGTTGACATATCGGTGTCCAGTTAGCTACATAGGGTGCTACTCATTCATTATTTGTGAATCCCCTCTTTCTTTTCCGTGCTTTTTTTTTTTCTTCCTTTCTAACTCCACCCCCCTTAGGGTGCAAGGAAAGAAAATGAGGACGGAGGAATCGAAGTAGGGCTGCAACAACGAATTTGATTTTAGTCGCGTCTGTGCACGGTGGACGGAAACATCAGCCAGTCACGCTTTACAGTAACCGAATAACCCATTTCTATTAACAAAATGCATATGTAGAATAGTGGAGGACACAGAGTGAGTTGCTGCGGGAAAGGTACATGATCGAAGTTATCCGAAACATGAGAATGCTTTATATTTATAAGGGCTTCAAACAAAAGCATAAGCGTTTACCGTGTCTTGCCCTTTCATGCTTTGACAGATGGATATGATGTTTAATGCCTCTGACACGTGTTTTCCCTAGCACATAACTTACATTTTATGGTTATATCCTTTTCTGTAAATGTTCGAAATTTCCATTTAGCATATTCTGACAACAAATGTTTTTTAAACTTCACAGTCTTCAATGAATGAGCGCTGGTGGGCGCATTAGCTTCAAACAGAGGGAGCGCAGTAGAATAGGAGCACAATAATTCTGACTAAAATGCACATTTTGCTAAAATATTTTTTGTTAGAAATTAAGTGTAGAATGTGTGTGTTCTTCATATCTCGTACAAGTTAAGATTTTGTTTTTGTTTATTGCCCGTTTTAATTTAGTCATTTTAATCTCTGCTTTAAAATGGTAAGCAATTGGTTGATTTTAGGTGTAGAATGTATTTTAGCCCTTTTTCTAATAATGTACAGCATAGCCTGTAGAGATACATTCACTATATTTGTTTTTTATAGGCTTTATAGTACACATTGTTTGGAGGACAGCATTGTATCTAGGATGTGGAATAATATTGTTTAAAATAATGAGTAAAAATTTAAATGTATAATATTTGTTTTTTTTTCTTCATCCGATTAATCTGAAAAATAATCGACAGATTAATCGATTACCATAATAATGATTTGTTGCAGCCCTAAATCGAAGGAAAGCTTATTTGTATATTCTTGATCACTCGAGTCTCACTTCAAAGCGTCATCAGCTGCGTACAAAGGGTCTGCCCTTATGTTGTTGAAGTTTGGTTATTTAAGAAATTCATAATAAATATTAATGAATCAAGATGCCCTTTTGAAATATTTGAGATGTCACAGGTTAGATGATGGAGGAACGAGGAAGCATCCATTTTAGTATTGAGAAGCACCCATAGACTTTGTAAAAAGCCTCAATATGCAAAGCTTAAACCCAATGTAACATCAGGGGATTTTTTTTTTAAATGGCTAAAAGTGAATCATGTGATTTATTTTTTCTTTCTCTAGGGGAGAATTACAAGACGGAGGGTTATGTTGTAACACCCAACACCGTGAATTTGCTGAAGAAGCACCTGGAAGTCACTGGAGGACAGGTATGACCTGAATGCACTTTTTGTCTTTTGAATTAGTGGCTCTGAAGTGTTTATTTATTAGTGGATATTAACTCTCTGGGGTCGGCGGTCTCGCCGGCGATACCAGCTCACTTTTTTCCTTATCAGTGCAAAAGAGACTCAAATTACTCTGTTAATTTTGATCTTACATATAAGTGTTGTACATCATTCGATCCTGTTAAGTTTGTATTTTTTTTGTGGAACCTCATAATAAAAACAAAGTGTTGTGCTTTTCGCCTAATAAAGAAAAATAAACATGATGCGCGTTCTGCGTTCTCTCTGTCAGTGAAGTCCATTCTGAAACGCGTCCGAAAAATCATCTGTAACTCTGCAAATACTCAGTCAAACAGGTATACAGGCACACAGGCATGAAGCCTGAATTATCTTCTTTTAAATTAAGTAATTTATATTAAAAAAAAAAAATCTCATTTTATGTAATCTGTACGAAAAGAGAGAGATGATAGTCGTTCCCGTCTCAGCTCATTAAAGTTAATTTGACCACGCCCACGGAGCGCGCGCTCTATTCAAACACAAATGCTCTGAGGCCATCCACGCCCACATCAGCTGGATAACCACCGAAAGAGACTCAGATTTACTACGCTGTGAGGAATAATAGTACTATCTTAATAATAATCCTGGAAAAAATTACCTCAGAAGTAGGCTACAGGTAGTTTCATTTGGAGGAGCAACGGATCCAGCCGAGGAAATAGGTACATTCTTTATTTTCAAGTGCTTTGTGCTAATCGCGAAATGGAATAGTGTCTGTAAACAAAAAGACTGTTTGAATCGCGTTTTTGTGTGTGAATGAATGAACAGCTTTTACCTAACTATATTCCAATACTGAGATGAGTAAAAATCGACTGAAATATGTTGAAATAAAATATTTTTGTATAAGCAACGTA
The DNA here is from genome assembly GCF_029890125.1 of Rhinichthys klamathensis goyatoka. Classification (NCBI taxonomy): domain Eukaryota; kingdom Metazoa; phylum Chordata; class Actinopteri; order Cypriniformes; family Leuciscidae; genus Rhinichthys; species Rhinichthys klamathensis. The sequence continues at coordinate 8,098,150 of NW_026606587.1, read as the reverse complement.
TTAAACTGCAAATTAACATTTATATGTCCTAATCATAAAAACGATATGTTACATATGAAAGACAAGATGTCGTTTTTACTGTAAAATACTGCCACATCAAATAAGCTTGTTTGCTAAGATGTTATTATAGTATTTGTTCGATTGTAAGCTATATTCAAACTAATTAATCCGCAACTGTGAAATATGTATGATAAAATGTATACTTTAGTATATAATACAAAGAAAGATTACATTTGAAATATAGTTAAATTTTAATTGTTGTTGTAATTGTAACCTTTTTATTAAAATAGCAAAAATATATGTAGGCTACATATAAATAAATCTTAGGTAAATCTTAAAAGCTCAATATAAGCCTCCTCTTTAAATTATTTGTATTGTGTTTTATTAGTGACACATTTGGGATACATTCCCAAACTTTCTGTAAAAACAGTATGATAATTAACTGCACAATTACTATAAATTTTTACATTTGATATTATACAATTTGCAAGCACAATTTGAAAAATAAATAAATAATTGGAACTGTGAACCAATTTTGTATTATATAGGCATATATATATATATATACACTCACCGGCCACTTTATTAGGTACACCTGTCCAACTGCTCGTTAACAATTTCTAAGCAGCCAATCACATGGCGGCAACTCAGTGCATTTAGGCATGTAGACATGGTCAAGACAATCTCCTGCAGTTCAAACCGAGCATCAGTATGGGGAAGAAAGGTGATTTGAGTGACTTTGAACGTGGCATGATTGTTGGTGCCAGAAGGGCTGGTCTGAGCATTTCAGAAACTGCTAATCTACTGGGATTTTCACGCACAACCATCTCTAGGGTTTACAGAGAATGGTCCGAAAAAGAAAAAACATCCAGTGAGCGGCAGTTCTGTGGGCAGAAATGCCTTGTTGATGCCAGAGGTCAGAGGAGAATGGCCAGACTGGTTCGAGCTGATAGAAGGGCAACAGTGACTGAAATAACCACTCGTTACAACCGAGGTATGCAGCAAAGCATTTGTGAAGCCACAACACGCACAACCTTGAGGCGGATGGGCTACAACAGCAGAAGACTCCACCGGGTACCACTCATCTCCACTACAAATAGAAAAAAGAGGCTACAATTTGCAAGAGCTCACCAAAATTGAACAGTTGAAGACTGGAAAAATGTTGCCTGGTCTGATGAGTCTCGATTTCTGTTGAGACATTCAGATGTTAGAGTCAGAATTTGGCGTAAACAGAATGAGAACATGGAACCATCATGCCTTGTTACCACTGTGCAGGCTGGTGGTGGTGGTGTAATGGTGTGGGGGATGTTTTCCTGGCACACTTTAGGCCCCTTAGTGCCAATTGGGCATCGTTTAAATGCCACGGCCTACCTGAGCATTGTTTCTGACCATGTCCATCCCTTTATGGCCACCATGTACCCATCCTCTGATGGCTACTTCCACCATGTCACAAAGCTCTAATCATTTCAAATTGGTTTCTTGAACATGACAATGAGTTCACTGTACTAAAATGGCCTCCACAGTCACCAGATCTCAACCCAATAGAGCATCTTTGGGATGTGGTGGAACGGGAGATTCGCATCATGGATGTGCAGCCGACAAATCTGCGGCAACTGTGTGATGCCATCATGTCAATATGGACCAAACTCCCTGAGGAATGCTTCCAGCACCTTGTTGAATCTATGCCACGAAGAATTGAGGCAGTTCTGAAGGCAAAAGGGGGTCCAACCCGTTACTAGCATGGGGTACCTAATAAAGTGGCCGGTGAGTGTATATTGTCATTGCATTCTTGTGGCTCAGTGACACACCTGAATGAAAGGGTCATTAGTATGCAGCCCCATTATGCGCTCATTATGCGGGCCCATTGTCTTCTCAGGTGTGAATCACAGCAGGTCACACCCCTGCGCATATTGCCTTTCCAAACAAAGTGTCATTTTTAAATTTAAACCAATCTATTGTTTTATGTGAATGATAAGGCAGGATGATTTTCAGATCATTTTGAAGAAAAAACTCTAGGCCACAACATCCATTAGTCAAAAGTCTTGTGGACAGATATTTAGTATGTGTTTTGTGGCCTTATTTCAGAAACTTTAAGTTTTAGTTTTTTCAATAACCACGCATAAACAATATTCTCTCAAAAATACAAAAATGTACATACATGTTGATAACACATTATGGTAGCCCTGTTTGTGCTAAATAGAGTGTAATTACACCTTTGCCAGTAATATGTTTATAAGCAACTGAAAAAAGCACAAATGTCAGAGTATGTCAAAACATCTCAAGGACCCCAAAAACACCTTGGACCCCAGAGGGTTAAGTAACTAAACTGAGTTCAGTATTTTCTGTTTAAATCAAATTTTCTCTTTGTAGGTCCGCACCCGTTTCCCCCCTGAGCCTAATGGTATTCTGCATATTGGTCATGCCAAAGCAATTAACTTCAATTTTGGTTTTGCCAAGGTATACATGCACACACATACTCTCACATTAATAATTTTGCATAACAAAAAAATTCCTTTCTGACTTTGTGTCTGTGTGAAGGCCAATAATGGCATCTGTTTCCTGCGGTATGATGACACAAACCCAGAGAAAGAGGAGGAGAAGTACTTCACTGCCATCAAAGACATGGTGGAGTGGCTTGGTGAGTATTAAGATATGACTTGGCTGATCCAATCACAAGCTGATTGCTGAGACTGAGCAGTTCACTCAAACATGAAAATTGTCATCACTTACTCACCGTCTTGTGGTTCTAATCCTGTGTACTGTTATTTTTTTTGTTGAAAGTTGAGCACCTTACCTCACTTGTGGTCTGTTTTTTTCAAATGGTTGCTCATTGTCACAGTAGTTACTTCAAAAGAGAAAGTTGACACTTTTTATAACAGTGTCTGCTTGCAATGCATTATGAATTGAATTTAAACGCATTTTAGAGTAAAAAAAGTTAAAGAAAGGGCTTTGTGTTAAAGCTGCAGTAGGGAGGGAAAACGTTCACTTAGCCTGAAAATTTGAACAAGCACAACTTAAAGGTCCCACCCCCTTGCTCTCTGCTGCGCTACAGTGCTCTCTCCACAGCGGAGCCTGCCGTGAACGCGCAGGCTAGTAAGCAGGGCCACCGATGACGGCGGATAAACAGTTACGGCAGATTCACTAGTAGGGACGAAACATCAACAATATGCTTTACATTGACTAAGGCCTGCCCATACTTTGACTACAAACTTGGTCCTCAAATCATTATGTATTTTGCAATACATGTAATGTAACTTTATAACGTTGCACCCTTTCTATAAGTTATAAATAGTTAGTAAAATAATATAACGGTAACTAAAGTAACATATATATAATTTAATTCAAGTAGTTATTCTAGCGATATGTAGGCCTAATGCTAGATAAGGTTTGCTAGTACATTTGTAACGGGGTTCAGTTGTTATGGGAAGGAGGAGGCGGGAACCGGCGAACGTTCAACAAGTTTAATAATAAATAAACAAATACAAAATGAAAGTATAAGCCAGCAGCCCCTCACGGACGACTGCTGGCACACAAAACAGAACATAAAATCACAACGTAAAATCAGGCCGTTCCTCTCTCCACTGTCGTCGCTCCTCCTTTATGATTCCGCTCCTCCGTTAGAGATACGAGACCGGTGCGTCTCACAGCTGTCGTTCATTATCACTCATGCCACCGTCCTCGCGCCGCTTTCACATCCCTCTGCCTCGTCCTGATCGCCACAACATTATTTCAGTAACATGACAAGCCAGTGAATTAGCAGGTTTCAATTGTTGCTTTGCACAGTGCGTGACATTTTATCTACATGTTATGCGGCTAGAGTTTTGACACCGAGTCAATGGGCTCTGTCTAATTCTTTCTTTTTCGCTTGTTTATCGTCATCGGTCTTTTTCCTTTTACCCGTCTTTGTTTTATGAGCAGGTGCCACTCGAGAAATTGGCAGTTTAGGTTGTTTCTCCGCCATTAGCACAGCTGCGGCACACCGGCAATCTTGAGTTTGGTTTGAACGACGGTACGCGCTGTGCAAGAGAGAGGTGTGATCAACGCGTACACAAGCGTGATTGACACTGCCAAGACATTCCTCCTGGCTAGGGATGGGAATTGATAAGAATTTAACGATTCCGATTCCATTATCGATATTGCTTATCGATTCTCTTATCGATTCTCATTGGGTGAGGGAATAAGTACAAATTTGTTTGTTTGTATTAACTTATTGAACTTATAACTTATTTGTTTGTTAATTATTATTAACTCCCTGACACAGCACAGCGTATTAGGGGTGTGAACCTACACTGGTCTCACGGTTCGATTACGATTATCATGTCATCGATTCAGTTCAATTCGATATCTCGATGCATTACATGCACTGCATCCTCAATTTTACTTCAAAAGTGATGTGTGCGTGCGCGTGTTCACCTGTTCGTGAAGTCGCAGTGACAGAAACAGTGACATTCCAGTTTAAGTTTCATGGGACTAAAGTCTGTTCATGATGTGTGGCCAAATGTTTCTGCATATTGGAGGTCCCCCCCTTTGACGAAATGGAAATTTTACAGGTGTTGCAACAAGTGACCATATTGTTATGAGGCGCCGTCATACTCTCATTGAGTATGTGCGCGAGTTTGAGTGTGTGTGTGCTCGCGTCTCATAAGTATGTGCGTGGAGAATTTGTGTGTGCGCGCGCGCGTCTCATATGAGTATGTGCGTGGAGAGTTTGTGTGTGCACGCGCGCGTCTCATATGAGTATGTGCCTGGAGAGTTTCACGCATCTCGTGTGTGTAGAGTTTGCGTGTATGCGTGAGCGACTTTAGGTGTGTCGTTGTGCATTTCATATGTATTTGTTTGAGCATTCAGCAGTATACATGTATGTTTGACTACTTAGTATACGTTTATGCAAGTGTTTCATATATGTGTGCGTGAATGAAGTTTGATTTAAGCCCTAGACGGCACCTCACATATTGTCGTCTTTTCGCGTGAAATATAACCAAACGAGCGCTTCTGCCTCGATGCCATGTTTGTTGCGTTCTGAATCAAAATAACGCAGCGCGTGTGTGACGTCATGACACATTTGCAACGTGCGGAACCGATAAGCAGAATCGTTAAGCAGGCATACTAAACGGTTCCAAGGAATTGGTTCACTGGGAACCAGTTCTGAAGAAGAACCGGTTCTCGATTCCCATCCCTACTCCTGGCTCTGATTGGTTGTTTCTGACCGGGAGCGGTGTATTTCTGCAAATGGCAATAGGACCACTGGGAGGAGCCAGAAGAGCTTGATTTTTTTCACAGATTATCTGTCTCATATTCAACTGTCAGGACATAATGACAGTTTTAACAAATATGTAAAAAAGATTTTTTTACAAAAGTTACCTACAGCAGCTTTAAGTGACATTACACAAATGTTTCAAATGTGAACTTTTCTATTGACAAGCATTTTTCATGCATATATGTATATTTGTTTGTTTGTTCTTCACCATCACTCAGGGTACAGACCATACTCTGTCACGCACGCCTCTGATCACTTCCAGCTTCTCTACGATCTTGCTGTTGATCTCATTCGCAGGTGAGATTACAAACCTGATGTCTCAGGGCTCTGTGCTTATAGAACTTGTGCACCTAATTTAAAATAAAAATTTAATTTATGAGCACAATTGAAGTCCGGTATGTTAATGTGCCATGCACATTAAAACATGCACTAGCAGACATAAGAAAGCAAAGCTTAGAAATAACAACAAAATTCAGGAATAAGTGTGAGATTAGGAGATTACTTTCTGATAAACCAAATTTATTATTACTCTGAGACAATGAAAACACCTGATTATGACCTCCTTGTGTGTAAACGAACACACGCCTTACTCTGAAACGTTCAGTGGGTCAGATTATAAATGCTCTTTAACCGCAGGATATATAGTGGAAATACAACTTTATTTTTTCACATTTGCAAAAAGTAATTTTGAATTACATTGTGATTCATGTGCCAATTAAAATGTTCAGGCACATCAGACTGAAGTAATTATTCAGCCAGTAATTTCTTACTAGGGGTGGGACAAAATATCGATAGGGCGATATATAGTTGTCCTTATCCGTGCGATAAGAGAATCGATACACTGGCGCCAAATATCGATGTTTTAATTGAGAAAATAAGGTTTCACATTATGAAATATATGTTTTTCTCCAAAACACGTTGGCCACAATTATTGGTACCCCTAGAATTTTTCACGAGTAAAATATCTCTGATGTATATTCCCATAATGTTTACCTTTTTTAGCACACCAGGAGGACTAGGAACATGAAATTGTCCAGCCATGAATTCACAGGAGTTTAAATATGAGGAAACACAAAAGCCAAATTCCCTGAATCATCCATCACAATGAGTAAAACCAAAGAATATAGTTCTGATGTGCATCAAAAGATTGTTGAGCATCACAAAATAGAAAGTGGCTGTAAGAAAATAGCTAAAGAGTTGAAAATCCCCATTTTTGACCATCAGGGCAATAATTAAGAAGTTCCAATCAACTAAAGATGTTACGAATCTGCCAGGAAGAGGACATGTGTCTATATTGCCTTAATGGACGGTGAGGATGAAAGTTTGAGTGGCCAAAGACTCTTCAAGGATCACAGACGGAGAATTGCAGAGATCAGTTGAAAAATCATACAACCCCTACATCACCACATGTTGTTTGGGAGGGTTTCAAGAAAAATCTTCCTCGCTCATCCAAGAACAAACTATAGCAAACTCGTTGTCAGACACGACTGGAACTTCAAACGTCACAGGGTTCTGTGATCAGATGAAACTAAAAAAAAGCAAACACACTAGATGGGTTTGGTGCACACAAGGATAAAAAAGTACCCCATGTGTACAATTTAATAAACCGTTGGATCTTTAATGTTGTGGGCATATTTTTCTGCTGGAGGTCCTGGACTACTTGTTCAGATACATGGCATCGTGGATTCTATCAAATATCAACAGATGATAAAATTAAAACCTGACACCACCTGCTAGAAATCTTATAATAGGCCGTGGTTGGATCTTCCATCAGGACAGTGATCCAAAACAAACATCAAAATCAACACAAAAATTTGTTACGGAGCACAAAATGAAGCTTCTGCCATGACCGTCCCAGTTCCCTGACCTGATGAGTGGAGTGAACTGAAGAGAAGAAGCACCAACATGGATCTGGGAATCTGAAGGAATCTGGAAAGATTCTGTATAGAGGAATGGTCTCTGATCTCTTGTCAGTTGTTCTCCAAACTCATCAGGCATTATAGGAGAAAACTCAGAGCTGTTATCTTGTCAAAAGGAGATTGCAAAAAGTATTTAATAAAAGGGTGCCAATAATTGTGGCCAACGTGTTTTGGAGAAAAACATTTATTTCATAATGTGATTTCACTTTCAATTCTTTTACTTAAATGAAAGGTTAGCTGTTTTTTGGCAATTTTTTTTAATGAAAGATCAAAAGGATAAACGATGCAGATTTATTTTTTACAGCCAGTTTTGATCATATTTGCCAGGGGTACCAATAATTCTGAGCACGACTGTATATATATATGTAATGTATATTTATATATGAGTATATATGTGTGTGTGTTTTTATTTATTTATATATATATATATATGGTAATAGATAATAGTGATTATTATTAAAAGATTATAATACTACTACTAATTTTACTACTAGTAATAACAATATACAATGCACTAAGAATTGATGAGCTGCTGGGTTCATGAATATTAATCACGGTTTCAGCGTTCACTCTCTGAGATCAAAACAGGGTTGAGCGCCAGCCAATGCAATTGCCGTTTTCACATTAGTTCCGCCCACTACCGGAGAAAAATATGTAAAAATGCAACAAAAAAAATATCGTTTACATGTAGCACGTCAATTCTGCCTGGTATGCAAGACACTCTCGCTCACTCTCTCTCTTTGCGTCTGTGAGAAACAGCGCTCTCAGCAAAGCGACGGCGAGTCATGCACCTTCACAATAGAGTTTACGGTACGCTACACATCCATCGCTGCATAGCACAGATCGCTTGACAGAGATCAAAACTCTCAAGCGCTCAGTCAGTGTTCAGCGAGTGAAAATATATCTATGCTAAACTTAGACTTAGACTCTAACACACACACAGGCGAGTAAAATCTAAGAATTTATTAGCCAATGGCTTATGATAGACATTATTTAGTCTCCCAGAGAAGATTTAGTCGCATTGTAAAGGGTTGACTTGAATAAAGAGAGAGAACCTGCACTTAACCTTTTCACTGGCATAATATATCGATTATCGCAGAATTGCTGTATCGGGATATTATCGGTATCATGAGCCGTGTATCGTATCGTGAGGTACCCTGTGATTCCCACCCGTTTCTTACAGTACTTTTTTTTAATATACTTTCTTAATTTTAGATTAAAAGATTTTATTTTTCAAAAGACCCTCAAAATATGATCCTTTAAAATAAATTATTATATATAATTACCTGAGAAAACAATGGCATTTACACTCCCCTCCAAAATTATTGGAACAGTGAGGCCAATTCCTTTATTTTTTCTGTAGACTGAAAACATTTGGGTTTGACATCAAAAGATGAATAATGCATTTCAGCTTTTATTTCCAGGTATTTACATCTGGATCTGATATACAACTTAGAAGATATAACCTTTTGTTTGAACCCACCCATTGATCATGTGACCAAAAGTATTGGAACAGATATGTGAATAAGACTTAATATTTAGTTGCAAATCCTTTGCTTGCAATAACTGTATCAAGCCTGTGACCCATTGACATCACCAAACTTTTGCATTCTTCATTTGTAACTTCATCATGTGTTAGTTACATAATCGATGAAGATTAATGAGCCCGTCCCAGAAGAAGCCATGCAAGCCCAAGCCATGACATTATCTGTTTCACAGATGAGCTTGGTATGTTTGGGGTCATGAGCAGATCTTTTTTTTCTCTAAACTTTAGCCTTTCCATCACTTTGGTTAAGGTTAATCTTTGTCTCATCAGTCCATAAAACTTTGCTCCAGAATGTTTGAGGCCTGTCTCTGTACTTTTTGGCAAATTCCAGCCTGACCTTCATATTCTTCTTGCTAATGAGAGGTTTGCATCTGCTGGTGTTGCCTCTGTACTTTTGTCCATGAAGTCGTCTGCAGTGGTGGAGGAAGTACTGAATCTCAGTACTTAAGTAAAAGTACATATTACCAGAGACATATTTACTTTAGTGAAAGTAGAAGTATCACAATGACAACCCTACTTAAGTAAAAAGTACCTGATTTTTAAATGTACTTTAAGTATTAAAAGTAAAAGTACTTGCATAACAATTTATTCTCTTAATGTCTATATTCTAATGATTAATAAAACAGTTAATCCTAACTCATTCAACCTAATACTCCTATTATGATGTTCAATAATGATGGAAAAGCCGTTATTTTTTAAGTTTCTGTCACCATTTCTGAACAAGCTTGCAATTAGGCAATATACATCACATCAAGCTTAATGTGACTGGGTTTGGCTGTAAACACGATTCATTTATGGCGTAATTCTGAACCTCTTGGCTTGCCATACTTATCCTAACCAAACGTAGAATACACACGCACCCCACACCACTACTAAATAACCTACCCATGCGTATCCTATGCACATAAAAACAAATTTCCGCGTATAAATTGCACGATAAACACACTGCGTGCTATAGAGACGCATTTAGTGTGACCAGGTTGATATGGCAACCAAACTTCACTGGTGAGACAAACGTGCGACGAACGGACGGTCAGGATGACGTTTTGGCAGGGGAAAAACTGATCAGAAAATGTAACAGAACATTGTAGAAATGAAGTGGAGTAGAAAGTATAATAATTGCTGCAAAATGTAACGAAGTAAAAGTAATAAGTATGCACTATTGATTCTACCTAAGTAAAGTAAAGATACGTGAAAAATGTACTTAAGTAAAGTAACGAAGTATTTGTACTTCGTTACATTCCACCACTGGTCGTCTGCGAACAGTAGATTGTGATACCATCACTCCTGCCCTCTGGAGGTTGTTGCTGGTGTCACTAACAGTTGTTTTAGGGTCTTTCTTTACAGCTCTCACAATGGTTCTGTCGTTAGCTGCTGATGTTTTCCTTGGTCTACCTATTCGAGGTCTGTTACTTAGTACACCAGTGGTTTCTTTCTTCCTCAGGACATTCCAAATGGTTGTACTGGCTATGGCCAATGCTTGTGCAATGGCTCGGATTGATTTTCCATCTTCTCTCAGCTTCACAATTGCTTGTTTTTCACCCATTGACAGCTCTCTGGTTTACATGTTGGTTACACGTCTAACTATAAATGCAGTCTGCACAGGCAAAACCGAAATCTGAAACTGAGCGCAGACATTCAGTGTTATCTATTATTCGAATAATCAATGTAATAGGACACACCAGGGCAACAAAACACACCTGTCAGTCACATCTCCAATACTTTTGGTCACGTGAGCAATTGGTGGGTTTAAACAAAATGTGCTATCTTCTAAGTTGTGTATCAGATCCATATGTAAATACCTGGAAATAAAAGCTGAAATGTTGATCTCGTCTCATTAATTTTTTTGATGTCAAACCCAAATGTTTTCAGTCTACAGAAAAAATAAAGGAATTGCCATCACTGTTCCAATACTTTTGGAGGGGTGTGTGTGTGTTCTGAATGCGGTCTATATTATTGACTACTGAATCCTTTTTGTTTGTTTGTGTGTAAGGGGTCATGCGTATGTGTGCCACCAGCATGGAGAGGAGCTTAAGGGTCACAACGTCCCTCCCTCCCCATGGAGAGAGCGACCCGTGGGCGAGTCTTTGGTTTTGTTTGAGAGGATGAGGAAGGGCATGTTTGCAGAAGGGGAAGCCACTCTCAGAATGAAGATGGTCATGGAAGATGGGAAAATGGACCCTGTGGCGTACCGGATCAAATACACGCCACATCACAGGACAGGAGACACATGGTAAGACACTTTGTTTCGCTCACAATGTTTGGTCTGTTTCTTAATTTTATGCCGCTCTGTTCTTGTGTACAGGTGCATATACCCCACGTATGATTACACGCACTGTCTGTGTGACTCCGTTGAACACATCACACACTCACTGTGCACCAAAGAGTTTCAGGCCAGGTATGTCACTCAACATTTTATCAGAGTATCAGGTAGGGCTGGGTATTGATAGCCTGACTGCGTCAGACTTCGTACTTCCGCTCTATTTCAGTTCGCTTCTGTACTCAGTCTGAGACATCGACATGTCTCTCAGTTTTCCTCCGGCCTGAAAACAGCCGGCCAATCAACGAACAGAGGGCGAGCTGAGACCTGTGACGTAGACGCTAAGCACCGAGTTTAAGATTGTATTTTAGGTTAGGGAAATCGAAAACAACCGCGGATATGGAGACACGGGATGCAATTCGCTCTGTTGTGGAGAATATTCCCGGCATTTGCAAACTGAAGCCCGAACAAGAAGAGTGTTTGTTAAACATTTTGAATGGAGGTGATGTTGTGGCCCTACTCCCGACAGGTTTTGGGAAAGGTTTAATTTATCAACTATTACCGATCGTCAGCGAGAAACTGGGCAGGCCAAAGGCCGGCAAGGCGATAGTTGTGATTGTGTCCCCCTTGGTTGCACTCATGGAGGATCAGGTTAAGGAGGCTGCAAAACTCGGTCAGCCATGTTCACTCCGGTATTTCGCTCGATGGTTTCGTTTTCACATCATACATGTGTTTACAGTGGAAGTTCGATGCGGCTGAGCTGGCTAATAACACATGTCATAACCAAACGTTATGTGATTGGCTTACGAGTAACCAATGATTTTAAACTTCAGACAAGCTTTTGAATTCTCTTTGATTCTGATTTTGATTTGATTCAATATCAAACGCAACAATGAAGAGGGATCCAGTAACACTTGTGTAATAATCAGCAATCAAAGAGTTGTATTGTAGCAAAGTTCATAGTTCAGGGAAGAAGGTGGCGGGAACCAGCAAACAGCCACTTCTAATGTAAAAATAAAACTTAAACAACAAAACGAAAACAAGCTGCAGCTGCCTCACGGCCGACTGCCACATATAACCATAATAAAACAACAAATATCACAGGTCTAGTCATCTCTCGCCTTCCACTGTCGTTTTTATTCTTCCAGAGCTCCTCTGTGGACTCGAGACCGCTGTGTCTCTCAGGTGTCATTCAATAACATTCTCTTCACCGGCCTCGCTCTGCTCCCACAGCTCTCGACCCCGCCCTTGCTTCACCACACATACAAATATTTAAATTGCACATAAGACCATTTTTATATTTATTGATAGACTTGTTTCTACTCCAGTTCATTGTCGAAATATAAACATTTAAACAGTCGCTGTCATGACAGATAACGTTTGTTTTATTCAAACATTCATTCAAGACATCACCAACAGATTTAAAAAATATCATATGTAATAGTGCATATTTAAAAATAAATATATTTGTACAAAATTATCTTCTCTACAGCTGTTTTTTTCTATTTGACTAACAAATTTATGGACATTAAATAGCTCTCCTGGGGTAAATGTAGCATTGCGTGACATTTATATATGTTTTTTCACAGTTAAAACACTTATTGAGCAATTACATAAGACCTGGTTCATTTCAGTAAGCTGTACTGTTTCTTTCAACATGCCTTCTGAAATTCATTCATGTTTATTTTGTGCTGTAACTTGATGAGATCGGTTCACGCCTGGACTGTGCTGCAGTCTTACTGAATTTTAAAATTTTGGGGTGAACTTAAAGGTACAATATGTAAGAATTTTGTAATAAAATATCCAAAAATCACTTGCACTTGAGACATATTTCCTGCAGTTGTGTACTTACAATATCCCAAAAGTCTCCAAAGATTTTTTTATTTCTGAGAAATTCCAATTTTAAATAAGTGGCCGTCCCGGAAACAATGTCGCCTGTCAATGACGCAATATCCGCGCTATCCTCGGTTTCCGTTCATACTGCCATAGCATGACGTAACCATGGCGACAGACGTGGACAACTGCGTAGTGCGTAACGTTTAGCGGCCTGCAGTTCTTGTTTCTTTCAAACATAGACCATAGCAAGCAGACTTTGGAACAAACAAGGAGAACTAAAATGAGGATCAATATCAGCGTGGCGTTTTTGAGATGCCGAGAGCTCCACGTCCGCGACTAACTTGGACTTGACAGAGCTTCACGAGTCACGACATGACAGCTTTATTAGACAGGTGAGCAAATGTACATAAAGCAAATCAATGTTATATAACGTTAGCTCAACATGATGAAATGATAGAATATGGTCAGTATGTTATTCTAATGTTGATCTAGCTTACTGCTTGTTTCGTATAGCAAACGAACTAACACGTAGTATAATATTATAACTTTCAACACACATTTAAATGCCGTTTAGTGTGATAGTGTAACGTTAGACCAAATGAAGCAGCGCTGCGTTACCTCACAAGTTTAATTTGTCTAATAAACTGACCTGTGTGAGTAATCCAGCACTTGCGGGTAGTTCGGTAGAATTAAATGTCCTTATTCCTTTATATCCGCGGGACTCGCGTGTTATATCTGTCTCTTTAGCAATCGCGACCTGCTTCATACCACTGTAATGTTAAAAAACATGAATGTTTGCACTCATCCATAAACATTATTAGATCCATCAGCTTGACAGCAAGTCCCATCATTCAGCTCATCACTGCGTCATCAACCTACGCCTTTGTTATTGTTGGAAACTGCGCCCTCTTGTGGCGAAAAAATCTTACATATTGTGCCTTTAAACTTCAATACTTATACTTTATCCAACACACCTGCCTGGAAGTTTCTAGGTTTCCTGAGGACATGGATTGGTTGGTGACATGGACTGGAAAACTATAAAACAAAACAGGCTATTCCTGTGCATTCAGGTGTGTTCAATTAGGCCTGGAGCTAAATACTGCTGGAAAGTGGATTGGTCAACCCTGCTCTAGCGGTTGAGGCGTAAAGCCCGAAGTATACTTCGTCCATCCCCGTTCCACGACGGTTCAATCACGGTTCACGTAACATACTTTTCGTCATCAGGAGTGTCCGCGCACACTGTCTGCGTGACTTGAGTGCTTGAAAACAAAGTCCACTAGATAATGTGCACGAGTCGAACACATCTATAGCCCCAGAGCATAATGTTTCCACCTCCTTGCTTGACTGTAGGTATGGTGTTCTTGGGGTCATAGTCAGCATTTCTCTTCCTCCAAACACAGGGAGTTGAGTTGATGCCAAAGAGCTCAATTTTGGTCTCATCTGACCACAGCACTTTCTCCCAAGTCTTCTCTGAATCATTAAATGTTCATTGGCAAACATCAGATGGGCTTCTACATGTGCCTTCTTGAGCAGGGGGACCTCACGGGTGCCGCAGGATTTCAATCCATTGCGGTGTAATGTGTTACCAATGGTTTGCTTGGTGACTCTGGTCCCAACTGCCTTGAGATCATTGACAAGCACCTCCCGTGTAGTTCTTGGCTGATCCCTCACCGTTCTCATGATCATCCTTACCCCATGAGGCGAGATCTTGCATAGATCTCCAGACTGAGGGAGATTGATGGTTATTTTGTATTTCTTCCATTTCTGAATAATCACACCAACAAAAGTCTGCTTCTCACCAAGCTTCTTGCTGATGGTCTTGTAGCCCATTCCAGCCTTGTGCAGGTCTCCAATCTTGTCCCTGATGTCCTTTGACGGCTCTTTGGTCTTGCCCACGGTGGTGTTAGGATGGAATGGAAGACAGATTCTGTGGACAGGTGTCTTTTATACACATAAAGAGCTGACATTAGGAGTACTTTCTTAAAGCTGCAGTCCGCAGTTTTTCCTCTTTGTCGCCATCTCTGTTGGAAACTTCGACACGGCACAGCGTGAATGAACACAATGTTTGAGGAGAGTGTGCAGCTGTCAATCACCGCGCCGGTGTGGCAGATTAATCACAGATTATTATTTTTGGAAGTATGACCAACATAATAATTTTCACCGGAAAATGTAATCCGAACAAGTCTGCTTGTCATCTGCTAATTTTAGACCTATCTCTAGACTTTCGTTCTTGTCTAAATTACTCGAAAAGGTTGTATTTGAACAGTTGAATGTATTTTTAAGTTTAAATGGTATCCACGAAGTGTTTCAGTCTGGTTTTAAGTCTTTGCATAGTACAGAAACTGCACTGTTGAGGGTTTCAAATGATTTGTTACTTACCACTGACTCAGGGAACTGTGCGATTTTATTATTATTGGACCTTTCAGCTGCATTTGATACCTTAGACCATAGGACTTTAATTTTACGTTTAGAAGAATGTGTTGGTATTGAGGGTACTGCGTTGGCATGGTTTAAGTCGTATTTGTCTGAAAGAACTTTTGCAGTTCGCCTTGGAGAATTTGTCTCCTCTACAGCTTATCTCACGTCTGGGGTCCCCCAGGGCTTCATTTTGGGGCCTATGTTGTTCGCCTTGTATTTACTGCCCCTGGGTCATATCTTTAGGAAATTTGGAATCTCGTTTCATGTCTATGCGGATGACACCCAAATTTATCTGCCGTTGGAAAGAAAAGACACTTGCACTTTAGCACCTTTACTCCAGTGTCTCGAGGAAATTAAAGCTTGGATGGCACAGAATTTTATATGTTTTAATGAAAACAAAACAGAGGTTATGCTTTTTACTCCCGGTGGTACTTACGAATCACTAAATTTTGATCTTGGTGAGTTGAATCCACTAGTGAAACCTTATGTCAAAAATCTAGGTTTCACTATGGATTGTGATTTTAAATTGGATAAACAGATTAACTTGGTAGTTAGATCGAGCTTTTTCTAATTGAGACAACTCACCAAGGTGAAATCATTTCTGTCCTCTAGAGCAGTGGTTCTCAACTCCAGTCCTCGCGACCCACTGCTCTGCATATTGTGTATGTCTCCCTTATTTAACACACCTGATTCAGATCTGAATCAGGTGTGTTAAATAAGGGAGACATACACAACATGCAGAGAAGTGGGTCGCAAGGACTGGAGTTGAGAACCACTGCTCTAGAGACTTTCAAAGACTTCTCCATATTTTTATCTTATCGCGTCTAGATTATTGTAATGGCCTCTATATATAGGCATTAGTCAGGCCTCTCTCTCTAGACTGCAGAGGGTCCAGAACGCTGCAGCTCGCTTGTTGACAGGTACACGAAAGCACGAACATATTACACCTGTTCTTTCCTCTCTTCACTGGTTGCCAAGTCTATTTTAGAATTAACTTCAAAATGTTGATGTTTGTTTTTAAATCGCTTCATGGCCTTGCTCCTAAGTATATGTCAGATCTGATTAGGCAATACGCTCCGTCAAGATCGCTTAGGTCCGCTGACCATTTGCTTTTAGTTGTCCCACGGGTGAAACTAAAAAGCAGGGGTGAAAGAGCATTTGCAGTATCAGGACCGAAGCTCTGGAATAGTTTGCCCCTGCACATCAGACAGGCTCAAACCCTTGCTATTTTTAAATCGAAGCTTAAAACTTACTACTACAGTTTGGCATTTGAAGCTATGTGAGTTTTGTTTTATTGTTTTTGTCTTTTATTCCTTTTATTTTAGTAATGTTGGTTGTTTGCATTATTGATAAAGGATATATGTGTACAGCGCTTTGTTGAACACTTGTTGTTTTTAAAAAGTGCTATATAAATAAACTTTGACTTGACAAGTAAGTAACATCCACTTTTGTTCTGGTTCTGACATTGCAGTAAATCGCGCTGATTAAATCTAAAAATCGCTTATCATATCACGCAAAACTGTGCAAATTATACTTTGTTCTCAAATTGTTAATGTTAACAACGTGAGCATTGCGTGACTACATGTAATGTCCTTCCGATATGTATCCTTGTTTTCGCATGGGGCCGGTTGCAGTCTTTTTTTCTGTAAGTTAGCCACTCCGAAGTCTGAACGAACTCTTTTGCATTTTACAATAGGTGAATGTCCAGTTGTCACTGGTGATTGTCGTTTGAACCTTTCTGAATCCGCCATCAAATTGATAAGTTTCTATCAAGTGCTGTGAGAAAAGGCTATAAATCTCCACCTCCAACATCCTCACACGCGGATCTCACACGCGGATCCAGTCTCGGCTAGCTTATACTAGCCGAGACTCCTTCTTTATGTGTACAGATTCAGATGTGGCGTAATGAATGCTCGAATTTCCAGTGGAAATCTACCAGTACCACTGGAATTAAAAACATTATTACAAGCTTACCGTTTTGAATCGAGCTAAGGCAAGCAGATAGTTTTGAACACTGGCTGGTTATGTAATTTCTCAAATATGTATTTTGGATAATTTTTAACCCAAAAAAAGCTACGGACTGCAGCTTTAAAGTCACTGGACTAATCTGTGTTTCACATGGGCACATAACCAATCTGTGGGAGGCAGAATTCCTGCTGGTTGGTAGGGGATCAAATACGTATTTCACTCGATCAAATGCTAATCAATTTATAATCTATACACTCACCTAAATGATTATTAGGAACACCTGTTCAATTTCTCATTAATGCAATTATCTCATCAACCAATAACATGGCAGTTGCTTCAATGCATTTAGGGGTGTGGTCCTGGTCAAGACAAGGGAGACAAGAAAAGGGAAAAACATCCAGTATGCGGCAGTCCTGTGGGCGAAAATGCCTTGTTGATGCTAGAGGTCAGAGGAGAATGGGCCGACTGATTCAAGCTGATAGAAGAGCAACTTTGACTGAAATAACCACTCGTTACAACCGAGGTATGCAGCAAAGCATTTGTGAAGCCACAACACGCACAACCTTGAGGCGGATGGGCTACAACAGCAGAAGACCCCACCGGGTACCACTCATCTCCACTACAAATAGGAAAAAGAGGCTACAATTTGCAAGAGCTCACCAAAATTGGACAGTTGAAGACTGGAAAAATGTTGCCTGGTCTGATGAGTCTCGATTTCTGTTGAGACATTCAGATGGTAGAGTCAGAATTTGGCGTAAACAGAATGAGAACATGGATCCATCATGCCTTGTTACCACTGTGCAGGCTGGTGATGGTGGTGTAATGGTGTGGGGGATGTTTTCTTGGCACACTTTAGGCCCCTTAGTGCCAATTGGGCATCGTTTAAATGCCACGGCCTACCTGAGCATTGTTTCTTACCATGTCCATCCCTTTATGGCCACCATGTACCCATCCTCTGATGGCTACTTCCAGCAGGATAATGCACCATGTCAAAAAGCTCGAATCATTTCAAATTGGTTTCTTGAACATGACAATGAGTTCACTGTACTAAAATGGCCCCCACAGTCAACAGATCTCAACCCAATAGAGCATCTTTGGGATGTGGTGGAACGGGAGCTTCGTGCCCTGGATGTGCATCCTACAAATCTCCATCAACTGCAAGATGCTATCCTATCAATATGGGCCAACATTTCTAAAGAATGCTTTCAGCACCTTGTTGAATCAATGCCACGTAGAATTAAGGCAGTTCTGAAGGCGAAAGGGGGTCAAACACAGTATTAGTATGGTGTTCCTAATAATCCTTTAGGTGAGTGTATATAATGTGTTTTTTCTGGATTTTTGGTTGATATTATGTCTATCTGTTAAAATAAACCTACCATCAAAATTATCGACCCTTCATTTAAGGCTTAGCTAGTTAATAGCTTTGACATAACGACTGTTACCATATTGTGTAGTTTTGTACAACTGGAACACTGTATTAACCAATCAGCATTCATGGCTCCAACTATCCTTAGAAACTTTTTTTTAAGAAGTTGAAATCAAGCTCCGAATAATAACACCATTCTTTCTTTGTGTGCATATATCTGAGGCTACAGTATGTATGTATTACATGATGGTTTTTGTCTCTTTCAGACGATCATCATATTACTGGTTGTGTAATGCTCTGGATGTGTACTGCCCGGTGCAGTGGGAATATGGCAGACTCAACCTTACTTATACTGTTGTTTCCAAGAGAAAGATCATCAAACTGGTGGAAACAGGAGTTGTTAGGTAACACGCACATACTTTTTTTTTTTTTGGTCATTTATTTGTGAATTTTTGGATTATGTTTGTGTCCTGTGTGGTATGTTTCAGAGATTGGGATGATCCACGACTCTTCACCCTCACAGCTCTCAGGAGACGTGGGTTCCCTCCACTAGCTATCAACAATTTCTGTGCCCGGGTGAGAGAAAAATGGAGCAACATTGTATGATATCATAAGTAGCGTTGGGTATCGGTTGGGTTTTATCCGATACTAGTACCTACTCGGTATTTTTTAAACGGTTCCGGTGCTTAAACGGTTCTTGAAACGGTACTTAAGAAAACGAAACCGCACACACTTTGTCAAAAAATAATACCCTTTTATTTACAGGGCCAAACTGGACACAATATTAACTTAAATCTTTAAACAATATAAATACAAGTAACATATGGTAATAATAAATAAACCAATATAAAATAAAAATTCACATTTACATAATATCAAATAAAACAATATTGTATCAAACAATGTAATAATACTGGAGATTCATAGAGATTACTACCAGGGTAATCTAGTATCGACATGGCTACAGGTTCACATGTTTTGTCTGCTTGAACCAGTCATGTAAGTTATCTGGTCATTGTACTAGTTACGGCAGCGCTTAGCTTGGCGAGTTTGGTATTTCGTTCCCACTGCGTCTTAGCTACGCAGCTTTGAGTGAACCTATGAAAGAGAACGTCTCTGGTTACTGGTTACTGGTGTAACCCATGTTCTCTGAATAGGGAACGAGACGCTGCGTTCGCTGCCAAACTCCTCGCGCTGCCGACAAGTTTCCTTTTTCGGCAGAGAAATCTGAGGAGCAGATGATGCGCGCGCTAATATAATATGACGACGTAAGAGCGTCAAGGCGGCGCCTGCGCCATCAGCCAATGGATTGGCGTGATTCTATATGGGCTTCAGACAATCGGCACACCTAGAGGGCGTTCTGATGCGTAATTTTACACGTGAAATGCAGCCAAACCTTGGAGCGTTTTGTCTTCGGCATCTTCATTAATCCCCTCGCTATCAGCAGACGTTCCGGGAGTCTCCCGCATATTGATAACGGCTCCCTGATGCCAGCAAATTAGTTAAAATCTCCCGGAATCTAGAGCGAGCGAGCAAGAGCGCGCATGCGAGACAGAACAGATTGTGCTCCAAACCGTATAGTGCGCGGACAGAGGGAGAGGGAGAGAGCGAGAGACTTTACGTGTGTGCACCTCATGACACAGAGATTCAGGCACCGAAATCAGGCACCGAAATTTTCTTTCTTATTCGGTCTGGTTACTACCGTTTACGTCGGAACCGGTTCCCTATTGGCACCGCGTTTCGGTACCCAACCCTAAGCATAAGTAGTTCAAATCAAGATACTTGAAAGATTGAATGGAAGCAGGAGCTAATGATCACTACTAGAGACGCTACGTATGCAGGCCACGGAAGTGAGACTGGAATTCCTGACGACTCGTTTAGTCTGTTCAGAGTCGATTCTTTTTTTTGGGAGACAATAACTTTATTTATCATGCACTTTCGACTTTACAACTTTGCAGTCTGTTTGCGTTCACAGTAGGGATGCACCGAATCCAGGTTTCGGATTCGGCCGAATATTGGACTTTTTAACAGGGTTCGACTTCTGCCGAACCTTAGAATTTTTTTCCACCGAACCCTAGGCTTGCACTACGCGCGCTACGACGATGTCACGCTGCCGTTGATTACGGGGTCGGGAAGGTGTTTACCTTAGGTTTAGATCAACTTGAACCGGCGCTACACAGACCGATTGGTGAATGACATCAGAGTATATCATCAGTATGACATCAGAGCGAATAGAGAGCAGACGGCTCCTTATGCTTTTGAAATGCTCTCGCGGTACTTTGATGTCATAAACCGATCGGTCTGTACAGCACCGGTTCAAGTTAAAAAAGCCTGTAGTGTTACGCGTTGTGTCAGGAAGAAAACAGACTCACGGAAGCAACTGGCATCTCACAACTCGCACTTTATTCCCCAATCGAACTCGTGTTCGTGAACTGTCTGTCACACGTTCTACCGTCCACAGCGTTACTTAACAAAATAAGATAAAAATGAGCATCAAACAGAAATAACTCGCATACATGGGGTGTTCGAGGCGCACGGCACATACAATACAGACTGCAGACAGTTCAATAGGGAGCGCGCAGCTCTTAAAGGGGACACATCTTATTTCCACTCGTTACAGTAGGTGGACCGTTCGAATACAGTAGGCTGTGAGAAAGTGAAAATGTAACTTTTGAGCAGAAAAAGTGTTGTTTGGCAGTACTTTCAGTCAAAAGAAGGCAATTCAAGTCGAGCTACAAGTTCAATTTGCAATGCCAATTTGTCTCATGGTGGCAAGGACTCTAAACAATACACATCATCGCCGCTGTTAAAATGCATAATGTTGCTTATTCTTTTTTTTTTCTTTCTTTTTTTTTACAGTTAAAATAAAATAAAATGAAAAATCCACGTTGTTTACTTCATTAATGTGTTTACTTTGTTAATGGACTGAGGATGAGAGTAGGATTCGGTATTCGGTTTCGGATTCGGCAGTCTTAACCAGTGGATTCGTTATTCGGCCGAACCCCACAAATCTGGATTCGGTGCATCCCTAGTTTACAGGCAGCTATACTACACACTGCATGAAAGTGCAGCGAATCTAGCTTAAATAAAGGGAATATAATTTTAATAACTGATCATGAATATGATCAGGAATCGCATACACAGATTAAAATGACCCGTAAAGGGGATACGTTGCCAATGTATCTGTATGGACAACTACATACAACGGATTATAATCAATTATCCATACAGGTAGGCAAAAATAGATCAATTGTATATGTCAATAATCAATCACAACGAATTATAATTAAATATTAATATGTAAATTGTCTAGAATATATCGATTCTAATGATAACCCCTATGGAATTAATTTGTTATCGAATAATCTGTTCGTCCAGCAAACTGATCGTAATATCTTTCATCAACCCTCAAGAGAAGTTATCCTTATAGACTCGCAAGAAAGGCTATCTTTTTGGCCATGAAAAATAACTTTCCTGTTTTATAAAAATACTAATTAAAGTATCAAGAAATTGTAAAGCTTGTAGCTTATATCGAACATTTAAGGGACTTCGTAATATGAGCAACAGACAGAGTCAATAAATGAATATAATGGATTTAATAAAGGAAAACTACGTATACCGGTGACTAACGTTACAAGGAATAAATGTATATACAACAAAATAAAGCAACAACAATGAAAGAGAATGAGAATAAGAGAGTGGTAGAAAGAGGGAGAGAATGATCAATCAGTTATGGCAAAAATGACAGACAAAAGGAACCTTGAGAGAGAGACACCAAGATATCAAATCACCCTAAATGGGGTAAACAAATCTTAAACGCCTTGAAAGCTCGATAAAACGAATACTTGCATATATAGTTCTCTTGTGTTGCTGAGTAAAGAAGGCGTGTGTGTGTGTCGTTCCTTCCCTCGGTTCTTCCGGAGCGAGCGTAGTCACAGGAAGTTCAAATGTCCATTGAAAGTAAAGTTCATTTCACTCGCAAGTAGAAATGAACAAAGGAGAATACGAAAAGGGAACACAAAAACTAAAGACAAACAAAAGAAAATAGACCCGAAGAAGTCTGTTGTGTAAGAGAATAACTGAAGACGAAGGATAACTGAAGACCAAAATGAAGAGGGCTGAAGAGAAGAGAGAGGGAAAACAAAGGATAACTGAAGACAAGAATAACTGGCGTTCCGTCCTCTTAAGGACAATGAAGTTCACACCTCCTTTGGGGTGAATGACCAATCACCTTAGAGATGTTTGAGAGGGAAAAATCTTTCTTTGTCCTGTCAAGGCGGCTCATGTCCTGTCAAGGCGGCTCATCTGCATAGTTTATGGCGGCGTTAAAAGTTGTCCTTTCTACTCCAGAAAGCTGGTGCACATAGAATCATAAATTTTTCTATAATCTCCTTGTGGTGAGCAGGATGGCCGAGGGACGTGAGAGAACGTCGCGAGGCCGGTGGTGCGATTGCTAATGAGCAGCACCTGGGAAGCACACCGGTCTCGCATCTCTCACGGAGGAGCGGAAGCATAAAGGAGGAGCGACGGAGTGGATGATCGAGAGAGGAACAGGCCTGCTTTTGTTTGTGTTTTGTTTTATTTTATTTTGGTAGCCAGCAGTCGTCCGTGAGGGGCTGCTGGCAGGTAGTTATATTTTATTTTGGGTAGCCAGCAGTTCCGTGAGGGACTGCTGGCAGGTATTGTGTTTATTTCATTTAAAATAAAGTTTTATTTTGATTCATTTTGATCAAAAAAAAAAAAAAAAAAAAAAAAAATTTGGTCCGGCTCCCACAACGCGCTGCCATCTTGTCCCTCACCAGCTGGGCGATCTCCTCCGCGGTGCCCGGCGGCGACGCTGGATGGCCCTCGTTGGACGCCTCGACGCTGCCCCGCCCCCGGTGGACGGCGACGTTCTCTCACGTCCCTCGGCCATCCTGCTCACCACACTCCTGTATATGACCAACTCAGTTAGACCGATCGGATTAAAACAGTACCAAGAAAGACATGTAAAAAGGATAGGAATACCAAGTTACATTCTAATGCATAATTACAAGCACTTATAGTTCAGTTAATACTACGATAAAATCGTAGATACCCCAATATGACATGGGCAAGCAGGCAAACATACAAACATATCAAATATATCTCAGTAAGGTCTTTAAATGAGGAAGTTAATGAAAGGTCCATGTATGTGTGTGTGAGGTGGCTTCGTAGTCTCTAGGGGTGAATCTGCGTGTGTGGAGCACACAACAGGGGCGGGCTTAGAATTCCTTTGATGCGGCCCAAGTGAGTGGAGAGGAGTCTACGATGTCTCTGGAGAGGATCGCAGAGTCGTAAATGGTGTCAGAAAACAATCTAATCCCAGACATGTTGGCACCGTGCCGGTAATTTAGATTGCAGAGAGTCCTGATTTACATTCATGAGTTCAGAGTGTAAAAGCTTTGGATTTCAGAAGGAATGTGCATTATTTGTGTTCAGATGAACGAAGCATGATTCTTGTTCATACGCTACAAAAGGTAATATTTGAAAAAGCAAAATAGGGGCACTTTAATGTAATTTTATTTCGATTTTGGCTTACAAGGTTTATGAAGGGAAAGATAATTGAAGTAAAACTATTTAAAACTAGCCGCATTCCATGTAGCGCACCTTCCTTTTATTTCCTTCACAGCGGTGTGCATTCGTTTGCAATATAATCATGTAACGTGACTTTCGTAAAATGCAGTCTACTGTGGGACGTGCATAATATTGAAGTTATTAAAAGTGTGAAAGAGATCTCTCACTGTTTCCCACAGAGCATCACAGATTAATTAAAAACGGCTGTGAAATATCGATATTGATAACGGATAATATCACAAAGCAACTATCAGTGCCGATTACTCTGCAAATTATGTACGACTGTCAACCTTAATCACCACAAATTCAAAACACAACACTTAATGCTTTTAAAGACATTTACAGGAATAATTCATCAAAAAATTAAAATGGTCATTTTTAGGAGTAAATTGTTATTTTCTCATATATTTCAATGACTTTATTTTTTCCATAATGCACAAAAAGAGAAAATTAGAATACTATTTTCAATTATCTTCTATGCAATTAAAATAAATGGATGTTTAAAGGGGTCATATAATGCCATTTTTGTACAAGCTAATATGATTCTTTAGGGTCTAAATTAAAAGTTTGTAATATACTTTAATTAAAAATTCTCATTAGTATTGTAAGAAAACACTTATTTTACCTGGTCAAAAACAGCTCTGTT
Source organism: Rhinichthys klamathensis goyatoka (assembly GCF_029890125.1). Lineage (NCBI taxonomy): Eukaryota > Metazoa > Chordata > Actinopteri > Cypriniformes > Leuciscidae > Rhinichthys > Rhinichthys klamathensis. Next base: position 8,073,339 of record NW_026606587.1, on the reverse strand, counting down.
TTCAGCACGCCGTTTCAGTGCATATGACTTTAAATGATCATGAGCTGCGCTCACTCCGCCCCTCTGTTCTGTGCATACGTGGAATTATGAATTATATTGAGAACGTCATACATAGAAAACATGCCGTAATGTACCCTGACTGAGTGTAAACCTTAGACGCATTCATTGTGAAGCGTGCAGCTAGCGATTTGCAAAGATTAATATATTAATATAAAGTTTAATAAAACGTTTCACTTCCGTTCTTCTGGAGGTTCAGCAGGAACACGAATATCTGGTACCAATCCTTTTTAGCAAAGCTTCTTAGCAAATCCAGCTTTATACTGACCCTCGTTTATAAAGCAGTCTGGTGTGTGAAATGATTCGCGCAAACATGAGAGCATTGACGTTGCTCGTGGGGAATATTCCCTTCGAAAACAAAACTCAGCCACTGCGTCTTCAGCGGTTCGGATTCAGGAACATTAAAATGACTGTGTTCGTTATTACACCCAAGAACAGAACACCACAATCGCTTAGACGCCATTCTGCTCATAGACAGTGCTCCAGCATATCAACAATGACCGCGCCGGTCCGGTCCGCGCCGCGCAGACTATGATTGACAGCTCCCTCATGTGCGAGGGCGGGTCTGTGTTGAAACGCTCCTGTCAATCAACAATCGTGGGAGGGGCGTCCGTTTTATTGACGTCACAAAAACGAACGGCTTGATTTGAGGCAGGGGAAAACATATAAGGAGATTAAAACAAAACCACTGGATGGATTTTTATCATTATATGATGTTTGTGTACAGGCACTGCCAACACACATTTCAGTACAATCAACTTGTAAAAGTGCATGTACCATTATATGACCCCTTTAAGTTTTTAAGCTTTGTGTCTGGATGCAAAAGCACCTTAGAAGTATTATAAAGGTAGTTGACTTTTTTTCCATTACTTTCTGAAGTCATATAGCTTTGTTTGAGGAACAGATTGAAATTTAAGTTATTTTCAAATAAAGGTTTAATTGAGCTTTAAGATAAGGATAGGTTTATTAGAAACTTGATATCTTAGAGTATTGCTGATATACTGTATATCACATCACAAAATTTAATGACAGTAGACAACACATTCACATGGTAAATAAAACAACACAAGACATGCTGTTTTGGAGATGCTCTGATCCAGTCATCCAGCGATTCAGATTAAGGCTGCACAATTAATCGCAATGAAACCGCACGCTATTTGGCAAAGACTGATTATTCTATGCGCAGCTTGTCAGTGCAGCACGGCTGATTAGTAAATGCTGCTCCATCTGAACGCCAGAGGGAGTCTCACGCAGACACGCCAAATATGCCCCGCCGCGGAAGTAGATAACACACATCATTTCAGGAAATCCCTATCAGGCATCATACTATCACTGTAGCTGAATAAACAGAAGATTAAAACGCTTTGATTAAACATGACTAATAAACACACGTCTGTCTTATTTTGTGTAAGAAGCCACATCATTTCACAGAAGGATGCTCAACTGTGAGTTTGGAGTAAACACATGTTATTAAATGTTGTCTTTTGTTGGACAGGTGGTTCATAAATGCTTCTCATGTTTGGAAACATGTTTGACGCGTGTTGCTTTTTCAAATGCACGTTATAAGTGACTCAAACTCACAGGGCTTTCAGATGGAGCAGCGTTTACAGAGCCGTACATTGACAAGCTGCACATAAAAAATAATCGCATAACCCCGTCCTTCGGATGAGACGTTAAACCGAGGTCCTGACTCTCTGTGGTCATTAAAAATCCCAGGATGTCCTTCGAAAAAGAGTAGGGGTGTAAAAATAATATAAATAAAATAAAAACCCCGGCATCCTGGCTAAATTTGCCCCTTGGCCTCTGTCCATCATGGCCTCCTAATCATCCCTATATACTAATTGGCTTCATCACTCTGTCTCCTCTCCACCAATAAGCTGGTGTGTGGTGGGCGTTCTAGCGCAATATGGCTGCCATCGCATCATCCAGGTGGATGCTGCACATTGGTGGTGGTTGAGGAGATTCCCCCCTTCCATATGTGAAGCGCTTTGAGGTCCCAGAAAAAGCGCTATATAAATGTAACAAATAATTATTATAATTATTATTATTATTAGCCTTTGCGATTTCACAATCGCGAAAAGCCAAATCGGTTTAAGTGTGATTTCATGTAAATTGTGATTAATCGTGCAGCCCTGTTAACGTGTTATAGCGTTGTTATAGATGTTGTGTGCTTTATTGTGGAATTCCAAATAAGTCTTGCATCTAACATCAAACTGTCAAACAGAAAAACTAATTGGCCGATTCTGATAATTAAAAAAAAAATCCAGATGTTGGCCCTTTTATCCGTTGCTGATATATTGGTTTACCACTATTAGAAACTGCTCTCTGCTGTTGACATCTGTTTTTTTTTTTTTAGGTGGGTGTGACTGTTGCCCAGACCACCATGGAGCCACACCTGTTGGAGTCGTGTGTAAGGGAGATCCTTAATGACATCGCCCCTCGTGCCATGGCCATACTCGAGCCTCTGAAAGTCACCATCACTAACCTGCCAACCAATGCACAGGTAGAAATGCATAAGTGCATGAATGTTTGTTACATATAAGGCATAATATACACAAGTTTTTGAGCCGTTTCCGCTCTACGTCCTAAACTCCTCCCGTCGATGCAATCCACTTCCGTTCTGGCGGGCTGGGTTTGTTTTGCTAGCTAGCTCCGTTGTGCCGACAAAGCACTGATATCGCAGTGACAAATGAAATAACAATTACAACATGAAGAAAAGTGGTTCGGGAACGACGTGTTTGGTAGTTGGTTGCAAACACTCGAGAAAGCACCTGAAACGAGTGGTTAGATAGAGAGTGCTACGACCACAATCCAGCTACGAAGAGGCAATGTCCATGCGCTCCATTGTTTACATTTTTTCGCAAGCCTGATACCGACTCGAAATCAAGGACCTGGCTGAGAGTGCCTTGTGAGGTTTAGAATCTTGCCTTGTGTTCCTGTCTACCAACACCCAGCCGTGATGTTCATTAAATACAGATAAACACAACAAATACTGCATGCATTGTATTTTTTAATATTATATATGAAAATTTTCATAGTGATGTAATTGTGTGGGCTGCTTTTGTATTTTACTTTTTAATACCTGTTAGGATTAAATACGCAATCTTTCTTGTTGAAGTGAATTTCGTTTTGTATAAATTGTATCTTCATTTTAATCAATGTTTCATCAACAAATTGCCTGGATTAATAAATAAGAAGCAAATATAGTAGACAATATAATTAGGACACGGAGGCGCCGGTGCGTGAACTGGAGCGCGTCTCATAAATGAACCGAAAACTGACAGAAAACACTAGTTTATTAATAAACCATTCAAATGCTTTCAGATTGTCCATTGCTTTTTTCATCTATTGCCATGGATTGCACGAAGTAGGAGCAAATCTTGCTGTACGTTATGCTGGGCCACGTCGTCATGTTATCCTCCCAGTTCTGCACTGAATTCTAGTAACGCCATCTCCAGTCAAAGTAGTAGAACCGTGTTCCCAAGCTGCATGTGTGAACGTACAGTAAGGAACATAAGGCCTATCTTTCATGATCGTAGTTCAGTGCAATAATTAAATGAAATGAAATTACATCAAACTTTATTTTCACTCAAACAGTACAGGCACACTGATATTAGAGCCTGACCGATATGGATTTTTGGGGGCCGATACCGAATAAAAAAAGCCAGATACCGATATATCGCCGATATTATTTGTGTGCATATTATAATACAGTAGCAATATTATGTATGTGTATTATAGTACAGTACCAGTCAAAAGTTTGGACACACTTTCCTATTGGTGTGTACAAACTTTTGATGGGTACTGTATATAGAATACACAGTATAAACAGAATAAATATATAAACGTTTTGCAATGATCACTCAAATGTGGTGATCAAACACTTGTGTGACAAAGATATGTAATGGAGACAGGTGAATGATAGAATGAGAATGATACATTTGAGCTGTAACCAAACTAGTTTGCATTGCATGTTATATTATTTTGTTATATATTCTAAATACTGTTGCATAATCTTCATTAACGACTGTCTTTTAATTTAGTCACGTTATATAAAACATAACATATCAATAAATATATCAAAAGTGTCACTGACAAAACCTTATTATTCAATTCAATTCAAATGTATTTGTATAGCGCTTTTCACAATACATATTGTTTCAAAGCAGCTTTACAGAAAGTGCATTTCAGAAATGTACATAGAAAAAATACAGTTAGTTAATCATATATTAATTTAATGTAAAATATTATCTTCTATTTTTAGTCTTAATTCCTCTAATCTCTACCAGTGGAGGAAGAACTCAGATCTTTTTACTATAAATTAATAATATCATAATGAAAACGTTTTTAATTACATATGTACAGTACTTTTATACTATTTTTAAATAAGTAGTAAGCAAAATGTACTAAACGTGAAACATAGTGTTATAATTATATAAATTATTGCTTGTGTTACGTAGCGTTAGGCAGAATGAGCTTCAACACTGTCTACACCGGACACGGCCGTTATTGCTCGCGTCGCAACAGCTGTTTACCCTAGACGCGAAAAAGCGCCCGTTACAAAGCAGAAAGGGGCATCAGTTTACTGTCGGAGATATGTCACTCGCGCAACGCATTTTAATCAATATTTCATCAACCAATTGCCTGGATTTAATACATAAGAAGTAAATATAGCAGACAATATAATCAGGACTTCTCAGCTGCGCACTTTCCCTAGTCATCACAAGCTCACACAATACGTGACAGAGGCTGGTAGCAGAGAAATCAATTCTGTGAATTACACTGCGCAAATCAAAAGTAATAGGCTACTACCAACCGGATGAAGAAGGGTTGGCTCTCAGCAGAACATAAAATATTCATTTTATTTTATTTTTCGTGTTCGCATTTATGAGGAAAAAACAACGGATGTGACAAGCTCTGAAAGCGGCACTAAAAGACTTTAAAACTTTCACAGAGACCTCAAAACAGAAAGCACAAAGCCTTTCATTAAAGTGAATTTCGTTTTGTATTAATTGTATCTTAATTTTAATCAATGTTTCATCAACCAATTGCCTGGATTTAATAAATAAGAAGTAAATACAGGAAAAAGGCACTGGTAGGGTTTCCGGTTTGAACATGGCGACAGCGTAGTGAAGCAGCTCCCCGATAAAAGTTCAGAGTCTGCCCCCTAAACCTAAAGCCTGAGTGTAACATAGATGATTTAAAGAAGACAATATTGGGGGCTTGGGATATGTCAAGAAGGAAAACCAAAAGGAAAGCTGGAAACGTTAAGCAACGCGGGAACGAGGACGGCGAGCAAGTGAAGTTAGCATTTGAGCTAGCGGAGTTGGAGCCGGAGTCAACGGCGGAGCTAACATCCGGAACAACGCAAATACAAGGTAAAATGTCGGATTTGGAGGCAGTCCTATGGGAGATAAGGGAATTTAGGCGTGAGACAGCAGATGGTCTAAACGGCATCAGAGAAGATCTTAGAACGACGAATGTAATGATCGATGAAGCTGAAAGACGAATCGGTGAAACGGAGGAGCGAGTTCTGAGCATTGAGGAAATCACATGTGAGCTCATCAAACTCCACAGAGAGATTGAGGATAAACAAATTGATCAAGAAGGAAGGGCCAGAAGAGAAAACATTCGTTTACATGGAATCAAAGAGGGGGCCGAAAAGGATGCAGAATCAGTGGGGGCTTTTGTGGAAGCTCTACTCAGAGAAAAGCTAGAGTTGCCACCAACGTACCAGCTCAGTCTGGAGCGAGCCCACCGCTCGCTAGGGCCTCCCCCATCCGAAGATGCACCACCAAGATCTATAGTGGCTAAGTTTTCAAGCTACAAATGTAAAGAGGACATTATTAAGAAGGCATGGGAGAAAAAAGGGTTCCCCTTTGAAGGGAGACGGGTGTATGTAGATCACGATTACGCACCTGAAGTGATGGAAAAGAGAAAGGAATACGCCGAAGCAAAGAGAGTGCTGAGAGAAAACAAAATCAGATTTCAAACACCGTTTCCCGCGAAGTTTTTGTGTTTTCTATGAGGGAGATACATGCCTCTATAACTCCGCAGCAGAGGCGACTAGAGACATGGTGGACAGAGGATTTCAAGTGCGTATGGTCAAACCAGCGATAGATCCACTGGAGAGGTCCCAGCGTCGGATGTGGAGCTCCACCCGGGGAACAGGCAGACAGGACCAGGCAGGGACTTCTAATTTGGGATACAAGGAGAAACTACAAGCCTTTAGAAGATCTACGGAGACTGCACAAGAGTAGGCCCATCAAACTACAGTAACCGGCAGTAACGTTATACTACATAGGGGGTTAAGACATTTTCTCCGTATTATGTTTTCAGCGTTGAATAAAAAGGAACTAGGTGAGCAATTTTTCGTTTTTCGTTTTCAGCGGACGATAAGTGAGGATTTATTTTATTTTTATTTTTTCTTCTTGAAGTTGTAATTGGGGAATCTGTGTATAGAAGTGACTGATGGGAAGGACCATAAATGGTCATGAGGGCCCCCTTACTTTCAGGGGATTCCCCTCAGAGCTTGGTGTGAGCTCAGGAAAGGTTGAAGACTGTAAAACCTCAGGTTTGGAAACAGTGAGTTTTGTTTTGTTCTACTGTACATTTTTGTTCACAAAGTTCGTTTTTTGTAGCACAGGGGGTAGAGACATTGATCTTAAACAATAGTGTTTTGGTAAATGACAATACAAAATAGTACATTAAAAGTAGCTTCGTATAATATTAACGGTTTGGGTAGCCCTGTTAAAAGGAACAAGGTAATTAGTAAAATGAAGAAAGAAGAAGTTGGGATACTTTTTTTACAGGAAACCCACTTAACGGATAAAGAGCATGAAAAGTTGAAGAGAATGGGTTATAATCAGGAGTTTTCATCATCTTATAAATCAGGCCGGAGAAGAGGGGTATCAATACTGATATCAGGTAGAATTAGTTTCGAAATGCTGAAGATAATTAAAGATAAAGAGGGCAGGTATGTTTTGGTGATAGGCAGATTGGAAGGGGAATTAGTAACCTTATTAAACATTTATGCCCCTCCAGGATCAGATTGGGAGTTTTATAAACAATTTTTTGATCTGTTGACAACGGAGGCAGTGGGGATGCTAATTGTAGGAGGAGATCTTAATCAGAGACTTAATGCACAGCTAGACTCATCAGGAAAAGCACAGCAGAAAAACTCTATAGGCAAAAAAATTAAGAAGATAATATCATATCTGGGAATTGTGGATATTTGGAGGGAACTAAACCCATCTAAGAGAGATTATACCTATTTTTCTGTACCACATTCGGTGTATTCAAGGATTGACTATTTTTTTATTTATGGAAGAGATAGATACAAAATAGAAAGCTGTGATATTGGAGTGATGGACCTGTCTGATCACTGTCCAATATTTTTAAATATAATGTTGGGGACAGAAAAGAAAAAAACAGTATGGAGGCTGAACTCAAGCCTGCTTAATGGTCAAATGAAGGAGGAAATTGAAAAAGAGATTTGTGAATATGTGGAACAAAATGACAATGGGGAGGTTTCTCCATCAGTACTGTGGGACGCATGCAAAGCAGTTATGAGAGGGAAATTGATAGCAAGATCGGCATTTAGGAAGAGAAAGAAACAAGAAAGGCTTAAAACTCTACAAAGTGATTTGAAAAGATTGGAAAAAGAACATAAAAACAAAGTAGAAGCAAAATTATGGCTGAAATTAAAATGAAAAAGGCAGAGATTAATGAGATTTTCTCACAAGAAATTCAGAAGAAAATGATTTATACTAAACAAAGATATTATGAAGCTGGGAGTAGATCTGCAAAATTACTGGCATATAGGCTTCAAAAACAGGAGACGGGAAGACATGTTTACAAAATTAAAGATCCACAGACGGATTCTGTGGTTTATAAAACAGAAGAAATTCATAAGAGTTTTGAATTTTACTACAGCAGGTTGTACTCCCAGATACATAATGACAATGAATCCCAGGTTGATGAATTTTTAACCCTCTGGGGACCAAGAACGCGCCCGCGCGTTTTGCTGTTTTTTTTTCACATAGCAGCAACATAGACTTAAAATACTCCGTCATTTATGGTCATATAAATAAAATCAATACATGATTATAAACTATAGAGGGTCTTCTTTTTTTGTGTACACTCACATTAACATCAAAACCTTGTGTTTTTTTAAAAATAAATAAAATAAACAGGGTGCGCTTTCAGCTCACTCTGTCTCCGCAAAAATCTTTCTGAAACATGTCTGGAAAATGAACGGAAACTCCGCTAATACTTATCACACAAACATGAAACATACGTCTAAAGAACGCTTTAAATTTCTACTTTTAAATAAAACAATTCACATTTAAAACAAATATTCTCCTGCAATGTAATCTGTCAAAAACTAAAGAGAAGTACAGTTTCTCCTGTCTCAGCTCATTATCGTTAATTTGTTCACACCCACTCGCAGAGCGCGCTATTCATAAGATAATGTGTTGAGGCCATTTGCAAAATAGATAAACGCCCCCAGGCAAATGCTGTAAACACGCAATATTTTTTAGTCAGATTAAGATTCGTCTTGCGCGGCTATGAGGAATAATCCTGGGACATTTACCACAGAAGGGCTGGTTTATTTTCACTTCGAGGAGGAGCAACAGATTCAGCTGAGAAGTGTAAGTGTTTTGTGCTTTGTTCTAATCGCGATATAGAATAACGTTAGTGTCTGTAAACGGACATAGCATATCCTACTGTTTAAATGTGAATTATGTTTCTCTCTCTGTGTGTGTGTGTGTGTGTGTGTGTGTGTGTGTGTGTGTGTGTGTGTGTGTGTGTGTGTGTGTGTGTGTGTGTGTGTGTGTGTGTGTGTGTGTGTGTGTGTGTGTGTGTGTGTGTGTGTGTGTGTGTGTGTGTGTGTGTGTCTGTGTGTGTGTGTGTGTGTGTGTGTCTGTGTGTGTGTGTGTGTGAATGAATGAATGCACAGATACGCACTGTTACAGACGAAATAAAAGAACATTTCTTTGACTAGTTTTGGATAAAGTTTTTCAAATCAAATAAGCTTCAAAATAAAGACATCAAATAAGCTTATGTTTTGTCAATAAACTAATCAACTAAGATGTTTGTTCCAATGCAAGCTATATCAAAATAATGAATCCTCAACTTTGAAATATGTATGATCAAACTAAGACATTTATGGAAAAAGACTATTTTCTTTTCAAGATGTTTCCAACTCTAACTTTGAACTGAAATAAAACCATGTCTATATGGTGAAGGGTGTGTGATAGAAGTGTCCAGAGTATGCACCCTGTATTTTAAAGAAGAACATTTAATTATTTGCGATACATTATTCATTCACAAAGAATTCAGGGACATTATTCATTTCCCTAAAGGTTAGAGAGTTCCTCATTTTTTAAATTAAGGCATTAAGATTTTTTATTCCTCTTCTTAGTCAACTTTAGCATGGGTGTTTTCACTTATTCTAAGCAGTGTGTGTGTGTGTGTGTGTATATACACTACCGTTCAAAAGTTTGGGGTCAGTGAGAATTTTTTTTTTTTTTTTTGGAGGAAAGAAATCAATACTTTTATTTATCAAGGAATAATTAATTTGATCGAAAGTGACAGTAAAGACATTTAAAATGTTACAAAAGTCTTTTGAACTTCCTATTCATCAAAGAATCCTAAAAAAAAAAAAAAAAAAAAACTGTACAACTGACAGACCAACAACTGTTTCAACATTGATAATAATAATAAATGTTTCTTGAGCATCAAATCCTCATATTATACTGATTTGTGAAGGATCATTTGACACTGAAGACACTGACACTGGTGATGCTGAAAATTCAGCTTTGATCACAGGAATAAATTACACTTTACTATATATTCACACAGAAAACAGCTGATTTACACTGGAATAATATTTAATACTATAACCGATTTTTGTTGTATTTTTAATCAAATAAGCGCAGCCATGGTTAGCAGAAGAGAATTCTTTTAAAAGTATTTAAAATCGTACCGACCCCAAACTTTTGAACGGTAGTGTATATATAATTAAAAAGCAATTTTAACCAGAAACCAGTCCTTTGTTGTGTATCTTTGGATTATGTTGTGTTGTAAATAAATCCAAACAATCTAAAAGCCATTCTTTTTTAAATCTCCTCATTCTTTGTGCAAGGCTCCTCATAAGGGCCTGATAGCACCTAATAGGGCCATTATGGGAGGGTCTTTGTCTTTCTCAGGTGTGAAATGCCATACATATTAATGAGAGATCACGCCTCCTCGCATAAAGCTTTCTCACACTAAACACGTCATACACATTATAAAAGACTTTATTGACTTCTCTGAATGAGTAGTCAGGATGATTCTCACATAGTTTTGGAGCAAATATTCTAGGCTATGTGATACAATTTTCAAAAGTCTTGTGAATAAATAATCAATATGTGTTTTGTGGCCTTATTTCAGAAACTTTTATTTTTAAGTTTTTCAATAACCATGCATAAATAATATTCTCTCAAAAATACAAACATGTACATACATGTTGCTCAAATATTATGGTAGCCCCGTTTGTGCTATATAGAGTGAATTTACACCGTTGCCATTAACATGTTTATAAATAACTGAAAAAAGCACAAATGTCAGTGCATGTCAAAACATCCCAAGGGCCTTAAAAAACCCTTGGTCCCCAGAGGGTTAAACAGATTAAATTTACCACAAATAACAGAAGAGCAAAATAATTCTTTGGTGTCAGAAATAACGGCAGAAGAAATAAACTTAGCAATTTCTAAACTCAAAAATAATAAAAGCCCTGGTGCAGACGGATATATTTCTGAATGGTATAAAATGTTTAGAAAAACTTTAATTCCACTATTACACAAGACTTTTAATTGGATATTAAAAGGGGGAGCTATTCCTGATTCATGGAGGGAAGCAATCATATCAGTAATCGCTAAGGAGGGCAAAGATAAAACCAACTGTTCAAATTATAGGCCTATAAGTGTGCTCAATATAGATTATAGATTATTCACAGCAATTCTAGCACGGCGCTTTGAAAAGGTTTTACCTGATATTATAAGTTTAGATCAAACTGGATTCATAAAACATAGACAAACCAATGACAATATCCGCAGAACGTTGCATATTATGCAACATATTAATGATAAGAAGCTAGAAGCCTTAATAATGGGAATGGATGCAGAAAAAGCATTCGATTCCGTAAGGTGGGATTTCTTATTCCGGGTAATGAGGAGGTTTAACTTTCATGAAAGGTGCATTGAGACCATTCGGGCTATGTACACAGGTCCTATAGCAAGGATCAAGGTCAACGGTAGCTTATCTAACATCATTAAGTTAGAAAGGGGCTGCCGTCAGGGATGTTCAGTAAGCCCCTTGCTATTTGCCGTTTTTCTGGAGCCGCTAAGCCAGTGGATAAAACAAAATAATAGCATCAAAGGTATTGTAATGGCAGGGTTAGAACAGAAAATAGCTTTGTTTGCGGATGATGTCCTGATTTATCTGGAGAATCCCGATTCATCCTTGCCTATATTGATGGATTCATTTAAGGATTATGGTATGCTGTCAGGGTATACAGTTAATGTCCAAAAAACTCAAGTCATAACCTTCAACTATGAACCAAATCAAGTTATAAGACAGAGTATCAATGTTAATTGGAATATGACGTCTATGAAGTACTTGGGTATTAATCTACCAAAAGAGTTGGGAAAATTGAAATCCTCAAACTACGATCAAATAATATCAAAGATTAAAATGGACTTGGGAAGATGGAATTTAATACCGTACTTGAGTTTGGTATCAAGAGTGGAAGTGATTAAGATGAACGTTTTACCCCGGCTGCTATACCTATTTCAAAATCTTCCAATTGAGATGTCAGGAAAAGAATTTAATGAGTTGGACAAAATTATATCTAGGTATATATGGCAGGGTGCTAAGCCAAGAATAAAATATAGAACATTACAATTACCTAAGGGGAGCGGGGGTCTAGCTTTACCTTGTCTAAAAAGTTATTTTCAGACGGCGCAGTTGAGGGTTTTGATTCATTTGTGTGATTCAGAATATTCTGCAAAATGGAAAGACATTGAGGGAAAACTAATTGAGGGGCTCCCGATACAAGCTTTTCTATGTGATGAAACACTGAGGTCTCATCTGAAACTAAAAATAAATCCATGGTTGGGGGTATCGGTTAAAATTTGGTCTAAAATTGTGAAGAAATACAATTTAACGGGTCATTGTAGGTTTTTGAGGTGGATCGCATATGATATAGATTTTACACCCAATAAATTGGATGGCAGGTTTAAATTGTGGAATAATGGCCCAAAAATGTATTGGGAGGTTATCAAAAATCTAACTGTAATGAGTTTTTAGAAAATGAAGGAGGTCTATGGTCTCCAGAAGCAAGACTTTCATAGATATCTACAGCTACGTCATTACTTGGGAGAAGAATTAAAAAAAGTTAATCTTGGTTCAACATGGCCAGGGATCATAAAAATAATGATGGAAGCATATAGGTCACAGATAGAACGGAAAGATATTTCTAAACTGTACAAGATTCTGGAGGACTTGAAAGCAGACAACACAGTATATGTAAAAGAAAGATGGGAGAGGGAGGCGAACATAGTGTTGTCAGGAGAGAATTGGGGGGAAATAAATAAATATCATTGGAAAACCACAAATTCCTCATTCTGGAGGGAATATGGATGGAAAAATACACTAAGGTTTTTTGCGACCCCAGCACAGAGAAAACATGGCGATACTAAATGTTGGAGATCCTGTGGTGAAACTAAAGCAAATCACTTCCATATCTTTTGGGGTTGCTCCCATATAACACAATACTGGACACAATTAAAAGTGGTAATTGATGAGGTGATAGAAACGAAAATACCAATCAGCTTTGAAATTATGTATCTTGGGATAGCTGAGACTCTAAAATTAAAAAGAAAGGACGATTATAAATTGCTTCGAATTATGCTGTTGGCAAGTAGGAAAGCAATAACCAGAAGATGGCGAAGTGATTTGGTGCCTAAAGTGGAAGAATGGGTAGATGTAATGCTAAGCATTTATAAGATGGAAAAGCTAACTGCGTCATTAAGATTGGAAGTCGATAAATTTAACAATATCTGGAAAGGATGGATTAAATATATTAGGCAACATAGAACGGATTTTGTTTAGAGACTTGTGGTAAGGTCTGAATGTTTTATGAATACCTCTTTAATGTACTATGTAGAAGGATGAAGAAAGCAAATTTACTATGCAAGGATTGTCACGGAGAGTAACACATACCACACCCCAGTTCTAAGCTACAATTTTATTTTATTTTTTGTTTTAGTTTTATGTTTATGTTTGGTTTATGTTTCAAAAAACGAATGTCTTATCATTAAGGGAATTCAAGGAAAAACAAGTTTTGACTGTATTTAAATATTGTCAATGTTTGCCTTGTTGTTCTGTAAAATTCATATTGTGAAAAGACAATAAAATATAAATGAAAAAAAAAGAAGTAAATACAGGTCCTTCTCAAACAATTAGCATATTGTGATAAAGTTCATTATTTTCCATAATGTAATGATAAAAATTAAACTTTCATATATTTTAGATTCATTGCACACCAACTGAAATATTTCAGGTCTTTTATTGTTTTAATACTGATGATTTTGGCATACAGTTCATGAAAACCCAAAATTCCTATCTCAAAAAATTAGCATATTTCATCCGACCAATAAAAGAAGTGTTTTTAATACAAAAAAAGTCAACAAAAAAAGTCAACCTTCAAATAATTATGTTCAGTTATGCACTCAATACTTGGTCGGGAATCCTTTTGCAGAAATGACTGCTTTAATGCGGCGTGGCATGGAGGCAATCAGCCTGTGGCACTGCTGAGGTGTTATGGAGGCCCAGGATGCTTCGATAGCAGCCTTAAGCTCATCCAGAGTGTTGGGTCTTGCGTCTCTCAACTTTCTCTTCACAATATCCCACAGATTCTCTATGGGGTTCAGGTCAGGAGAGTTGGCAGGCCAATTGAGCACAGTAATACCATGGTCAGTAAACCATTTACCAGTGGTTTTGGCACTGTGAGCAGGTGCCAGGTCGTGCTGAAAAATGAAATCTTCATCTCCATAAAGCTTTTCAGCAGATGGAAGTATGAAGTGCTCCAAAATCTCCTGATAGCTAGCTGCATTGACCCTGCCCTTGATAAAACACAGTGGACCAACACCAGCAGCTGACATGGCACCCCAGACCATCACTGACTGTGGGTACTTGACACTGGACTTCAGGCATTTTGGCATTTCCTTCTCCCCAGTCTTCCTCCAGACTCTGGCACCTTGATTTCCGAATGACATGCAAAACTGAGCAACAGTCCAGTGCTGCTTCTCTGTAGCCCAAGTCAGGCGCTTCTGCCGCTGTTTCTGCTTCAAAAGTGGCTTGACCTGGGGAATGCGGCACCTGTAGCCCATATTTTCTGCACACGCCTGTGCACGGTGGCTCTGGATGTTTCTACTCCAGACTCAGTCCACTGCTTCCGCAGGTCCCCCAAGGTCTGGAATCGGTCCTTCTCCACAATCTTCCTCAGGGTCCGGTCACCTCTTCTCGTTGTGCAGCGTTTTTTGCCACACTTTTTCCTTCCCACAGACTTCCCATTGAGGTGCCTTGATACAGCACACTGGGAACAGCCTATTTGTTCAGAAATTTCTTTGTCTTACCCTCTTGCTTGAGGGTGTCAATGATGGCCTTCTGGACAGCAGTCAGGTCGGCAGTCTTACCCATGATTGCGGTTTTGAGTAATGAAACAGGCTGGGAGTTTTTAAAAGCCTCAGGAATCTTTTGCAGGTGTTTAGAGTTAATTAGTTGATTCAGATTATTAGGTTAATTGCTCATTTAGAGACCCTTTTCATGATATGCTAATTTTTTTAGATAAGAATTTAGGGTTTTCATGAGCTGTATGCCAAAATCATCAGTTTTAAAACAATAAAAGACCTGAAATATTTCAGTTGGTGTGCAATGAATCTAAAATATATGAAAGTTTAATTTTTATCATTACATTATGGAAAATAATGAACTTTATCACAATATGCTAATTTTTTGAGAAGGACCTGTATAGCAGACAATAGATAATCTCGACACGGAGGCGCCGGCGCGTGAACTGCAACTCGTCTCATAAATTAACCAAAACTCAGCAGAAATATATCTATATTGAAATGTCTACTTTTAAACAGAACAATTCAAAACGAAAGACAGACTGCTCTCTGCTGTAATCCGTATGAAATGTGCATTTCTCTCTGGCGTGTTCACTGAAGATCGTGAGTCAGCGTCGTCAACTTTGCAGCGACACTGACTGAAAACACTTGTTTATTAATAAAAAATTTAAATGTCTCCTTGCTATATTTGATGTATTCACTTTTGCCAGTTCTTTGTGACAGCTTTTTTGTGCTTTATTGGCAGCGCCACCCTTACATGAATCACCGCACCAGTATTTTTTTAAATATTAATTTGTCGGCCATTATAAAGGCCGATACCGATAGTTAGGAAAATGCCTAATATCGGCCGATAATATCGGTGCGCCGATATATCGGTCGGGCTCTAACTGATATATTGCACAGCATAAAGAGATAATGTAAATTGTGCATTATGTAAACAATGGACATCTGTTGGCATGACCTAAATAAGGCTAGGCTCTACATTTGCTTTCAGATAAACAAAACGATCATGTTTGTATGGCATGACACAACCGACTTTGTTGCTGTGCAGATATTGATATGCCTCGGAGGCTTTCAGATTGTCCATTGCTTTTACATCTATTGCCATGGACTGCACGAAGTAGGAGCAAATCTTGCTGTACATTATGCTGGGCCCATCGTCATGTTATCCTCCCAGGTCTGCACTGAATTCGGGTGGGGGATAGTAACGCCATCTCCAGTCAAAGTAGTAGAACCGTGTTCCCAAGCTGCATCTTAATCGCTGTGTTTACACCGGCAGACGCTGTGCAAACCACTTCCAGCGGAAATTAAGTGCATTTGTGTTATGGCGCCGCCCAGGATATGGCGCGTAAACTTGTGTATACAGCTAGCCAGTCATAATTACAAAAAAAAACACAAGCTGACACAAGCTTTTCTCGCTAATTACAGCCAGTCGGTCATTATCGCACAATAAAAATGAAGTTTTAGCATACTGAAGAGGGTTATATCGCGGTAATGATTTGCACAGATTACAATCCTGAAAATCCTTCCATTCGCCACCGGAGGTCTCTCTCAGCTGAGTATTAGCAAAGACTAGTATAACACAAGACGCATCACTCATGTTGTTTTGAATGGGGAAAAGTGTAATGCTCAATATGGTGGAAAATACCATAAATCCCGCCTTCTAAATAAGAGCCAGTGGCCGATTGGTAAAGTCAGGGGCGGACTGGCCATCTGGCAGACCGGGCACTTTCCCGGTGGGCCGACGTGCTTTTTGGTCAGATACATTTAAAAAAAAAAAATAATAATCTTTTTTTCTAAATGGCCCATAAAACTTGTACATCGGCAGCCCATTCGTTATGTTTTGTTTTGCTTAATTCGCGGCGCTGGGGTCTTTGTGCCGGTGTAATGCATTGATCAAAAAAAGTCAGCGTAGGTTTTTTTTTTTCACAGACTAGACCATGAACCACGTAGATCAGTGGCCCATTGGTTATTTTATTGATTGACAAAGGGCTGGCCCAATCACATCTTTAAACACCTCCCCCTTTGGGCTCTATGCGCGCGTGCAGTGTCAGTGTGTATCTGTCAAAATAGTCAGAGAGATGGAGAAGAAACGCAAGGAATGGGCAGAGAAATAGCATGAAAAAAAGAAACAGGCCCTTCAAGCAGACGCTGTAAAATGTGTCAAAATAACAGATGTTTTCAGCAGCAGCAGGACCTTCATCAGCTCCCGTGGCTGATGATGATAGTGAGGAGGATCAGGAGAGAGATGAGTGAGTGTAGAGTCCGCGGTAAGCAGAACTACTTTCAAAACACTTGGGCTGTCATGAGTGTAGGAAGGAACCCATTACCCAGTTACGAATTATTTCCACATCTGCATAGTTGACACATTTTACTAGAATTGTAATGGGTCGTGTTTGTAAACCATGTTTTCCGCCAAAATAAAAGCTTGATGCAGTTTCCGTCAAAATAAAAGATCATGTGTTTCTCTTTCAAATATAGAAACTAGTACAAAAATAATTTCCTTTATTTTTCAGTGCATTTGTTTTACAACATATGGCTATTACTGTCATGGGATTAATATTATAACTAATATTACCGTATATACCCGAATATAAGACAACCCCGAATATAAGACGACCCTGAATATAAAACGACCCCCCCATTTTCCAGACTTATTTTTGGGAAAAAATAGATTTTTGTGGAAAGAATCTGGTTTTCAACAGAAAATAATTTTAAGAGCAAATTTCCGAGGCGTTGTCCCAAATGCCTCGCATCACCTGTGCCTCGTGTAGAGGCCCGCTCGTCGGCGGAGACCGGCAAATCCTATGCGCTTCCTGCTTGGGCCGTGACCACGCGGAGGCCGCACTCACCAAGGGCGGCTGCCCTGAGTGTGACGGGATGGATTTAACCACCCTGCGGAATCGTCTGCCGGTTTTCGACGACGATCCGGCTCCCGCTCTCTCTCTCTCTCCCTCTGCTCGAGCCGCGCAAGAAAAAGCGCCGTTCTCTTACGAGAGGTTCTCTCGTATTGCGTAAGCTAGCTTACGCTGCGGGAAAGATTCATCTTTTCTGAGAAATTGAAGCCAAAAATTATCCTATAATTTTGTATCCATTGTCAACGCAGTTCAGCTGCAGCAGACCATGAGCAGGCTAGCTAGCAGCTCATTGGCTCGCTCACAGGGAACTGCTTAAGCCTATGAGGAGACACGAATGAACTCTCGGCCAATGAGAGTCTGACCTGCTCTCATTGCGTCAGAGCCCGCCAAAACGGGCGTGGCCAGAGAGTATAAATTCGCCTCTCAGGCTGCAAACTCTGATTTTCATCTCTTCAGCGAGGCTACACGCATCTGCTGATCCTGAGAGAAGCCGCCGTCGTTGAAAAGGCACCTTCTAGCGAGCATCTGGGAGACTGAGGAAGCCGGCCGACTTCGCCACCTTCAGCCGTCCTGCAAGCTAGCGCCATCCGACGACGTATCCTTTACAATTGTATTTTGTTTGTGTACCTTCACAAAAGAGCAGCGAGCGTCTTTTTTAAGATGCCTCGCACACCTGCGGCTCATGCCGCGTCCCTCTCAGCGCCAGAGCCCGCCTTCTTCTGCGCTCTCTGCCTGGGACTGGAACACGCAGAGCTTTCTCTCGCCGACGGCGGATGTTTCCTCTGCGAATGGGCTTCTGTTGTCG
Organism: Rhinichthys klamathensis goyatoka; assembly: GCF_029890125.1. NCBI lineage: Eukaryota > Metazoa > Chordata > Actinopteri > Cypriniformes > Leuciscidae > Rhinichthys > Rhinichthys klamathensis. The sequence continues at coordinate 8,054,941 of NW_026606587.1, read as the reverse complement.
ACCCTGCGGGCTCGACTCGAAGCGTTACGCCGCCTCCCCCTCTCACCGCCTACGAGCGCTGAATGGGGGACGAGCCGCTTACAGCTGTGCCAACGGCGGCTAGCTTTCTTTACTTTACAAGAGAGCTAGCCCGGCCCCATGCATACGCGTCACCGGCAAGTGGGTTTATAGTGCGTTAGTTCCGTCGAGGCCGAACTAGTCGCTGCTATCACGCCCTCTTATCTGCTCGCGCTATTAAGCCTGTGTCTTCCCCCTAGCTCAGTGGTGGAACACAAAGCTTTTCGCGCCAGAGACCCGTGTTCGATTCCGGCTCTCGCAGATAACTTTTTTATGCAGCTCTGAGCTCTCGGCTAGCTTTCTTACGTTACAGAAAGCGGCCGCGCTCTCCCGCCTGCATATAACGCCGCTACATAAAGCGTTTATAGTGTATCAGTTCCGCTGAGGCCGAACCTGTTTCTGCTATCACGCCCTCTTATCTGCTCGCGCTGTTATGTTTGTGTCTTTACCCCTGGCTCAGTGGTGGAACACAAAGCTTTTCGCGCCAGAGATCCGTGTTCGATTCCGGCTCTCGCAGATAATCTTTATGCAGCTCTGAGCTCGCGCCCAGCTCTCTTACGTGACAGAAAGCGGCCGCGCTCTCCCGCGCTCATGAGAAACGTTCTCATTTCCGAGCATAAAGCTGGACAAATGGGTTATAGTGTGTTAGTTCCACCGAGGCAAACCTGTTACTGCTATCACGCCCTCTTATCTGCTCGCGCTACTGTGCTTGTGTCATTACCCCTGTGGCTCAGTGGTGTATCACAAAGCTTTTCGCGCCAGAGACCCGCGTTCGATTCCGGCTCTCGCAGATAATTTTTATGCCGCGCGCATCACAAGTCCAGCCTCTGCAGGCTAAAAATAGTCTCGTGCCCGCTTGCAGCGCTCACGTTTCTAACACGCACTTGCACGCGACGCGCGTCACAAGTGCAGCCGATTTCAGGCTATATATATATCCCGCTGCAGGCCGCTCACGTGACCAGCCTCAGCTGAGAAAAGGACGGCTATTTCTCGCCATGGCTGAACCGCCATCAAGGTTTCGCCCTCTGTCAGTCCCCGTTCACACGGCTACTGCAGCAGTGTACACCGCCATCAACAAGCCGGTCTCTTTTCCCGCTTGCATGTGCACAAACGCCGTTTTCACCGCGACCCAGAGAAATCTAAAAAAGTGCATAAAAGCCTCTTGTGTAGAAAATGTGCCCACAACACTGTGTTCACTCATACACAAAGCACTGCATGTGCACAAACACCGTTTTCACGGCGACCCAGAGGTATCTCAAAAAGAGCATAAAAACCTCTTGTGTTGAAAATGTGCCCACAACACTGTGTTCACTCATACACAAAGCACTGCATGTGCACAAACACCGTTTTCACGGCGACCCAGAGATATCTCAAAAAGAGCATAAAAGCCTCACGTGTAGAAAATGTGCCCACAACACTGTGTTCACTCATACACAAAAGCATTTCAGTTCCCGTGTGTCTCACAGAGCCCACTCTCATAAAGCGGTTCCAACCCGCTCGAGTTTAAGAGTGCATAAGCGCGCCCACGAGCCCGTGTGCGCGTCCCACCTCTGCTCACTCTGTTACACGGCCCTTAAACTCCTCTCTGAGTGTAAGTCCCGCTGTCATAAACACTATGAGCGCGCCCGCGCGGCCCGCTGTGTGCAGCAACGGGGACCATGTAGCCACTCACCCCTTAGCGTTACGCTTCAAAGCGTGGGAAGCTATTCCGGGAATTTCCCAGTGGGTGCTAAACACAATAAGGCTAGGCTATCGCTTACAGTTTCACCGCCGCCCTCCACGTTTCCGAGCGCGGCTAGAAACTATTGTGAACCCAGAAGCAGTGACTCTGCTCCGTTCAGAGATAGCAAAACTATTGTGCAAAAGGGCTATAGAGAGAGTTCCTCTATCTATGAGCGAGTCAGGGTTTTACGGCCGTTATTTTCTGGTTCCAAAGAAAGACGGCGGCCTCAGACCAATCTTAGACCTCAGATTTCTGAACAAAGTTCTTATGAAGAGACCATTCAAAATGCTCACTATCAGAAAACTCCTCGCGCATGTGCGCCAGGGGGACTGGTTCATTTCACTAGATCTGAAAGATGCTTATTTTCAGATTCCGATAAATCCCCTTCACAGGCCATTCTTACGTTTCGCCTTCGAAGGCCAGGTTTATCAATACACCGTCCTTCCGTTCGGCCTATCCCTAGCACCCCGCACGTTTACGAAGTGCATGGATGCGGCGCTCGCCCCCCTGCGGAGTCAGGGGCTGCGAATACTGAACTATTTGGACGACTGGCTGATTTTGGCACAATCACAGAGAGAGCTACTGTCTCATCGTACAGTTCTCCTCGACCATCTGAAAAGTTTGGGCCTCTCTGTCAACTGGACAAAGAGCGCACTTCAACCCAGTCAGACTATCTCCTTCTTGGGTATAGAGCTAGACTCGGTCTCGATGACGGCTCGTCTGTCTACACAGCGCGCGCGCCGTGTTCAGCGTCTCGCCGCATCCTTTCAGTTGAACAGACTCACACCTCTGAAAACTTTTCAGAAGGCGCTGGGTTACATGGCCTCAGCCTCCGCAGTGCTCCAGCTGGGGTTACTGCGCATGCGCCCGCTTCAGTTCTGGTTGAAGAGCCGTGTGTCTCACCGCGCGTGGACCACGGGCCGCCAGCCTGATAAAGGTAACGCAGACCTGTATCACAGCTCTGCAGCCATGGACCATGACAGAATGGTTTCAGCGGGGCGTTTCCATGGGGACCTTTTCTCGCCGAAAAGTCATTTCGACAGACGCATCCAACACAGGTTGGGGTGCGGTCTGCGAGGGCTCACCGGCCTTCGGCCCCTGGTCAGCTCAGGAGAGTCTCCTCCACATAAACTGTTTGGAGATGCTGGCGGTCGAGAACGCGCTCGCGCGCTTTCTGCCGCGCATTCACGGTCACCATGTGCTGATCCGTTCGGACAATATGGCCGTGGTCTCCTATCTAAACCGTCAGGGCGGAGTCAGATCCAGAAATCTCTTCCGGCTGACAGAACGCATCCTAGTTTGGTCCCAGTGTCACCTGCTCTCGCTCAGAGCGACGCACGTGCCGGGCCATCTGAACGACGGTCCAGACAGTCTGTCCAGGAACCCCATTCCCCCCGGGGAATGGTCCCTGCACACTCTTACAGTCCAAAAGCTGTGGCGAATATTCGGCAGAGCAGAGGTGGACCTCTTCGCCTCAGAAGAAAACACCCACTGCCCAATATTTTTCTCAAAAGGCGAGGACGCGCTAGCCCAGACCTGGCCCAGCCGCCCGCTTTATGCATTCCCTCCGGTTTCTCTGCTACCGCAGGTGCTTCAGAGAATCAGGGAAACACGCCACTCGGTGCTCCTCATAGCTCCGCGTTGGGAGGGTCAGACTTGGTTTCCGGAGCTCACTCAGCTGTCACAGACAGCCCCGTGGCCCAATCCAGTCAGAACAGATCTCCTCTCCCAAGCTCGCGGCACGATCTGGCATCCCCACCCAGAGCGCTGGGCGCTTCATGCGTGGGTGATCAACGACTACCCGTTGCTTTGCCAGAGGGAGTTCTAAACACGATCATGCAGGCTAGAGCGGCTTCTACTAGAAGGCTCTATGCGTCTAAATGGTCTGTGTTCTCTAAGTGGTGCACCGACAGAAGCGTGGACCCACGGTCATGCGAGGTTCCTTCCTTGCTAAGTTTTCTCCAAGAGATGCTGGACAAGGGCAGGTCCCCGTCCACTCTCAAGGTGTATGTGGCAGCCGTCGCGGCGTTCGCTGAACCCCGGCGCGGCCAGTCACTGGGCAAAGATGGCTTAGTCATCCGCTTCCTCAGGGGAGCTAGAAGGATGAACCCCTCACGCCCCCCTTCGGTGCCGATTTGGGACCTTTCCATAGTTCTCGAAGCTATGAAAGCCCCCCCATTCGAACCGTTAAACACCGTGGACCTCAAATACCTTTCGCTCAAAACCATTTTTCTGCTCGCGCTCGCGTCAGTGAAGCGTGTGGGAGACCTTCACACGCTGTCCAGTAGCGCTTCCTGTCTGGAGTTTGGGCCCAATGACTCCTTAGTCGTTCTCAAACCTAGAGATGGTTATGTCCCAAAAGCGATTGGTACCCCGTTCAGGGCACAAGTTATTTCCCTATCGGCTCTGCCTGCATCCGATAGCGAATCTGACTCTAATCTCCTGTGTCCGGTCAGGGCCCTGAGATTATACTTTACTCGCACTGCTCCGGTCAGACGAGCTGAGCAGCTTTTTGTTTCGTTCGGTGGACGCACCAAAGGGTTGGCCGCCTCGAAACAGACTCTGTCCAGATGGATAGTTGATGCCATTGCAGCCGCATACGCGTCAAAAGACCTGCCATGCCCTCTGGGCATCAGGGCCCATTCCACTAGAGGCATGGCCTCATCGTGGGCGTGGTCCAGCGGAATTTCCATTCATGATATTTGTGTGGCAGCGGGATGGGCTTCCCCCTCCACCTTTGTCAGATTTTACAATCTGGAAGTTCCCGCCTTGCAGGCTAAACTACTAGCAGTCTAGTATGTTACAGCTCTTCTGGTTGAGCTGCACTATAGGGAGTTATTCACTCAGACCGGTTTCGCTCTGTCCCTCCTTATCATGTGCTTATGTACTTCACAATCCCCGGCCCGCTCTGCTGGCCTTTGTCACATGTACATATATTATTCCCACTCATAAGGGTTCCCCGGGGTCCCCCCTGGGACTCATAGTGGATGCTTAGCACGCACGGCGTTGACCAGGTGTTCCCGCAGCGTAAGCTAGCTTACGCAATACGAGAGAACCTCTCGTAAGAGAACGAATCGGTTACCTAACGTAACCTCGGTTCTCTCTAGATGAGGGAACGAGTATTGCGTTCCTGGCCGTGCTTGTGCTACTAGCGTTCTCGCTTCATTCTATGAAAACCAGAGTTTGCAGCCTGAGAGGCGAATTTATACTCTCTGGCCACGCCCGTTTTGGCGGGCTCTGACGCAATGAGAGCAGGTCAGACTCTCATTGGCCGAGAGTTAATTCGTGTCTCCTCATAGGCTTAAGCAGTTCCCTGTGAGCGAGCCAATGAGCTGCTAGCTAGCCTGCTCATGGTCTGCTGCAGCTGAACTGCGTTGACAATGGATACAAAATTATAGGATAATTATAGGATAATTATAGGCTTCAATTTCTCAGAAAAGATGAATCTTTCCCGCAGCGTAAGCTAGCTTACGCAATACTCGTTCCCTCATCTAGAGAGAACCGAGGTTATGTTAGGTAACCGATTCGTTCACAGAGGATGCCAGAGCGGACGGAGACAAGCGAGCAGAGACCCACCCCCTTCTTCCCGGAGGTACATGACGAGCTGACCAAGTCATGGAAAGCGCCATATTCAGCGCGTCTGAAACCCTCTTTCTCCTCGGCGCTCGACGGCGCGGGAGAAAAAGGTTATCAATCGGTTCCTCCACTCGAATATAAGACGACCCCTCATTTTTCAGTCTATTTTTAGGACAAAAACCTTGTCTTATATTCGGCTATACGGTATGTAGTAGTGTAATGTAGACTGAAACACTATATCACAACTAAGAGTTTTTCTTTGTTCAATTTGCACACTGAATATGGGTTGGAGCTCTTAACTCTCAAAGTGCTCCAGATTAATGAATTTTACATTAAAATGCTCAATTTTTTCTTTCGGGGGGCCATGCCTCCGAACCCCCCCAAAAGGCCTGAGGCTCACCCACCACAGTTTTACTAAAAATCCTGTGGGAAACACTGGTATTGCTATGCCAATGCAGCTTAAAGCTTGTTTTAGGATTCATCACTGTGGAGGTATAGTTCAATTGTATTAATACATTTAATTTTGGAGTTATTTCATCTGTTAACTCTCACTCATTCCTACTCACTCGTTACATGCCATTAGTGGTTTTAAGGAATAGGAGTTGGTATACATATTCAAGGGTGTGCAAAGATGGGTGGTGTTTATGATCATAGTGGGCCAGTCTAGGCCAAAATGCCTGGGCTAATTTTTTTTTGTCCCAGTCCAGCCCTGGGTAAAGTCACTGCAGCTGCTGTTAGAAGCTCCGGTTCAGTCAGACTGCCCATGCGCATTAGCTTGATCCAGCCTGAAAAATTTCGTTTTCTGTCATGATTCGAGCGTTTAGAAACTAAATTTATGAGACAGATTTTATTGGTGGTTTCAGGTTTGGAGAATTTTATGTTTACCCTTTCAAAGAGATAGGAGCTGTACTTGCACGGCCGAGAGGCGTTTCAAAGATGGCCGCCGAGTGAAATGACTTGTCTTAAAGGGACTTTGTTTTTTTTTGGGTTTTTTTTACATTTCCAAGCAACCCACACACCTGGACTGATTAAACGCGTATCTGAACTCCATTTCGCAGACTATTTAAGCCCTGAGCACGCCAAGCTCAGTGCGAAGTCTTGTTTTGCCACGGTTGACATTTCTGAGCGTTTTTCCCTTGTCCTTTATCTTGTCTGGTTTTGACCCTTGCTGTTTTTGGACTTATGACCCTTGCTGCCTGCCTTTTGACTCTGCCTTGATTTGAATTACTCTGTGATTGTTCGCTGCCAGCCCTGACCACCTGCCTGTTATGACGTTTGCTGCTTTATCTACGTTGCTGTTAATCCTGGTGCTTCGACCCACGCCTGTTTGTTTGTTTTTTGAAACTCCAGTTATATAATAAACTGCACATAGATCTCAACACGAGTTCATCTGAGTCTCCGTCACAGACTGGCTGATGGTACATTATCATGATTATTATGTGGCTACTTGCCAAATACTAAATAACAGATGGAAATGAAATAATTTGTTTAACTCTCTAGTTTAGCTAAAAGCTTGCATAAAAAAACAGTCCATTACAAAATAGAAAATATCTCTTGCAAAAACAAAACAAAAAACACTGCAATGTTACAGTATTCATTTATGTAAAAAAAAATATTTCAAAATGACTTTAAGTTATGAACTAATTAGCTCACATATTTAGCATCAATTTGTCCTTTTTTTCTGCGAAGCGTAGTCTCATAACGGCAGTGCATCACTCATCTGTTTTTTTCCCCTATTCAGAAGGAGCTTCGAGTCCCAGACTTCCCAGCCAATGAAGCCAAGGGCAGCCACGTGGTTTCCTTCTCAAAGACCATCTTTATTGAGCAGAGTGACTTTAGAGAGGTGTTTTTAAGATCATTTCATATGAGGATCTGTTTTGAATTGAACCAGCATCCCATATATGCAGAGGTGACCATTTTTGCTGTTTTGTGTGTTTGCTGTAGGTAATGGAGAAGGGCTATAAGCGCCTGACTCCAGATCAGCCGGTAGGCTTGAGACATGCAGGATACGTCATCTCTGTACAGCGCGTCATCAAGGTGAAACACCACTCACTTAGCTCACATGATCCACTTAGTTTGCATGAATTTTTTTTTAAAGTTTGCATATGTTTTTGTTGAGAATCTTTTAGTTGCTAAAAAAAAAAATAAGCTGATTGATCAAAAAGCATGTAGAAGTTTGTGTACAACAGGCTTCTCAGCAAAGTTTTAATCATGTTGATAATTTAGAGGCCTTAGAAATTTGCATATCAAATATAATACAGTAGGCTTTGTAGAGTTAAATGTCTTTTCTCTTGTCAGGATAACTGTGGTAAAGTGTGTGAGCTAGAGGTGACGTGTGTCAGCTCAGACTCTGGGGAGAAACCCAAAGCATTCATTCATTGGGTGAGCGAGCCACTGCGGTGTGAAGTGCGCCTGTATGAAAGCCTGTAAGTTTCCTTGTATGCTGACAAACCACAGGTTTTTATTTCATTTTAATATTTTATGTCTCACGTCTTTTTGACAGACTCTGTATGTTTTACCCTCACTCTCATTTTTTTGTCTGTAGTTTTCTCCATAAACACCCAGAGGACCCAGCTGAAGTGCCTGCTGGATTCCTGAGTGACATTAACCCTGTAAGGCAATACATTATATAGGATAAACTAGAATTTTTAAATAAAGTTTGTTTACAACAAACTAAAATGAGCTATGCAACAAAGTGCAAACTCTAAGGGGCGGTTTCCCGGACAGAGTTTAAATTAAGCCAGGAGTAGGCCTTAATCTAGAATAGTCACCTGTGGCTTAAAAAAATGGCTTTCTGAAACAGATTAAGTACAGATTACTAACACCTGGATTATAGAGTCTGAACTAAAATAAACAAGATTAATTTAAAACCAACTGTGCTGTTCTGGGACTAGGCTTAATCTCTGTCCCGGAAACTGCCCCCAAGTGATTACCTAACCACCACTAATGATTTTGTGCTATATGCAACTGCATATAGCAAGCAATGAATGCAATAATATAGAAATTTTGGTTACAATTATTAAGTAACTTTTGGGAAAAGGATTGGTTGCTTATAATTATGCATAATTTACAGTTATTTCAATAGTAAGTACATGTAATGTAACAAGGACGCTAAAGTGTAACTGACATTTTTCATTTTTAAAAGATTAATAAAGTTTTTTTGTTTTGTTTTTTCATTCCTAGAATTCCTTAACAGTGATTGAAAGTGCCTTGGTGGATCGTTCCGTGGGCAAGGCCAAAGTGTTTGATAAATTTCAGTTTGAAAGAGTGGGTTATTTTTCTCTGGACCCTGATAGCACATCTGAAAAGGTATTTCCAGAAACATTAAATTGTCAAAAAGATGAACATACAGTAGAGGAAAACACTTCTCATCTGTCACCTCTTCCTCCCCAGCTGGTGTTCAACAGAACCGTTACTCTCAAGGAGGACCCAGGAAAGATATGATTGGGCTGCAAGAAGGAAGTTGTTCTTTGACATCAACCATGCATCACAAAGCAGTTTTCAATTTAAAACCAGTTCAAATAATCTGGGGAATTCAGTGTATTCTATCCATACTATGAAAAGTCTTTTTTACTCTCAGGTGCCAAGATATTTTGTACAACCTATTCATTCTGCTGGGGTTTGTCATCTAAGAAATAAACAATTTCATTAAAGATTTTGACTTGTGAATACATGTAAATGTGTTTGATGCAAATGCATCTTTGTAATTAATCGCACAAATCCCATAAAACCCGTAGTTGTCAATTAATAGAAAAATGACTTTTTGGGATAGTTTCTAACATGGTAAATGCATTTCCATTTGAAATAACCTTTTTTGGAAGATCAAGCTTTCCAGGGGACTACCAACAAATCCATTTAATTTTGCATGGGTGAATTGTAATATCCTTAGACAGAATACCAGATTAGGGTTAGAGCATTTCCAATTCATAAAATGTTAACGGTTCCCAAGATGGTGTCCTAGTTTCTGAATTTTCTAAGTATTCTTTTGTTGTGATGACATTTATGGCAGCAATGCAATATAAAATATTTTAATCACAGATATATTGGTATTAATCATGATCTTACAGGTTTATTGAGTACTTTACAAAGGCAAGTATTATACCTATAACTACACATTTGTAGTGCCTTCCAGGGAAAATAACAAGCTATTTGTACATTGTCTATAAAGCAAAACTATGCTAATATACCATACCATTCATGGGACAAAACCCATGAATTTACAAATAACTGACAAGTGATATTTTGTCGTTCAAAAAACAATTTCATTTAGAAATGGCAAAACAATGCATAATATTTTTTTGTCCATGTGCATAAAGAGTAAGATTGGACCGTTTGTCATATTTTGTAAATAATGAAACCACATTAAACTGGCCACCACAGACAGCTTGTTGCAGTACTGGATCTGAATAAAACTTAAGTGGTGTATAGGCCTACACAACAGTAAAGATCATTGCAAAAAAAAAAAAAATCAAGAAGTTGCATTGGTCTGGAAAATGAAGATATTAGGAACAAATTTTCTCTAAATATAAGGTTGTTAACCAAAAAGGTAACCGTAACATTAGGTGTCTGGACACCTTTAAAAATATGGCAGTCATTATAAGTGAACATGAAACGGCTTTAGCAGCCCAATTTACTTCCATAATGTGACACTGCAGAGTTAAACATTCAATGAGAAAAAAAAAAAAGTAGGGTGGAACTTGATTTTATCCATAGTGAATTACCTGCATGGTGAAAAGTGTGTTTCATACCCACACATCAGAACAAAGTCAATAAGTCGTTACATTGTAATTAAATATACAAACAAACATTTCCTCTTCTAGAACAACATGCACTGTTGAATTGTGCACAAGAAGACCAGAGATATAAAGTAGATGATTTCATGATGTTCACTGTAAAGCCCAGCTTCTTAAGGCTTATTAATTTAATATCCTCTAGACAGTAGTTGGACCTTCACACACACCAAAAGCTGGTGGTGGTGTGTTGGGGACTGTCTTCTCAAGGGTGTTGTTTTCCTGCAAACAGAATGTGAGAGTTTGGGGAGTGTTGTTGGATCTGCTGTTGCAGTATGGGTGCTCTCTTCTTGAGCTCTTTGGGGGTCTGCCAACAGCTCTACGTCCAGCCAGAGCCCCTTTCCTCCGTGGACCTGCAGCAGGTTGTACACTGATCTGATTGATTGTCTGAGTGGCCTTACCAAAACAAAAAAGTGATGACTGCAGAGCACTGTCAGTCTTTATTTGAAAGAAATTGGACACAAACGCTCTTATAGGTGGTGTAAAACTTGCATCCTCGTTTAGCTTCTTTTTTAGCATCCCAAAAATCTCCTCGAGCTGTCCATCCAAAGACCCGACGACCTCTTCAGCTCCACCTTAACAGATAGATACAATGATAATGACTGTGTTGTCTGTTAACAGGATTAGTCTTATTAAAGGGATAGTTCACCCCCCAAAACATTTGTTTGCCATCATTTAATCTTATGTTGTCCCTAACCTGTATGAGTTTCGTTCTTCTGTTGAACAGTAAAGAAAATATTTTGAAGAGTGTTAGTAACCAGACAGTTGACAGTAACCATTGACTTCCATAGTATTTTTTTCCTACTATGGAAGTCAATGGCTGGCGTAACCGTCAACTGTCTGGTTACTAACATTCTTCAAGTTCAAAATATCGTCTTTTATGTTCAACAGAAAAAAAGAAACTCATACAGGTTTGGAACAACCTGAGGGTGAGTAAATGATGACAGAATTTTTGACTGAACTATCCCTTTAATGTAAAATGCGTTTAAGGGTTAGTTCACCCAAAAATTAAAATTCTTTCAGTAATTACTCACCCTCATATTGTTCCAACCCCGTAAGACTTTCGTTCACCTTCGGAACACAAATTAAGATATTTTTTATTAAATCTGAGAGCTGTCTCACTCCTCCATAGGCTTCTATTGTAATTGAAACCTGCCAGCCCAGAAAGTTAGTAAAAAAATAGTCTACAGTGCCTGACTGAGTTCACATAGTGTAACAGCGCAGCGCTGCGTCAGAACGTAGGCTCACTATTGGCCAGCATCACACTCATGACCAGCGTCGGCCAATAGTGAGCCTACGTTCTGACGCAGCGCTGCACTGTTACACTACGTGAACTCAGAGGCCCACACAGTAGAAGAAGAAAAGTTTAAGAATTTTTTTTTTTTTTTTTTTTTGCACAAAAAGTATTCTCGTCGCTTGATAAACTTAAAGTTGAGCCACTGTAGTCACTTGGACTATTTTAACAATGTTTATGGGCCGGCAGGTTTCAATTTCAATAGAAACCTACCTCCAACCTGCCACTATGGAGGTGTGAGACAGCTCTCAGATTTAATCAAAAATATCTTAATTTGTGTTCCGAAGTTGAACGAAAGTCTTACGGGTTGGAACAACATGAGGGTGAGTCATTACTGACAGAATTTTCATTTTTGGGTGAACTAACCCTTTAAGAAAAGAAAATACGTACTTGGGCCTGGCTCATTGTCTTCTGAAAAATCTTCTCCTTCTAAACAGAAGACATACAAATAAACAAAACGTCTGCTTCCATATTAAATCTTAGGGTGCTTTCACACCTGGATCGATTTGTTTTGTTCCGGAACAGATCCGAAACAGAATACTTTGTTCCGAATCAATTTAATTTGTCACTCTGTTCACACCACACTGTTGTAAAGCGGTACAAATAGCGCACCCTTCCAGGGCTTTCCTTACGCCTTTTCGTCACTACCTCATGCGTTCAGGTCGCGCATTCCATTGTGGGACATCGCCATGACAACAGTAGCCTAACACAAAATGAATCGCGGGTTGACTTGGTGCTACGAAGAGGTGAAATGCCTCATAGATATTTGGTCGGAAGAACACATCTCCCGGATATTGGACACTACATACAAGAACACCGAAGTGTACAAGAAGATCAGCTATAAAATGAAAGAGAGGGGTTATGAACGGTCCGTCGAGCAGTGCCGCGCAAAGGCGAAAAAACTCCGACAGCAGTACATAAAGGTACGAGACCACCTTGCCTATTGATTTGTTCCGGTTCGTGGGTCGGTTGTGTTCTCACTACAAACGAACCGCTCCAGGGTTCGTATGGAATCGAGCCGAGACCACCTCTTCTAGGCGGTCTCGGCTCGGTTATTTTGTTCCGATTCAGAGTGCGATTGTTGTGTTCACATATGACCAAAACGAACCGGGCCAAAAGGGAAACGCCCCTTTGTTTCGGAACAACGTCTCCAATCGATCCAGGTGTGAAAGCACCCTTAATCTCAGAAAACATTGAGACACAGCTCACATAAAGAGTCAAAACAAATAAGCAAATTTTGACCTCCACATTCTCATTCACATCCACATTTCTAATTCATAATTTCTGTGTTTCTTTGCCAGTGTATCACACTTGCCTGTTAGTCTTTGTCAGTTGATCTAGTCTATTAGTCCATTTTCTTGTCTTGCTCACGAAATTGTCCTCTGCTCAGTTAGATCTGTGGTTGCCTGTCTCCTCCAGAGCACAGCGGTCTCGGACTGCCCATCCTGATGCTGACCTTTACATCCCTGGCTCTGGAGATTGGATTGGTTCAGCTCGCCCTTCTGGCCTGTGTCTGACCTGTGCTTGCCCTTGACTCTGTTTTAGGTTTGTCCGGTTATTCCCATTTAATCTCCATTTCTGACCTAAATTTGCTTAAAATTTGGATTTGATAACTGATCGGATGGACTCCTGGTTGGACTCTCGCCTGGCTGGACTCTCGCCTGGCTGACCAGTCTTTGTCTGGCTATTTTGAATTGGCCTGGAGTAAGGAGGCTCACTGTTTTTTTAGTTTAAACTTTCTCAGTAAAGTTGACTACACATCTGTCTGCTCTTGGGTCCTTCCTTCCAGAAAACCTGACAAAAATGAACTTTTTGCTACACTTGCCATTGGCATGTAAGAAAATGTACTGATCATAAACATGAAATTTCTTGCTATAGCAATGGAGTTATTTAGCATTACATGATGGACAGATTGACACAGGGCTCCAGACTGCGACCAAGTGGTCGCATTTTGCGACTAAAATTTGAGAGTGTGCGACTGAATTTTACATCCAGTCGCACATGTGCGACCAGTAAATTTGCCTCACGTTAAACGCATGGTTAAGCGTGGAAGGGGCGCGTCAATGAATCCGGAATGAATGAGTGTGACAAGAATAGAGAGCGCGCGTGTCTGTGGGAAGGAGACGGAGACAAATATCACAAGCTGCTATGTGCGTCTGAGCAATGAGCGATCTATCGACTCGTTACCAAGCAGCGAATGCAAACAAAATGAAAGTGGAACGAAAATACGCTACTCATTTATGCTTCACGGACCGTTAATTATTCCGGACCAATAATAGACAGAGCAGCGCACCTATGGCAGCGCATAGCCTTTCTTATGTACACTCACCGGCCACTTTATTAGGTACCCCATGCTAGTAACGGGTTGGACCCCCTTTTGCCTTCAGAACTGCCTCAATTCTTCGTGGCATAGATTCAACAAGGTGCTGGAAGCATTCCTCAGGGAGTTTGGTCCATATTGACATGATGGCATCACACAGTTGCCGCAGATTTGTCGGCTGCACATCCATGATGCGAATCTCCCGTTCCACCACATCCCAAAGATGCTCTATTGGGTTGAGATCTGGTGACTGTGGAGGCCATTTTAGTACAGTGAACTCATTGTCATGTTCAAGAAACCAATTTGAAATGATTAGAGCTTTGTGACATGGTGGAAGTAGCCATCAGAGGATGGGTACATGGTGGCCATAAAGGGATGGACATGGTCAGAAACAATGCTCAGGTAGGCCGTGGCATTTAAACGATGCCCAATTGGCACTAAGGGGCCTAAAGTGTGCCAGGAAAACATCCCCCACACCATTACACCACCACCACCAGCCTGCACAGTGGTAACAAGGCATGATGGTTCCATGTTCTCATTCTGTTTACGCCAAATTCTGACTCTAACATCTGAATGTCTCAACAGAAATCGAGACTCATCAGACCAGGCAACATTTTTCCAGTCTTCAACTGTTCAATTTTGGTGAGCTCTTGCAAATTGTAGCCTCTTTTTCCTATTTGTAGTGGAGATGAGTGGTACCCGGTGGAGTCTTCTGCTGTTGTAGCCCATCCGCCTCAAGGTTGTGCGTGTTGTGGCTTCACAAATGCTTTGCTGCATACCTCGGTTGTAACGAGTGGTTATTTCAGTCACTGTTGCCCTTCTATCAGCTCGAACCAGTCTGGCCATTCTCCTCTGACCTCTGGCATCAACAAGGCATTTCCGCCCACAGAACTGCCGCTCACTGGATGTTTTTTCTTTTTCGGACCATTCTCTGTAAACCCTAGAGATGGTTGTGCGTGAAAATCCCAGTAGATTAGCAGTTTCTGAAATACTCAGACCAGCCCTTCTGGCACCAACAATCATGCCACGTTCAAAGTCACTCAAATCAACTTTCTTCCCCATACTGATGCTCGGTTTGAACTGCAGGAGATTGTCTTGACCATGTCTACATGCCTAAATGCACTGAGTTGCCGCCATGTGATTGGCTGCTTAGAAATTAAGTGTTAACGAGCAGTTGGACAGGTGTACCTAATAAAGTGGCCGGTGAGTGTATATCAATGGAGCAGCGCCCCGAACCATTGACAGTAAAATAAGGACCCGAACTTGCCAGTCGCGGGCCGATCTCGCTCACGCGACACTGTTACTAGGAGATCCAGTGAAGAAATCCATTGAATTCGCCTCAGAATTAATAACATCATCGCTACGAGATCCAGTGAGAAACATTCCGATTCGGCGCAGAGTTCTGTTATAAACCATAGATATTAGATCAAACAGTGCTGACGTGGAAACCAGGAGAAAATCTTATAGAAGGCTTTCAGTCCACAAATAAGCAACATTCACCATGGATTTAGGCTAATGTAGTAGTAAGTAACTCTAACCATAAATATGATAATGTGACAGAAATAGTCAAACGCAGCCTACACATCTTTTCTAGCACTTCAAAACTATAATATCATATATAAATGCTTTTTTTTTATTTATTTTTTATGTGATGACCAACACATTTTTTGTTCATCCTTCAAAGACTGTCCTAAAACTAAAAAATTTAAGATGTTGGATAACTCTTATTTAAACACTTATTTAAAAAAAAAATACCATTGTAAACAGTAGGATGTTTATTGGCTATGTTCACTCCTTAATATACATTTTGTCTCTCCTTTTGTTTTTTAATTAATATTAAGACATTATGAATGATAATAATAACAAAAGTTAATTTCATCTACACCCTAAATTAAGCTTAGTGATTTATTGTCAGCCCCAGTGCTACCAACAATATCTGTACGTTAAGTCTCTTTATTATTAAAGAATTTGTCAGTATTACAGTTATTTTGGGGGAAATTTGAATAATTGCATTGCAAGCTGATTTAAGGTGTGCCCCTAAATTTTCTGCTTGTGCTCCTAAAATTTTCAGTCAGGGGCAACAGCGCTCCTAGTAAAAAAAGTTAGTCTGGAGCCCTGTGACAGATGAATTCTTGCATTGCTGACCTGTTTCATATCTACACATGTGAACTGAGTCAAACAAAGTGACAAAAGATGAGTTGTTTCACCTGTGGTGATGACTGGTAGAGTAGTTACAGACACCCCATCTTCAATGCATGTAGTGTGTCCATCTGTTTTAGAGAAAGGGCAAAATGTTGTTAAATCATTTCTATATCTCTTTGTAGACAACTATTATTGATATAGTCTTGTTTCATTTCAACAGGGACATACTCACCTGTCACTGTTGTCGTCTCCCATGACTGTTCCAATTCTAATGGTTTAAAAAGCTCTTCTGAAATGTCCTTCTCTGAATAGACACCCATATTTCACAAGAGAAATGCTGGGATTAAACAACACTAATAACAAATCTTCTGCAATTGCATGTAATTTAATATCATTTGATTTGATTAAAATGACTTAAATGTTAAATATATTTGTAGCACTTTTCAAATTAAAGTATCCATCCAATTTATACACATATTGTAAAAAATATCAGAGGCCATGCTATATTGTGAATGTAGTCACTGCTAAAGGCTGTTGTTACCAAACACAAGAGTATATTCACAATATATCCGTATACCTTATTGCTTGATTGTAACGTTACCTCCTTGTATCCACTACTGTCTTTGTTTATTTCCTATTTATCACTTTTAAATAAAACCCTGCAACTGAGTTCAACATCAGTCCGAGCATGCACCCTTGTAACAGCTGATTGTATATGGTGTATTTTAGCACAGATGGATTCGCATCTGGGACTGCAACTATTTGTTGTATAATTTTGAATATTAATAAAATACAGTAGTCAACATTTGAAGTGGATCAAAAAAGTTCATCAAAGTTGTCCAGTTGATCAAAATTCATGTATAACTTTGATGAAAGGTTTTGATCCACTTCAAATGTTGACTACTGTATATATTACGCACACAAACACATCAAAACTGCCAGATTAATCTACAAAACTCTTCTGTCCACTCTAACATCTTACACCTGTGTGACCCACTTCATTAACATGGCCACAATAAATCTATCGCCGCTGCACTGCTCTAAACTGTTTTCTAGACACTGCAGGTTTGCCAGAATCATCTTACCTGCAGGTTCAGCATATGACTTTTGAAAAAGCTTGTAGTATAATCTGTAGTGAAATATAATAAAAAGTAGGGCTCAGTATTCAGTAGTAACAACATGTATATTAACATAAAACAGAATTAATGCACTTCTGCAATTAACGTGTTTTCAATTTGTGGGGCACAAATGTCAAAGTGGTGTAAAAAAAAAAAGTTTTATTAAAATATTTTTCAAAGAAAGAGTAATATATTGAAAACTTCGGCCACCAAATTAAGGTCAGTGTGGTGTGACCAACATGTACGAAGCCATAAAAGAGGAAATGGTATCACAGGGAGGATACCTGTAGGCTGTCATGACTGTGTCAAGGTCAATAAGTATCTGTTAGTTAAGTTTGTCAAATTTTAACATCTTATAGAAACATCACAATATTTAGGATTTAAAAAAAAACATAAATAAACATGAATGCAAATATTGTTTTGAACTAGAGATATTGTTATAATGAAAATTCTTTGTTGTTACTGACTCATAAACCGCTTCACTACATTATCATTACATAACACATTTTAAATATAGATTTTACTATAGTTTATCAAACACACTTGAATGACAGACCTGTAGCAGAACTGAAGGTCCGGGCAAATGGATCGATCTGCAATAGCGTAAATGTAGTTATCACCTTCCTCTTCCTGCAGATTGTATTTAATGCTTTTGAGTGCAGATGAAGGAGAGTGACCAGTTCTGTAGAGCTGATGTAGCTTTTCAATGGTGTCATTAGACACATCTCTCCACCTCATGACCTCAGCAGTGTTCAGTCTATGATTATGTTCGTTCCTCAAGTTCACATGAAGGAAATAGCCCTCTTCTATGTGCGGGTCTCCTGATCTGTGGAAGGATAGATTAGATAAGATAGAATTTTGTTTTAACACAGTTTCGAAATAGATTGTATGACCTATTGAAAATTCAATTTCTAATTGACCAAATGTTTGGGTGTTAAACATTTTGTGGTTTTGTAGTGCATCACCTTGGTCTTATTTTTTTATCTCACCTGGACTTTCTTTCATACATATGTCTCTTGAGAATCAGAAACATGGTAGCAGGGCAGTTGGTATTTTTGGATGTCTTGGATGATGAACTGTACGTTTTGTGTTGGCATCTCAGATCCACCTGGTATACAAAATACAGTACTTAAGCAGTTTTGAGAGAATGGCCTTACGTTCAATGTTTAAACTGAACATCAGGAATCAGGTGGGGTGGGGTTGGGTTGGGGGGGGGGGGGGGGGGGGTGTTCTTCCCATCTTCTTTGCTTTTAATCCTGTAACCATTATTACATCATCGTTAATCATTTTAGAGAATGTTATTACTCTGATGAATTGCATTCAATAAGAACAGGAACATCTTAAGAAAGTATAGACTCAATTTTGATATCAGGTTGCCTTTAAAGCTCTGTCATACACATAACAGGTTGTTCCTACTCTGTATTTGTTGTAGCGTCCAGAATCAGGGTATGTCCTGGATTTCCTCCATGTTAAAGCTGAGGTCTTTTGGAAGTCCTCCAGCCACTTTTGGACCTCCTCCTCTGTAGTCAGCTGCAATTTAAGACCCGCTCGAAAGTTTTCAACATCCCCTGACATTTCCAGCAGTTCATGACGACACAGCAGATGACTGTACCCTGGTGGCAAGATTTTCTGCAATACAATGTGTCAGGTAATAAAACACATTGAATTAATTTCACAATAACATGTCCAGGTCAAGATTGTATTGCTCTGTCACCTTCAATTTGAATTGCATTGTGAAATATTCACGCCAATTAAACACATTTATTGCCTCAGATTTAATTACTGTAATTTACTTTTGAAGGTTTTTTTGTCATTTTTATTGTTCTTAATGAAGATTCAAATTGAATTATCATTACTATAATAACATGTTTTTTAAGAAATATTGCAGTTCAACGAATTTGTGTTTAAATCAGCATAACTTATATGCAGTACAGCAAACTTCCATCACATAGCCTACTTTACAATGTATTATGTGTGTTTTATGGAGGGTTTTTTTTTTTCTTCACATAGATAGTTTGATGGGAAATGCTCTTACAATCACTTAACAATGAAATCAATGCCAAATAATATTATTTCCAAGTATTTCTTATAGTAACTTTAGCTTTATTAACTAAGTTATTGTGTTTTGGCAGAAGAACTTAATGCGTCACATTTTGACTATGGCAGAAGTGGTGATTGTTTCTTCATGTGTTTTTAGACCTTTAGACGTTTATTTTTCATAACATATATCGGTTTGTAAAAAAAAAACAATTGCACTGAAGAGCCACATGGTTTTACCTAAAGGTAATAACTACGGTTATTATACAATGGTATAACTGTTCTATAACTATGATAAAGATTCATAATAGTAAGCAAAACTTTATTTCATTAAAACACTAACTTACTTTAATAGGCTAAAGAGCTATATAATGTTAATGTAGTGTTAACGATAAAGGTAAATATATATGAATCGAGTCAGCTGTGCTAACGTTAGCCAGCTAAGTTAGCTCACATAAACTCAGGCTTTTCTCTTTAATGGTAAAACAGCTGCTGTATAACATGAATAACACCAAACCTCCACGTGATCTGTGTCCTCTGCTGCTTTATCTTCTCCAATACAATGCTGACACTTTAACAGTGTCATTTTGAGCAGCTGAGCACAGCCAAAGAGCTAAACTTCGTGATCGGGTTTATAGGTAACCGTCGTACGGAAAACTCTCGCGAGAAACGGGCTTATCTTTCGCGTGCACGCTCTCTCTCTCTCTCTCTCTCTCTCTCTCTCTCTCTCTCTCTCTCTCTCTCTCTATTCAATTCATAAAGCTTTATTGGCATGACATTTTGTATTGCCAAATCATTAAAACAACATAGAAAATGATTTAGTAAATGTGAACATTTCGTAAAGCCTATGTAGAGAAAATAATAGGCCTAATAATAATAAAACTAAATAAAAATAGACAATATTATATAAACACATGGCTAGATATAGCAAATAATAATAACAAATAATAATAAAATAAATAATAATAATAAATAGTCATGAATCATGAAACATGAAACAGTCATGAAACTACTGAACTTAGAATTTACTTTTTTTTTTACTTTGACAATTCTTTTATAGAATTCCAAATGTAGTGTTTCAATCAGATGTTTTTCTCAATTTAAGAAATCAAATTTTATAGGAGGACCCCACACTTCACTGCCATATAAAACAAATGGTTCAATTATTGATTTGAAAAGTTGGAGCCAGATTGTAAGTTTTAATTGATCTCTTTGAGTTTTCTCTTTGAGTTCACAACCAAAGTAAAGTTTCCTGTTGAAGTTATTTTTGGGCTGAGGTAAGTGTGTTTTTGTGGTTTCAAGGGTTCTGTGTGATAGTGTGAATTGTGTAAATTACTCACAGAGTACATTTTAACACGTAAATCACACACACTTCTGTTGGATTTTTTATTTATGAAATGTGCTTTTTGAAAGGGAATCTTCTCAGAAATAAAAGCAAGGCATTTCCTATTTAAATTTAAAAAACAAGAAACATTTCATAAAATCTGTTCCAACTTCATAAACTTTGCTGTTCTGACAAATCAGAAAAAGAGCATATAAAACGGTATACAAACTGCAAAATATTAAATATAAAAAAGATGACTTATGGTTCAAATGATGTTTGTAACTCTAACTCATATAAACGTGAGGTGACCTGAAACAAACATTCTTAAACTTTCTTTCTTACACTAAGCATGAGCATGCCCGAAAGCAACAAAAAGCAGTCAAGTATAAATTCAATTGACTGAATTTGTAAATATATTCATGGAAAAACTGTTTTAGCTTGTGTGCTCCACAACAAATCAGAAATTAGTTCAAGATTATTAAAGATCTTCATGCACAAAACAATGCATTGGAACAATATACAAATATGGTTCTTCAAAACCATATGGTGCTTGTAAATCAAATGGTCTGAAAAAAGGAAGATCCTCTTGACAAACCATAAATATTCTGTTCTCTTGCACAGTAATGAAGATGCTCGACAAAACCAACCAGTCCAAAGTCACCAAAACGTTTTACCATAAGAACAATATCAGCTATTTTACTGAAAATAACTTTTCCATTTTAGTGCAAACCAGTAAGTCATGATGATACTCAGTTCCAGAATGCCTTAACCATGAAGCTACTGTGATCTTATTATTCGAAAAATGTGGGTATACCTTTCAAGAATAGTGTCATGGTATTGCAAATCCTCAACATACAGAGTTTTCAAGGGCCCATATTAAACATTTCTAACATTTACCAATGATAGGCAGTTGCATACTGGTGTTTTAATGCAAGAGACTTTGTTTTTTATACTGTTTTTAAAAAAACTTGTCTTTAGCTTCGAAACGCATTGACCAATCTTGCATATGCAATGTGTGTCAGAGTTCTGTCACTTCTGTCTAGTCTATTTCTTGGTTTTGTGACAGAGCCCTGACACTCATGTTTTGTCTTGTACTAGCACACAGCTTGTGTTTAACACTGTGTGCTTTCATGTTGTCATGTTTCGTGTGAACACGTGGCTTATGAGTTTCATTAGCTGCGTGTTCATGTGTGAGCACATGGCTGGTGATTTGTTTTCCTGGCCATGTGCTCGTGTTTTAGTCATGTTTGGTATGAGCACATGGCTTGTCATGTACAGTATGTTTCCTTGTGCCATGTGCTCTCCTGTCGATTGTCTAACCCCACCCATCTTCTTACCTGATTATTGACTCATTTGCTCCACCTGTCCTCCCTCGTTACCCTATTTTGTTTGCTTCCCTATTTTAGTCAGGTTCGTTATATTCTGATTTTAACCTTTGTGGGAATTTTTTGGGGATTTGCTAAACTATACATTTTTGGAAAGGTTATTGTATAAGGAGTCATAAAATCAATGTTTGCATTTGCTCAGATGTCATATTGAAGTTTAAAAATGGCCGCCGTAAAATTTAAAATTGTAATATCTCGACTTCTGAATAAACTGGAATGTTGATTTTTACTGATAAACCCACACTGTAAGGGTCAAGGAATCCAATGGTGCTAGTTAAAAAGCTACAAGATGTTACCACATTAAGCCATAGATGCATAAGTAAGTAAACAATTACCCTGTGTGGTTGTTTTCTTGCAATATCTTTGTAATCATTCCCACAATAAATATTACATGTTTTAATGAGTGATATAAAAAATCTTTATTTTTTGAAGAACAGCTGGAATATGAAATAACTTTTCATTACAAAGACATGTACATTGCTAACCTACTAGAATGCGTGCTGAGTGTGATCCACAAACAAAGTAGCAAAGTTCCTGTTGAAAGATTTTATTTGCAGTGATTTTTCGAGCCAATGGCTCTTCCTCAGACTTGCTATATCAGAAGTGTCATCCCTTAAGAACATTGTTTTACAGACATGCATGACTTGAGGACCAATCACCTTGAGCAGGCAATATATCAGTCACCAAGAGTGTCATTCCCTTTGTGTCTGTTGAGGCAGACCATGCATGCGAACACCTGAACAAGCTAATGAAGATTAGCTCTGGGATCATTGGCATCTCCAACAATGCCAATGCCAGACAGAGATTTTTCATGGTCACACCAGAACTTTCTCGTATGTCAAAAGAGTTCAAGAGTCAGTTTGACATGGAAGCTGACAGAATCACAGAGCATCATGAGCTTGGGCCAAATGCAGTCAAGAGGGCACATGATACAATCGACAAGATCAAGACAGCCATACTCAGCCATGGAAACCCCTTTACCAATGAAGGTGACAACCTGCACAATGTGATCACGCAAGCCTACATCCCAGATGAGTATGTACAACAGATCTTGAATGCTGATGTCACTGGCCAGAAGTTGTATGAAGACTATGTGTCAGAGCGTATCAATGGAGATGTCAGCCTCTGGGGCCCTGTGAAGAAAGAGAACAACAAGATGTTCCTGTCTGGGAACAAGAAGATTACAGTGAAACTCAGAGACAATACTGTGGATCTGAAAGAGACCAAGGACCTGTTTGCAAGGCTGATGGTACTTGCTAGGTCAAATCGAGACATCAACCAGAAAGAGGCCATAGGAAACTATGAATTCACTCTGACACCAAGAGCACTGTTCGCTCCTGATGGAACAATTCTGCCATGCAATGACAAGTCCAAGTTAATCCATCTACTTGAGAAGCTGACAAAAGAAGACATGCCCCATGAAGACCATCAGCTGCCTCAAGTTGGAAGTTCTACTCACCAAGATGTAATGCATACAGGACTCACAGACCTCACATCTACTGATCAGCCAAGTCGGAAGATAGCACTGGTGTACGGTATGGTGCTTGTGCAGAAGCTGAGCAAAAAAACAGCGACTGTATTGACAGGCAAGGATCTGAGTGGCTGCTTAAATGACAGACTGATGCAACTAACACGAGATTATGATGAAATCATGCTCGTGTTTGACACATATAGGGCAGATTATCTGAAGAGTGCAACTAGAGATAAACGAAGACAAGGAAAAGCTTCTATTCAGTATCAAGTCAGAGATGACACCAGCATCAAACGCATCCCAATGAGCAGGTTCCTCTCCCATGACAAAACTAAGAGTGATCTGACTGAATATCTTGCTGCCAAAACTCTGGAGTACAACAAGGGATCCTCCAAGCTGATCATCACAGCTGCTTCAGGGCTCACTAGGAGCAACAAAGACCTTCTCTTTGAAGAAGAAGAAGACACACTGCTGATCCACCAGGCTGTGCTGGCTTCACAGAGAAACCCACATGAAGCACAGTTGGTGTTTTTCTCACCAGATACAGATGTTTTAGTGCTCATCACAGCAAATTATGATCTCATGTTGAAGAACACGTCCATTTGTATGGCCTCTAGTGTTGTGCAGATTGAACCACTGTGGCGAGCTCTAGGTAAAGAAAGAGCAAAGGCTTTGCCAGCCTTCCATGCATTCACTGGGGCTGACAACACAGGAAGGTTCTCCCGCATAGGCAAGGCAACCTGGCTGCAGGTCTACCTCAAAGCAGATGAAGATATTGTCAAAGCTCTGCAGATGCTTTTGGATGAAGCAGATGTGACAGAAGGAATGCTGTCAGCCCTGGAATCCTTGTGCAGCTTACTCACCCAAGGGGATCAACATCAAGGCAATCCCTCAACTGCGATGGCATCTCTTCTGCAAACATAGGGCAGAAAGTGACAAGCTCCCTCCAACACTTGGAACTCTGAAGCAGCACATCTTGAGAGTCCATGTCCAAACAAGAGTATGGGCACAGGCAGCCATTGCTCTGCAGGATCCACCGCTGGATCCTCTGCAAAACGGATACTTCAAACACTCAGATGGGATGCTCAAACCAGTGACCACGGAGGTCCTCCCAGCCCCAAAGGCCATCCTTGAGTTGGTTCAATGCAAGTGTAAATATGACTGCTCTTCTGGGAGGTGCTCCTGCAGAGCTAAGGACTTAGCCTGTACTGACATGTGTCAGTGCAGCAGCCAGTGCCAGAACGATGACGATTCCCAAGCCGTGATGTATGAAAGCGATGATGATTATGATGATGTATAGAAACTGTATAATTAAAAAGGTTGCTTAATCATACTGTGGTCTAAATGTGCATGTTGATAGTTCCAGAACATCCACGTTTTACATTAGCTAATTTTAAACTCTTCAATAAAAGGAACTCTGAGTTATCTGACCAACTGCTTGTGATGTGTAGTTTTTTTTACCCATATTGTGGATGTATTTCAATGGGATGATTAAAAAAAAAACATTGTTTTTAAGGAACATGGAATATTAAATGCGAACAACTTTTCATTACAATGATGTTGCAAGAAAACAACCACACCGGGTCATTTTTGACCCATTTAGGCATCTTTGGGTTAATGTGGTAACGTCTTGTAGCTTTTTAACTAGCACCATTGGATTCCCTGACCCTGAAAATGTGGGTTTATCAGTTAAAATCAACATTCCAGCTTATTCAGAAGCCGAGATATTACAAATTAAAGTTTTACGGCGGCCATTTAAAAAAAATCCAATATGGCCGCCACATAGACATCTGGGCAAATGCAAACATTGATTTTCTGACTCCTTATACAATTACCTTTCCAAAAATGTATAGTTTAGCAAATCCCCCCAAAATTCCCACAAAAATATATAGTGAACCTGACTATTTATTCTCCTTGTGTTTTCATGGTGCGTTCACGTGCTATGGTAATTATGGTAAATACCAAAAGCCGACGTGGAAAATGCACATGAACACCCCCTCATGTGGTATTTTCCACTGGGCAGCTCGTAGAATATTTCGATGCACGAGTTGCCGAGATGAGATAACCTTTGACCTTTTCAAAATGGCGGAGAGCAACGCGAGAGTCATGAATGGTAAAAATATACTATTCATGATCTAGAAAATATACAGCATATTATTTACCGTTTGAGTTTTGATAAATTATTTTCTTGCTGTAGCAGATGACTTAAAGGGTTAGTTCACCCAAAAATGAAAATTAAATCATTAATTACTCACCCCCATGCTGTACCAACCCTGTAAGACCTTCGTTCATCTTCGGAACACAAATGAAGATATTTTTGATTAAATCTGAGAGGTGGATCACTGCTACATAGGCTGCCAAAGGGAATGATACTTGACGGCCCAGAAAGTCATTAAAGAAAATGTTTAAATATTTCATGTGCCTACAGTGGCTCCACTATAAGTTTATCAAGCGACGAGAATACTTTATTCGACTTTATTCGACTATTCCATTGCTTCCTTGTGGGCCTGAGACGAGAGTTCAAGAGATTTCCAGGACGCATGCGCGAGAACTGACATTCTTCTTCTACTACTATGTACAGCACGCGTCTTCCTCTGCTTGTAAGACGCGCGCTGTGTAGTAGAAGAAGAATGTCAGTTCTCGCGCATGCGTCCTGGAAATCTCTTGAACTCTCGTCTCAGGCCCACAAGGAAGCAATGGAATAGTCGAATAAAGTCGTTATTTTTGTTTTTTTTGAAGCCCTCACCGCTGACAGAGAAGGCTATACTATACATGTGGCAGGCAGTGTTAGTGACAATAACATGAGATGACATGACTCCACCTGTTTGTTGACTGATCCAACTCACCACAGTTGTTTGATGGACTCGTAAAAGGCGTGAGCACGAAAGAGAATAGCACGGTAAGCAAGGATGGCAGGTTGACTGGGATTCACAACGCATCCCTGAAGTGCCAGCCTCATCAGCCCTGTGAAGGCCTCATCGGCCATCGGCACTTAACAAACTCGTCTTCATACCGGCGTGATGACTCTGACTTCCAACCAGATGGAACTGGATAAATATTCTGATCCAATCTGACTTCTGACCTTTAATGTTGCCTGAATCATAATCATATACAGTTCGTTCGTTGGCCAGAGGAGAACTGGCCCCCGACTGAGCCTGGTTTCTCCAAGGTTTTTTTCTCCATTCTGTCACCTGATAGAGTTTTGGTTCCTTGCCACTGTTGCCTTGGCTTTTGGCTTGCTTAGTTGGGGACATTTAATTTTATATTCAACAATATTATTGATCTGCCGTATTTAAGGTGGACGATGACGCAATTTTCTTCTAGAAACAAACTTTGTTGTATTATGTTCATGTTATCACTGTGAAGCTGCTTTGATACAACCTGTATTGTAAAAAGTGCTATATAAATAAAGGTGACTTGACTTGACTGGCTAGCGAAATGCTAGTGCGTTGTGCTAGGGATAGCGATTGTAGATTAAAGCTAGCATTGATCTGCGATGTCAGATCAATGTGACAGACAAAATTAGATACTATCAGATATACTGTTGTAGAACATTGATTATATGTTCTTAGTTATAACTGAATTGCAATTGTACCTTATGGGTATCTATAGTTATGACATCAGTGTTTGCCCCAAAGGTGTACGGTAGTTTGTCTGAAACTACATAGAATTAACATCATTCAAAACTGAGTTATGTGTCCATCATTCAACATCAACTAATCATCATGGTGTCAACTAATCAACTAATGTTGCCATCAAACACTAGTGGTTCGGGTCTTCGGAAGCCTTCCGCCATTTCTGACGAGATTAGTGAAACTTTCTTGTATCAAGTCTTTTCGATGAAAAGACGAAGTCTTTTCTTTCTTCAAAGGCGTTCTCTTTTCCACGAACCATCTTCTTATCATCATTTTAATTTTTTGTTGATTAGTTGATGGTTCATGGAAAAGAGAATGCCTTTGAAGAAAGTCAAGCTTCATCGAAAAGACTTGATACGAGAAAGTTTCACTAATCTCGTCAGAAATGGCGGAAGGCTTCCGAAGACCCGAACCGCTAGTGTTTGATGACAACATTAGTGAGAACTGGCGAGTATTCAACCAAGAATCCGATGTATTTATAGCAGCTGCCTGCTCACTCAGACAAAGATGCCAGGAAGCAGGCATTTATTCTCCTTAATTTGCCAGAGCAGTGAGCATTAAGGAGAACGATCATATTACATTAGCTAATTTTATCCATGATCCCCTGTCTGACCAAAAAATTTACAAATTTGTTATTCGTCCTCCACAAAAAAAAATTACAGCTGCTGATAGTGAGGAAGCTCCCAACAAGTCTGGTCGCAGTGCTAGCAATACTGGAAACACGAAATGCAGGAAATACCAAGATAGTTACCTGAACTATGATTTTATTTCATTTTCTCGTAGTCCCTGCCCCAGCCACAGTGCATTATCTGCACCAAAGTCCTTGCTGACGAATGAGGCCGTCCATACTAATAAGACATTTGCAGACAACTCATCCACAATACCTCGACAAGCCCAGGGCATTTTTGAGCGCTAGGCAAAATAATTGACACTCTCCCAAAATGAGATGAGGGAAGTCACAGACAAGAAACTTTTTAAAAATATTGTGTAAAGTTGCTGAAAAAAATCGCCAAAGCAAAGAAAGGGCATACAATTGCAGAAACTTTGATTTTGCCATGCGCAACAGAGATTGTCAAGGAACTATTTTGAAGAGGATAAGTAAAAAAAATTGGCTAAGATACCATTATCAAATAATACAGTCAAACATTGCATCGCAACAATGTCAGAAGACATGAGGGATCAGCTTTCTGCGCGACTTCGTGGTAATAACTTCGCACTTCAAATAGACGAGTCTACCAACGTGTCAAAGATGGCACAACTCCTTGCATACGTTCGTTATGAATCGGAAAATTAAATAAAAGAAGATTTTTTGTTTTGTAGAGAGCTGTGTACCACGACGACGGCAAACTATATTTTTGAAACTTTGGATGGTTTCATGAGATCAAATGATATTAAACTGGAACGACTGTATTGGGGTCTGTACTGATGGAGCTGCTGCAATGACTGGCAGGCAGTCCGGGGTAGTTCAGCGTATCAAAGGTGTTGCTCCCCTTGCGATTTCAACGCACTGCTTTCTGCACAGAGAGGTGCTTGCTACAAAAGAAATGGAACCCAGTCTTCCTGGAGTTTTAGATGTGGTCGTAAAAATCGTGAACTTTGAGAAAGCCAGAGCCACCAACTCCCGGTTATTCACTGCTCTCTGCAAAGAGGTATGTGCTGATTACCATACCCTGCTGATGCACACTGTCAAGTCAAGTCAAGTCACCTTTATTTATATAGCGCTTTTTACAATACAGATTTTATCAAAGCAGCTTGACAGTGATAACATGAACATAATACAACAAAGTTTGTTTCTAGAAGAAAATTGCATCATCGTCCACCTTAAGTAAGGCAGATCAATAATATTGTTGAATATTAAATGTCCCCAACTAAGCAAGCCAAAAGCCAAGGCAACAGTGGCAAGGAACCAAAACTCCATCAGGTGACAGAATGGAGAAAAAAACCTTGGGAGAACCCAGGCTCAGTCGGGGGCCAGTTCTCCTCTGGCCAACGAGCGAACAGTGTATGATTATGATCCAGGCAGCAGTACATGTCAGAAGTCAGATTGGATCAGAACATTCACAATATTTATCCAATTCCATCTGGTTGGAAGTCGCAGTCATCCCGCCGGTATGGAGACGAGTTTGTTGAGGATCAGTGCCGATGGCTGTCGTGTCGATGAGGCCTTCACAGGGCTGATGAGGCTGGCACTTCAGGGATGCGTCATGGATGGGTCCAGGTGCAGGTCCACCATCTGATCTGGATACGGCCGGGATCCGGCTGACTTCAGTAAACAGGGAAGGGACTGGTTGACACGTCAGGACTGCGTTGTGATCGTGTCTAGGCGAAGGTCCTGCATCAGATCTGGATTCGGCCTGGATCCGGCGGATACTGACCTGGATACTGACGTGAGGTGGCTGTCCAGAGGCCGGGTGCTGATGCGTCTGTTCAGCCTGAGGGAGGAGTTGCGTGACTTTCTTGCGGACAAGAGACTAGACCTTGCTGAGTTTTTGGACAATGACAAATGGCTCGCTCAACTCAGCTACCTTTCAGACATATTCTGAACAATGAACAAGCTTAACAGAGCAATGCAAGGTGCAAACATAAACACTGGTGCAGCATGAACGAGGAGAGGCTTTCAAAAGAAAACTACACATGTGTAAAACCCATGTCTCCTCCGGAATCAGTGACATGTTCGAGCACACCTATGCATTTATTGCAGACAGACACTTGAATTTTACTTCATCATTCAACATCAAATAACAGTGCATCTATCAAAGGTCCTGAAGAAATTTGATAGTTATTTCCCAGCTCTAACTGAGGAGCAGGCAGCTGATTTTCTGTGGAAAAGAAACCCCTTCACTGAGAACATTGAAGCAAAGCTTCCAGCTACTCTGCCATCAAGACTTCTGGAAGAGCTTATAGAAATATCCTCTGATGCCAGCCTGAGAGCCTGTTTCAGTGAGGTCCTATTGGAATCATTCTGGTCTGAAATGGCAGAAAAACACCCACTCTGTCACACAGCTGCAATGAAGGTGCTGATTCCCTTCAGGACGACCTACCTTTGTGAACCTGGGTTTTCAACAATTTTTATTTATTTATTTATTTATTTATTTATATTTATATAGCGCCTTTAACCAAGGCGCTGGACCATGACAGGCCTTAAGGGCCAGACTGACCCCTGAGGATGATATGCATCTTGCCCTATCCTCACACTGATTGATAAGCCTCACAAATAACATGCAAGTATTGAGGTCCCAGACAGCAGTCATTTTGTATTCATTCTTTTTTTCCTACACACAAGTGTGAATACTGATATTTTTGTGGTTGCATTTCAAATAGGGCTAATTTATAGGCTACTCCTAGGCTTGTGTTTTTAAATTACAAATAGCCTACTGATGTTTTTGTAATTGTATTTTCAATATTATAGGCTATTATTTGTGCATAAACATATCTGGGCACTAGTTTGTTTGAGAACAACATTTTTTGTCATCCTTGCTGCAAGCTTACAAGAGCGATAACATCATTAAATGTGAAGGGGGGCCCTAAAATATTTTCTTGGGAAAAATGGGGTCTCAGACAAAAAAAGGTTGGGAACCACTGATCTAACAGATGAACTCATGAGACAGACTCGTGTGTGGCGTGACCAATGATGGCATGAGAAAAATTCTACTAAGAGACAGTGAGTTAACACTAGCCAAAGCAATAGAATTGTGTCAAATCCACGAACTGACTGATCTGCACACAAAGACTCTTGCAGCGACTAAAAGCAACACTAACGCGGACAGCGTGTACCACAAGACAAAGACTAAAATGACACAAGGATTTAAACAAAAATCCAACTCTGATCACACAGGCTCTCAGATCATATCGAATTATAATAGTTGTGGAGGCAAGCATGAAGCAAAAAAGAAAAAATGCTTAGCTTATGGTCAGCAGTGCCACAAATGTAAAAAACTGAATAATTTCAAAAAGTGCTGTAAAACGTACTCGGTTACTAACGTAACCTCGGTTCTCTCTAGAGAGGGAACGAGTACTGCGTAATATCTTACGCTCGGGGAAAACCTCTTTTCCTCGAGATATTGAAGCCAAAAACTTATCCTTCATTTTGTATTAATGCAAAACGCATTGCAACAGCAAGCAGACATAGGCAAGGCGGCTTAGCGCGCCTATTGGCTGGCCTGTGGCAATTGCAGCAGCCTATCGAGAGAGGCCATTCAGTGACAGTCCAATGAGCGTCACTGCGTCACGCTCCCGCCGTAACGGGCGTGGCCTAGCCTTATAAATACGGCTCGATGGGCTGATATACTCTGGTTTTCATCGCTGAAGCGAACCAGCGTACTGCATGCACGGCAAGATACGCAGTACTCGTTCCCTCTCTAGAGAGAGGTTCTCTCGTACTGCGTAATATCTTACGCTAGGGGAACACAATGCAAAACGCCGTGCATGCTGGGATCCGACACCAAAGTCCCAAGGGCATGTGCCCGGGGCTCATATAGTGCACAATCACCAGGGACTCACACAGAGTCCGAGAAGAGAGGCTGGAAGCATCATTCTCAATAACATTTAGCATCCTAAGGGAGCTAGTCACTTAAGTGTTCCACACAGCCAGGGTGAAGCATTCAGCCTGAACTGTGCAAAAAATCACAGGTCTAGTTGCCCATGTTAGCTTTAGTCGGCCGCGAGCCGTGCTCAAGCGGATGCAGCATTCTGAGCCGAAGTTCGGGGCAGATAATACTTATTTAACCGACAACAGCTTGGCCTGTAAGGCGGGAACTTCCAGGTTATAGAACCTGATAAATGTAGACGGGGAGGCCCAGCCTGCCGCCATACAGATATCTTGAAGTGTAACTCCGCTAGACCAAGCCCACGACGAGGCCATACCCCTCGTGGAATGCGCTTTAACGCCTATAGGGCACTCGAGGCCCAATGACGCGTATGCCAGCGCTATGGCATCGACTATCCATCTGGATAGGCTTTGTTTCGAAGCGGCTAGTCCCTTAGAACGCCCGCTGAACGAAACGAAAAGCTGCTCAGTCTGTCTGAAAGCTGACGAGCGAGACGCATAAGCTCTTAATGCCCTGACTGGGCAAAGGAAGCTCACGTCCCTTTCCTCGCTACAGACCGGCAGAGCGGACAGGGAGATAACCTGGGCTCTGAACGGTGTATTGAGAGACTTGGGAACATATCCATGTCTCGGTTTGAGTATGACTTTTGAGTCATTTGGCCCAAATTCCAGACATGTCGCGCTCACAGAGAGCGCTTGCAGATCCCCTACGCGCTTCACTGAAGCGAGAGCCATGAGAAACGCTGTTTTGAATGACAGGTGTTTCATCCGACGAGCGGATTGGCTCGAATGGGGCACCTTTCATGGCTTCCAGAACCGTGGAAAGGTCCCATATGGGGACTGAGGGGGGTCTGGGAGGATTCAGCCTCTTAGCTCCTTTAAGGAAGCGGATGACCAGATCATTTCTTCCCAGTGATCGGCCAGTCGCAGGTTCTGTGAACGCAGCTATGGCCGCCACATATACTTTGAGCTTATATTTGGATGGGGTTCTGCCCTTTTCCATTAGCTCTTGAAGGAAGGAAAGAACTTCCTTGACCCCGCAGTCTGGAGGTGAAAAATCATGGGCTTTGCACCATCCAGAAAACACCGACCATTTTGAGGCATAGAGTCGCCTAGTAGACGGTGCTCTAGCCTGTGCGATCGTGTTCAGCACTCCCTCGGGGAGGTTTGCAGGTACCCGTTGATGGCCCATGCGTGCAGGGACCATTGCTCCGGGTAGGGATGCCAGATTGAACCCCTGGCTTGAGAGAGGAGGTCCGTCCTCATCGGTATACGCCATGGGGCAGTGCTCGCCAGCTGCATCAGGACTGGAAACCATGCTTGGTACGTCCAGAGCGGCGCCACAAGGAGCACTGAGCATCCGTTTTCCCTTATTCGTTCCAACACCTGAGGCAGGAGCGAAATGGGGGGAAAAGCATAGAGGGGGCAGCGGGGCCAGACGTGGGCCAGCGCTTTCCTGCTCTTGGAGAAAAACTTCGGGCATTGAGCGTTCTCTTGAGACGCAAACAGGTCTACCTGCGCTCTGCCGAATGTCTCCCATAGCAGAAGGATCGTCTGCGGGTGCAGAGACTATTACTCTGCTGGAACATTGTTCCTGGACAATCTGTCCGGTCCCAAGTTCAGGTGACCAGGCACATGTGCTGCTCTCAGTGAGCAAAAATTGTGCTGGGCCCATACCAGGAGGCGTTCCGTTAACCTGCAAAGGTTTCGGGATCTGACACCGCCCTGGCGATTTATGTAGGCCACCACTGACATGTTGTCCGAGCGGACTTAGGACGTGATGGCCTTGTATTCGGGGACAGAAGCGCCTCAGCGCGAGATCGACTGCCATCATTTCTAGACAGATTATGTGTAGGAGCTTCCCCCGTTCTGACTACTGGCCGAAGAGCGGTCTGCCCTCGAGCAGCGCTCCCCATCCCGAGGTGGAGGCGTCCGTGGACACTACCTGCACTCTCGAGGAAGTCCCCAGGTTTACACCTGACTGGTACCAGTCGTTCGCCTCCCAAGGTTTCAGGGCTGAGACGCATTCCTGGTTGACCCAGAGGCGAAACTGACCGGAGGCCCAAGCCCGAGGCGGCACTCGTGCTTTCAGCCACCACTGCAGTGGGCGCATGCGAAACAGACCCAGCTGGAGTGTTGATGACGCTGAGGCCATGAGGCCCAGCATTTTCTGAAACCTCCTGAGCGGGACAATAGTGCCGCAGTGGAAGGATTTCGCAAAGCGCTGAATGTTCAGTCTGCGCTCTGGCGATAGTCGCGCTGTCATTGACAGCGAGTTCAGCTCTGTGCCCAGAAAGGATATTTCCTGGCTGGGGAACAGCGAACTCTTCGCCCAGTTCACTGTGAGACCAAAATTCTCGAGGTGTTCGAGTAGCATGGTCCTGTGTTCTATGAGCTCTGAACGAGATCGAGCTAGAATCAGCCAATTGCCCAAATAGTTCAAGACTCGCATGCCCTGAAGTCTCAGAGGCGCGAGCACCGTGTCCATGCACATCGTAAATGTACGGGGTGCAAGGGACAGGCCGAACGGAAGGACTGTGTATTGATATGCCTGGCCCTCGAAGGCGAATCTCAAAAAACGCCTGTGACGTGACGCTATATGTGTCTGAAAAAAAAAATGCGTCCTTCAGATCTATTGACATAAACCAGTCCCCTTGGCAAATCTGCGCGAGGATTTTGCTGGTTGTGAGCATTCTGAACTGGCGTTTCATAAGCGCTCTGTTCAGATGTCTTAGATCTAAAAAGGGTCTCAGACCCCCGTCTTTCTTTGGTACCAGGAAATATCTGCTGAACAGACCCCCTTCGCTCTGAGCTTGAGATACGGGCTCTAATGCCCCTTTGCTCAATAGTGTCGCTATTTCGGCTCGAAGTAGATGTGCTACTTCTGTTTTCACCGTGGATTCGACGCGCGCCGTGTAACGGCGGGGGCGTCGAGCGAACTGTAGCGAATAGCCTCTTTTTATAGTGTTCAGCACCCATTCTGATACCCCGGGAAGCTGTGCCCACGCTTTCGCGTGAATAGCTAGGGGTAGAATGAGATTTGGGCTCTGGCCGTGACATAGTGACGGCAAGGGAGCTCCGGCGTGCTGTAACGCAGACACTGTGTTTACAGTGTGTGAGGCGGGGGCGCGCCGATCGCGACGGGCAGCCTGGCCGCGCTCAAATCCCTTATAGCAGTTTGCTGAGGGAGAGAGAGAGCGGGGCGAGCCCCGTGGGGCTTAACATGTCTGTGAGTGAATGTGGGCGCGGGGCAGCGGGCGACATGAGGCGATTTTGTTTGTGCGAGCCCTGCATTTTTGCGGGCTGTGTTTGTGTGTAGAAATGAGCACTGGGTTGTGGGCATTTTTATTACACTCATAACACCATCGGCTGTGGCCGGAATACCAGAAAATACACTGATTATATGATTTATCTAGGTCACCGTGGAAACGGCATTTGTGTGCAGGCAATCGGGCCGTGGTACCGGCTTGCTTACTGCAAAATACACTGGAACAGTCCCATTTTCTGGAACTGAACGAGCGAAAAATTTCGGTGGAAGTCTGGCCGCGGCGAGACTGAAACACCGGCATTTTCCTAGGAGGCTAGGAAGACTTGTGTTGGTTTCGTTTTACAGAAAACCGTGGTACATGCAGTGTGTAGTGTTTGTGGGCACTGGGTTGTGGGGACATTCACTACATTTAATGCACAATTGACATGCGTCGATTTCATTTGTGCGAGCCCTGTACCGTGGCGGGCTGTGTTTGTGTGTAGAAATGAACACTGGGCTGTGGGCATTTTATTACACTCATAACACCATCGGCTGTGGCCGGAATACCAGAAAATACAATGTTTAAATGATTTTTCTGGGTCGCCGTGGAAACGGCATTTGTGTGCAGGCAAGCGGGCCGTCTTGTTTACTGCAAAATACACTGGAACAGTCGCATTTTCTGGAACTGAACGAGCGAAAAGTTTCGGTGGAAGTCTGGCCGCGGCGAGACTAAATTTTTATCTGCTGCGAGAGCCGGGATCGAACACGGGTCTCTCGTGCGAAGGCTTTGTGTTCCGCCACTGAGCCACAGGGGGAACGACATTAGCTTGAGCACATAAGAGAGTGTCATCACAGTTTTGTGTGTGTCGGCGTTTATTTGCAGGCGTGCGTGTTATACAACAGGCTCGTTGCTGCAATATTGACATTTACAGCCGCTCAAACTAAGAGGAGCTGAGAAATGTTTGAGAAATGGAGATTAGTCCGGCCTCGGCGGGACTAAAACACACTCTTTCCTCATTTTGCCGATGACGCACACCCATGGGGGGCGAGGGCGGGGTAGCTTTCTTATAACGTAAAGAAAGCTAGCCGCGGTCTTGATGCTGGCCCGTTTCCCTGACGACTCGCGGACAGAAGGAGGGGAGGTCCACAGAGCTCGCCCAATCCTCACTCGGCACGAGCCACAGGAGGATGGCATCTTTAAAAAGACGCGGCTCTTTTAGATGATAGACGTGTGAGTCGCGGGGCGAACACACACACATACACACATACAGAGCAGAGTAAAGGATATATAGTACGCCGGATAGCGTAGCAGGAACGGCGGCTGAAGGCGGCGAGGTGAAGGCCAGCGACTTCAGTTGCAGAGGCTCGTCCCGCAGAAAGCTGTTTCGACGGCGCGGCTTCTCACTCTGGATCCAGCGGTGCGAACGCTTCGCTGAAGAGATGAAAATCAGAGTATATCAGCCCATCGAGCCGTATTTATAAGGCTAGGCCACGGCCGTTACGGCGGGAGCGTGACGCAATGGGCGCGAAGCCCATTGGACTGTCGAATTGGAATTGGACTGTCACTGGCCTCTCTCGATAGGCTGCTGCAATTGCCACAGGCCAGCCA
Organism: Rhinichthys klamathensis goyatoka; assembly: GCF_029890125.1. Lineage (NCBI taxonomy): Eukaryota > Metazoa > Chordata > Actinopteri > Cypriniformes > Leuciscidae > Rhinichthys > Rhinichthys klamathensis. The sequence continues at coordinate 8,018,667 of NW_026606587.1, read as the reverse complement.
ATAGGCGCGCTAAGCCGCCTTGCCTATGTCTGCTTGCTGTTTCAATGCGTTTTGCATTAATACAAAATTAAGGATAATTTTTTGGCTTCAATATCTCGAGGAAAAGAGGTTTTCCCCGAGCGTAAGATATTACGCAGTACGAGAGAACCTCTCGTAAGAGAACTACAGCAAAGCACATGCCGAATAGATGGAGAAAAGCAGTAGACCAGCTCAAACCAAAAGAAACTTCCACAGATACTGCAGATGAATCCTACAATGTGGATGGAGTGTCACTTGAAAAGGCTGCTGTACAAACAGTGGAAAAGAAAACTCCCCAAAAGACTGAGCTAATTTACACTGTGCACATAAATGGACATTCAGTTGATCTTAAAGTAGACACAGGGGCCAAATGTAATGTAATTTCTGAGGCTTTGTTCATGAAGATTAAAAATGGAGAGGATTTAAGCTCATCGAAAAACACCAAGCTTATAGCCTATGGGGGTGAGGAGATACGCACAGCAGGCTTTGCTATTTTCACCTGCCACTCATCAGAAAGGGCATATGACCTCTCGTTCTACGTTATAAAGAGAAATGTGCAACCATTGATAGGTCTGCCAGACTGCTTACAAATGAAACTGGTCTCGTTCAACAAAGAAATTCATCATGTGGCAGCAGATGAAGCTTCAAGCTTTGCAAGCCAAATTCATTCTGAATATTCAGACCTTTTCAAGGATGAGATTGGTAAGCTTCCAGTAACATATATTCAATGAAACTGAACCCAGCAGGGCACCCAGTTGTAAAACCTGCACGCAAAATCCCAGCAGCCATGTCTCGGTCAGAAAACGACTTGCTCACAAGCTTCATCAACAGAAGCTGTATTATGACAAAAGCAGCAAGCCTCTCCGTCCTCTTTTCAAAGGTGAAGTAGTCAGGTTACAAACACCTCAAGGGTACAATAAAGTGGGAATCATCAAAGACATCTGCAAGAAACCAAGATTGTATGTGGTGGAATCAGAGGGGAGGGATAATAAAGGAATCGTAGACACATCTTGTCACGCGGAGAAATGGAGAGAAGGCAAAAGCAGGTATAATCACGTTTATTAAATAAACAATCAGGGTCAGGTCCACATCAAGAACGACACACAGGACGGGCAAGTGACGCAGGGACCTCGATGGAACCGGACAGAAGGTGATGAGTGATGATGAGAAGTATCCAGATCCAGACAGTACTGATGATGAACAGGTGAGAAGACACGACGTACAATCCAAGACGGGAACAGAGACCACGAGCGAAGACCAGACAGGAACAGGAACGACACCGGAACACACCACAACGATCTGACAAAGACAAGACGCAAACAGTGAGTCTATATAGGCACCGCTGATCAGATGCAGCTGGCGCCATAGATGATATGCAGCTGGCGCCGCTGATCAGCGGTAGTGATCAGTGACCATGCCCACACACACACAATAACAATGACACGAGACAAGAAGGACACAGTAGATTCACGAACCGTGACAGTACCCTCCCTCCTAGGAACGCCTCCTGGCGTTACCAGACGTCCTTACCTGTCGATTGTAATCATCGATAAGGGAGTGGTCCAGGATGTCCCTAGCAGGTACCCAACTTCTCTCCTCCGGACCGTAACCTTCCCAGTCCACCAGATACTGGAATCCGCGTCCCCTCCGCCTAGAGTCCAGAATGCGATTAACCGAATATGTAGGTTTCCCATCTACGAGTCGCGGCGGGGGAGGAACCGGGGCAGGCGGATTAAAGTGAATATAAAACACTGGTTTTAATTTAGACACATGAAAGGCGGGATGAATTCTCCTGTACGCAGGAGGAAGTTTGAGTCGGACTGCCACCGGACTAATAATCTTGGTGACAGTAAACGGGCCGATAAATTTAGGAGCTAATTTATTAGAAACGGAGCGGAGTGGAATGTTCTTAGTTGAAAGCCACACTTTTTGACCAACGACGTATACGGGAGGCTTCGACCGGTGGCGATCGGCTTTAGCCTTAGTGCGCGCCCCCACCTGGAGCAGAGTCTCTCTGGCTCTGGTCCATGTGCAGTGGCACCTCTAGACGAAGGCGTGAGCAGAGGGGACCGCGACTTCGGATTCCAGACTAGGAAAAATTGGTGGCTGGTAACCTAACCTACCCTCAAACGGAGATAGGCTCGTGGATGACACTGGTAGCGAGTTATGAGCGTACTCAACCATTGAGAGCTGCTGACACCAGGAGGAAGGATTCTTGGATACCAAACATCGCAACATTCTTTCCAGATCCTGGTTGGCTCTCTCGGTTTAGCCATTGCTCTGGGGATGAAACCCAGAGGACAGACTGACAGTCGCTCCCAGTAATTTACAAAATTCTCGCCAAAATTTGGACACAAATTGGGGACCCCTGTCGGAAACCACATCAATCGGGAGGCCATGTAAGCGAAAAACGTGGTCAACCACAGTCTCCGCTGTCTCCTTGGCAGAGGGTAATTTGGGCAAGGGAATGAAATGAGCCGACTTCGAGAACCGGTCCACTATGGTCAAAACAACCGTCTTGCCGTGGGAGGGCGATGATAAAATCTAGCGCAATGTGGGACCAGGGTCTCGAAGGGACAGACAGCGGTTGGAGTAACCCATCTGGGGGTCGATTGGAAGTCTTACCAGTGGCACAAACCGAGCAAGCCAAGACGAAACTGCGAATGTCACGAGCCATTAATGGCCACCAGAATCGTTGCTTAACCAAAAAACTGGTGCGATTAACCCCTGGATGACAAGCCACGTTAGAACAATGCCCCCATCGAATAATGTCAGACCGTAAACAAATAATCCAGCACAAATAATCGATTCGGTGGGCTACCGGGCAGAGGCGTTACCCCTTCTAAGGCCGTCTTGACCTTCGACTTGATCTCCCATGTGAGTGTGGAGATGAATAGGGTCTCTGGTAAAATGCACTCGGGAGTGGACGGGCATTCGGAATGGTCAAAAATACGTGATAAAGAATCGTGTTTGATGTCTTGGAACCCGGGCGGTACGATAGAGAAAAATCAAAACGACCTAAACAAAGAGCCCACCGAGCCTGCCTGAAGTTGAGTCTTTTGGCAGTGCTGATATATTCTAAGTTCTTGTGATCGGTCCAGACAATAAAAGGTACCCCCGACCCTTCTAACCAATGACGCCACTCCTCTAACGCTAGCTTGACCGCCAACAACTCTCTGTTACCAATGTCATGGTTACGTTCAGCGGGAGACAACCGATGGGAAAAAACATATATGAACTGATCTACCATATCTTGCAGCACGTCGTTGACAAGTGCCTGGAAAACCGCTGGGAAGTTGGACAGCCCAAACGGCATAAACAAATATTCAAAGTGCCCCCTGGGGGTGTTAAAAGCGGTTTTCCATTCATCCCCCTCCCTAATGCGAACCAAATGATAGGCATTACGTAAATCCAGTTTTGTGAAGATCGATGCTCCCTGTAACCTCTCGAAGGCTGAAGACATCAACGGCAAAGGATAAGTATTCTTTACCGTGATGTTGTTCAACCCCCGGTAATCAATGTAAGGTCGCAGAGAACCATCCTTCTTGCCCACAAAAAAGAACCCCGCCCCCGCCGGTGAAGAGGAAGGCTGGATGAATTTGGATGCTAGAGAATCAGAAATATATTTCTCCATAGCCTCCCTTTCTGGTACAGAAAGCGAATAAAGTTTGCCCTTAGGCGGAGACTTAACTGGCAGTAAATCTGTAATGTGAGCCAGGGATGACCAAGGACTACGGGTGCCAAGGGTGAGTCCAACAGAAGAAATGACAAAGTTTCAGAATGATTGCCTGATGTGGTGAGTGTCATGGGTCTGGTGGTGAGAGCAATGTTGGGAAGTCTTTGACCATTAAGAGCGTTGACGGATATGCTGTGAGTAAGTGATGTGACAGGAATGAGTAGCTTCTGAGCAAGCTTACGGTCCATGAAGTTCCCCTCCGCTCCTGAGTCCAGTAAGGCGTGACAGTCATGAGTGCCGGTTGTCCATCTCAGTCTGAGCGTGGACGATAGTGATGAGGTCTTCTCGGCGGAGATCCAACCCGATAGTAGCCTCAGGTTTACTACCGGGCTTGGCCTTTTACCGGAAAGGCGTGTAGGAAGTGGCCCGCCTCCCCACAGTAAAGGCAGAGTCTGAGGGACCTCCGCCTCTCCTTCTCCTCCCAGGAAAGCCGAGCCCTACCCACCTGCATGGGCTCGTGATCGAATACTGGGCTGACCGTGTCCCCGCCGCTGGTTCTGGGATCCCCTGTGCCTCCTGGAAAACGGACCGGAAGAACACGACGTTCCATCCTGGCAAGACATGCGTCCACCCTGAGAGCCAGGTCGACGAGGCCGTTCAAGCTTGTGGGTATATCCAGCGCGTAGATCTCCTTCTGGACACGGTCAGCCAGCCCACGCAGGATATGCAGCTAGCGCCGCTGATCAGCGGTAGTGATCAGTGACCACGCCCACACACACACACACACACACACACACAGGCCAGCTGACAGTCTTGCCTGGGCCCGGGACAAGATAATCTTAGATGGGCCCCCCCCCCACGATTTTTTTTTATTTTTTATAAAACACCATATACTTTTACCCAAAATGAATAATAAAAACACGTTTAAATGGGTACATTTTCTATAAATGTCTTCATTTTCTTTTCTGACATAGCCTACTGCAGTTCTTGTTAAAACACACTAGACATACATAATCTGTGCATTTTGGGCACTTTTTGTGTGAAATCATATTTATTTTTTGTCCATCAAAAGTGTGCTTTCACTTTTAAGCATGAGCAGCACAGCAAAAATAGACTCGGATCTGACCCATTATCTGTTCACCGATGATGACAGTGATGCATTTCAGCCGGCTTTTTATTTCTCATCTCCATAAATAGTAGTAAAGCTAATCCAAGGGCTAGAAATCAATGAATTCTTTGCTAATACTTCCTCGTCATCATGGAGAGCGCCGTTCGCACCGCTTTCTCCTTTCCACAAGCGTTTGCTCTCCCGTGGCGTCTGTCGTTGCTATGCAACAATGAACTTAGGCGCGCCTGTAAAAACGAGCGCGCCGCGTCGCTATTATGAGCTAATATCCAAAATATTTCCATATGTGGCTCTTTCCTCCTTTCTTATCAACAAGTGGATTTACAGCATACAGCCACCACAGCAGCAGCACCGCCGGTCGCCATGTCTCAGCGCTTTTATGAAGAGGACGCAACTGCACGTGCTTTAGGCATGCACGCGCATCCCGGGTTTGAGAAAACCTAGTCTCAGCCTCAGACGTCACGCCCACGGAACGTTGGCTAAACGTCTGATGCATATGGTACACTTAACTGGAAACACTTCAGGAATGTCGAAGTCGTCATCTGATTGGTTGAATTTTATCGGATTTCCGGGGGGTGCGAGTGTCGCGTTTATTTTCGGTCTGCCGGGAAACAAAGCGCAGACGTGTGATTGCGGAAGAAAAACTGTTGTGTTTACATGAGTGACAATGAGCATTTATCAAGATCAGCTAAACGTAGGATTCTCAAAAGTATGCGAGGTTCACGGCGTAGACTCTTTAAGAGATGTCCAGGAGTTTTGTTTGAGGCACTTAGTGGAGACAAAAAGAGATATTTTAGCCTGTTTGCCGACGGGATTTGGGAAGAGTATTATTTTCCAAGCCTGGCCGACCCTTTGTCAGCATTTATAAGGATTCCCAGCAGATCCAACTTTACTAGTTGTGTGTCCCCTCCTATCTATTACATAGCTGTCAACCCTCCCGTTTTTTCCGGGTTTCTCACGTATTTTAGCTCTTTTCCCGCTGTCTTCCCGTTTTATTATTTTCCCGTAAAATATCCCGTATTTTTACGCTCTGATTGTGTGAGCCGTACATGCTCGGGCAGATTCGGCTTGAAGTCGTTCATCCTCGGATGCGGCGCCGCGCGCGCTGTTACAAAAAAAGCTGTGCACACAGCCAAGCGAAATGGGGTCTTGCCGGTCTTGCGCGCCCAACGCGTAATCTTGACCACTATTTCAAGGACAATTAGGAAGAAAACGAATAAAAAGCTTTTATGTAACTCAAATATTAGATATTTTTTCAACAAATATGCCTATTTTTTTTTATTTTTTTTTACAATTATTCCATATTTTAATGAGGGCCCAATTCTGGGCCCCCCTACCTACCCTGGGCCCGGGACAACAGACCCGTTTGTCCCCCCCTGTCGGCGGGCCTGCACACACACACAATAACAATGACACAAGACAAGAAGGACACAGTAGATTCACGAACCGTGACATATCTTGCCTGTCCCTGAAACCTTGCCATCATAAAATGATGAATACAACCCTGCGGATCACCCGAAAGTTTGTACACCAGGAAAAGATCAAAGTTTCATCAAGTGACATCTACTGACTCTAAATTAACATAGGAGGCAACTGTACTGTAACTGTATATCCAGTGACCTGCTTAGAGATGGTTAAGCATTTGTGAGAGACTGTTAAATCATTTGGAGTAAAATGTTCTGAGTTTCATTTGATCATAAAATGCGACACTAAGTGCCAATAGCATATTTAGTTATACATGCTTTGATTTTGAATTGATGTGGATATTTGTTGTTATGAACTGATGAAAGATTACTAAAGAAAGGGGATGTAGAACATTGATTATATATTATATATATTATTTAATCGCAATTGTACCTTATGGGTATAGTTATGACGTCAGTGTTTGCCCCGAAGGTGTACAGTAGTTTGTCTGAAACTACATGTGATTTATACCCAGTTCTCTAGAAAAGAATTAACGTCATTCAAAACTGAGTTATGTGTCCATCATTCGTCAACTGTGATGATTAAATTTTAAGCAATATAAACGACAGGAAAGATGGAAAATAGAGTTTAAAAACAAAGCTATACAGAGCTACAACGCAATTCACTCAGGCAGACAGGAAACAGCTGTGCAACTATATAAAAAGACAATATACAAACAGTAATAATAAACAAAATGTACTGGGGAAATGCATGTTCATTTATTAGACAGACTGTCAATGAATTAGTGGAGATAATTTCATTTCTATGGGACTGCATGTCTGTTTGTTGTAGCCAGTACTGGTCTCTCATTGAGAACAATCAATGTCCTAAGTGTCTTTTGAAGTGTATGAGTGGAGCAAAAGAGTGATAATTCACAATGGGGCAACCAGACATCACGGAGTCTGCCTGGGTGAGGAGTTGTGAAGATTAAGTGTAACAATGGTGTGTTTGATTTGTCCAGTCATAACACATGAAAAGGAATTGATGGAAAACGAGTCGGAACTGAGTTTATTATGAAGTGTTAAATGCTAGAAAAAATAATGTTTTCAGAGATGAAGGCATACATGTTATCTTTTGTTTTGATGTAAATTAATCACTTCACACTAAACTGCCAATAATGTAAGCCACTGGGACACCACAGACAGTTGTCATTCACTGTATTAAATGAATGGAAAGCAAGTTAATAATAAGACTTTTTTTAAAAAAGTATTTTTTTCCAAAAGTGTTAACTCTAAGGGATGAAAGACATTGCAATTTCCTCATTATCTTCACCTGGAACGCAGCGTGGCGTCCACCACCTCATTAGTGGTTTGAGACCATCGGAGTGAGGAAAGAGAGTAAAGTGAGGACATGTTGGGTGGTTCTCATGAAACAACTTTAAAGGCTTGTGTGAGGTTCAAGACTTTGTTTTAGGGATAAGGTTATAATTAGGTTAAGGCCCGGGTAAGGGTTTGGGTTAGGCAGTTAGTTGTGATGGGTAAAGTTAGGGTAAGGAGCTAGAGATTGTACATGTTTTTCTATCCCGGTGGAGACTTCAAACTGAATGCACAACGACTTATGGGGACGTGTGTCACGGTGAGGACCTAAATTGAGGTCCCCATGCAGAAACAAGCTTCTGAATGAAATCATTCAGAATGAGTTTTTTTGAAAATGTAAAAATGCAGAAAACTTTATGTGATGGGCAGGTTTTGGGGTAGGGTTAGTGAGTAACGCTTCCTTTTACAGTACAGTACTTACGTGTACTTACAGTGTACTTAACTGAGAGAACCTCTCGTAAGAGAACTACAGCAAAGCACATGCCGAATAGATGGAGAAAAGCAGTAGACCAGCTCAAACCAAAAGAAACTTCCACAGATACTGCAGATGAATCCTACAATGTGGATGGAGTGTCACTTGAAAAGGCTGCTGTACAAACAGTGGAAAAGAAAACTCCCCAAAAGACTGAGCTAATTTACACTGTGCACATAAATGGACATTCAGTTGATCTTAAAGTAGACACAGGGGCCAAATGTAATGTAATTTCTGAGGCTTTGTTCATGAAGATTAAAAATGGAGAGGATTTAAGCTCATCGAAAAACACCAAGCTTATAGCCTATGGGGGTGAGGAGATACGCACAGCAGGCTTTGCTATTTTCACCTGCCACTCATCAGAAAGGGCATATGACCTCTCGTTCTACGTTATAAAGAGAAATGTGCAACCATTGATAGGTCTGCCAGACTGCTTACAAATGAAACTGGTCTCGTTCAACAAAGAAATTCATCATGTGGCAGCAGATGAAGCTTCAAGCTTTGCAAGCCAAATTCATTCTGAATATTCAGACCTTTTCAAGGATGAGATTGGTAAGCTTCCAGTAACATATATTCAATGAAACTGAACCCAGCAGGGCACCCAGTTGTAAAACCTGCACGCAAAATCCCAGCAGCCATGTCTCGGTCAGAAAACGACTTGCTCACAAGCTTCATCAACAGAAGCTGTATTATGACAAAAGCAGCAAGCCTCTCCGTCCTCTTTTCAAAGGTGAAGTAGTCAGGTTACAAACACCTCAAGGGTACAATAAAGTGGGAATCATCAAAGACATCTGCAAGAAACCAAGATTGTATGTGGTGGAATCAGAGGGGAGGGATAATAAAGGAATCGTAGACACATCTTGTCACGCGGAGAAATGGAGAGAAGGCAAAAGCAGGTATAATCACGTTTATTAAATAAACAATCAGGGTCAGGTCCACATCAAGAACGACACACAGGACGGGCAAGTGACGCAGGGACCTCGATGGAACCGGACAGAAGGTGATGAGTGATGATGAGAAGTATCCAGATCCAGACAGTACTGATGATGAACAGGTGAGAAGACACGACGTACAATCCAAGACGGGAACAGAGACCACGAGCGAAGACCAGACAGGAACAGGAACGACACCGGAACACACCACAACGATCTGACAAAGACAAGACGCAAACAGTGAGTCTATATAGGCACCGCTGATCAGATGCAGCTGGCGCCATAGATGATATGCAGCTGGCGCCGCTGATCAGCGGTAGTGATCAGTGACCATGCCCACACACACACAATAACAATGACACGAGACAAGAAGGACACAGTAGATTCACGAACCGTGACAGTACCCTCCCTCCTAGGAACGCCTCCTGGCGTTACCAGACGTCCTTACCTGTCGATTGTAATCATCGATAAGGGAGTGGTCCAGGATGTCCCTAGCAGGTACCCAACTTCTCTCCTCCGGACCGTAACCTTCCCAGTCCACCAGATACTGGAATCCGCGTCCCCTCCGCCTAGAGTCCAGAATGCGATTAACCGAATATGTAGGTTTCCCATCTACGAGTCGCGGCGGGGGAGGAACCGGGGCAGGCGGATTAAAGTGAATATAAAACACTGGTTTTAATTTAGACACATGAAAGGCGGGATGAATTCTCCTGTACGCAGGAGGAAGTTTGAGTCGGACTGCCACCGGACTAATAATCTTGGTGACAGTAAACGGGCCGATAAATTTAGGAGCTAATTTATTAGAAACGGAGCGGAGTGGAATGTTCTTAGTTGAAAGCCACACTTTTTGACCAACGACGTATACGGGAGGCTTCGACCGGTGGCGATCGGCTTTAGCCTTAGTGCGCGCCCCCACCTGGAGCAGAGTCTCTCTGGCTCTGGTCCATGTGCAGTGGCACCTCTAGACGAAGGCGTGAGCAGAGGGGACCGCGACTTCGGATTCCAGACTAGGAAAAATTGGTGGCTGGTAACCTAACCTACCCTCAAACGGAGATAGGCTCGTGGATGACACTGGTAGCGAGTTATGAGCGTACTCAACCATTGAGAGCTGCTGACACCAGGAGGAAGGATTCTTGGATACCAAACATCGCAACATTCTTTCCAGATCCTGGTTGGCTCTCTCGGTTTAGCCATTGCTCTGGGGATGAAACCCAGAGGACAGACTGACAGTCGCTCCCAGTAATTTACAAAATTCTCGCCAAAATTTGGACACAAATTGGGGACCCCTGTCGGAAACCACATCAATCGGGAGGCCATGTAAGCGAAAAACGTGGTCAACCACAGTCTCCGCTGTCTCCTTGGCAGAGGGTAATTTGGGCAAGGGAATGAAATGAGCCGACTTCGAGAACCGGTCCACTATGGTCAAAACAACCGTCTTGCCGTGGGAGGGCGATGATAAAATCTAGCGCAATGTGGGACCAGGGTCTCGAAGGGACAGACAGCGGTTGGAGTAACCCATCTGGGGGTCGATTGGAAGTCTTACCAGTGGCACAAACCGAGCAAGCCAAGACGAAACTGCGAATGTCACGAGCCATTAATGGCCACCAGAATCGTTGCTTAACCAAAAAACTGGTGCGATTAACCCCTGGATGACAAGCCACGTTAGAACAATGCCCCCATCGAATAATGTCAGACCGTAAACAAATAATCCAGCACAAATAATCGATTCGGTGGGCTACCGGGCAGAGGCGTTACCCCTTCTAAGGCCGTCTTGACCTTCGACTTGATCTCCCATGTGAGTGTGGAGATGAATAGGGTCTCTGGTAAAATGCACTCGGGAGTGGACGGGCATTCGGAATGGTCAAAAATACGTGATAAAGAATCGTGTTTGATGTCTTGGAACCCGGGCGGTACGATAGAGAAAAATCAAAACGACCTAAACAAAGAGCCCACCGAGCCTGCCTGAAGTTGAGTCTTTTGGCAGTGCTGATATATTCTAAGTTCTTGTGATCGGTCCAGACAATAAAAGGTACCCCCGACCCTTCTAACCAATGACGCCACTCCTCTAACGCTAGCTTGACCGCCAACAACTCTCTGTTACCAATGTCATGGTTACGTTCAGCGGGAGACAACCGATGGGAAAAAACATATATGAACTGATCTACCATATCTTGCAGCACGTCGTTGACAAGTGCCTGGAAAACCGCTGGGAAGTTGGACAGCCCAAACGGCATAAACAAATATTCAAAGTGCCCCCTGGGGGTGTTAAAAGCGGTTTTCCATTCATCCCCCTCCCTAATGCGAACCAAATGATAGGCATTACGTAAATCCAGTTTTGTGAAGATCGATGCTCCCTGTAACCTCTCGAAGGCTGAAGACATCAACGGCAAAGGATAAGTATTCTTTACCGTGATGTTGTTCAACCCCCGGTAATCAATGTAAGGTCGCAGAGAACCATCCTTCTTGCCCACAAAAAAGAACCCCGCCCCCGCCGGTGAAGAGGAAGGCTGGATGAATTTGGATGCTAGAGAATCAGAAATATATTTCTCCATAGCCTCCCTTTCTGGTACAGAAAGCGAATAAAGTTTGCCCTTAGGCGGAGACTTAACTGGCAGTAAATCTGTAATGTGAGCCAGGGATGACCAAGGACTACGGGTGCCAAGGGTGAGTCCAACAGAAGAAATGACAAAGTTTCAGAATGATTGCCTGATGTGGTGAGTGTCATGGGTCTGGTGGTGAGAGCAATGTTGGGAAGTCTTTGACCATTAAGAGCGTTGACGGATATGCTGTGAGTAAGTGATGTCACAGGAATGAGTAGCTTCTGAGCAAGCTTACGGTCCATGAAGTTCCCCTCCGCTCCTGAGTCCAGTAAGGCGTGACAGTCATGAGTGCCGGTTGTCCATCTCAGTCTGAGCGTGGACGATAGTGATGAGGTCTTCTCGGCGGAGATCCAACCCGATAGTAGCCTCAGGTTTACTACCGGGCTTGGCCTTTTACCGGAAAGGCGTGTAGGAAGTGGCCCGCCTCCCCACAGTAAAGGCAGAGTCTGAGGGACCTCCGCCTCTCCTTCTCCTCCCAGGAAAGCCGAGCCCTACCCACCTGCATGGGCTCGTGATCGAATACTGGGCTGACCGTGTCCCCGCCGCTGGTTCTGGGATCCCCTGTGCCTCCTGGAAAACGGACCGGAAGAACACGACGTTCCATCCTGGCAAGACATGCGTCCACCCTGAGAGCCAGGTCGACAAGGCCGTTCAAGCTTGTGGGTATATCCAGCGCGTAGATCTCCTTCTGGACACGGTCAGCCAGCCCACGCAGGATATGCAGCTAGCGCCGCTGATCAGCGGTAGTGATCAGTGACCACACCCACACACACACACACACACACACACACAGGCCAGCTGACAGTCTTGCCTGGGCCCGGGACAAGATAATCTTAGATGGGCCCCCCCCCCACGATTTTTTTTTATTTTTTATAAAACACCATATACTTTTACCCAAAATGAATAATAAAAACACGTTTAAATGGGTACATTTTCTATAAATGTCTCCATTTTCTTTTCTGACATAGCCTACTGCAGTTCTTGTTAAAACACACTAGACATACATAATCTGTGCATTTTGGGCACTTTTTGTGTGAAATCATATTTATTTTTTGTCCATCAAAAGTGTGCTTTCACTTTTAAGCATGAGCAGCACAGCAAAAATAGACTCGGATCTGACCCATTATCTGTTCACCGATGATGACAGTGATGCATTTCAGCCGGCTTTTTATTTCTCATCTCCATAAATAGTAGTAAAGCTAATCCAAGGGCTAGAAATCAATGAATTCTTTGCTAATACTTCCTCGTCATCATGGAGAGCGCCGTTCGCACCGCTTTCTCCTTTCCACAAGCGTTTGCTCTCCCGTGGCGTCTGTCGTTGCTATGCAACAATGAACTTAGGCGCGCCTTTAAAAACGAGCGCGCCGCGTCGCTATTATGAGCTAATATCCAAAATATTTCCATATGTGGCTCTTTCCTCCTTTCTTATCAACAAGTGGATTTACAGCATACAGCCACCACAGCAGCAGCACCGCCGGTCGCCATGTCTCAGCGCTTTTATGAAGAGGACGCAACTGCACGTGCTTTAGGCATGCACGCGCATCCCGGGTTTGAGAAAACCTAGTCTCAGCCTCAGACGTCACGCCCACGGAACGTTGGCTAAACGTCTGATGCATATGGTACACTTAACTGGAAACACTTCAGGAATGTCGAAGTCGTCATCTGATTGGTTGAATTTTATCGGATTTCCGGGGGGTGCGAGTGTCGCGTTTATTTTCGGTCTGCCGGGAAACAAAGCGCAGACGTGTGATTGCGGAAGAAAAACTGTTGTGTTTACATGAGTGACAATGAGCATTTATCAAGATCAGCTAAACGTAGGATTCTCAAAAGTATGCGAGGTTCACGGCGTAGACTCTTTAAGAGATGTCCAGGAGTTTTGTTTGAGGCACTTAGTGGAGACAAAAAGAGATATTTTAGCCTGTTTGCCGACGGGATTTGGGAAGAGTATTATTTTCCAAGCCTGGCCGACCCTTTGTCAGCATTTATAAGGATTCCCAGCAGATCCAACTTTACTAGTTGTGTGTCCCCTCCTATCTATTACATAGCTGTCAACCCTCCCGTTTTTTCCGGGTTTCTCACGTATTTTAGCTCTTTTCCCGCTGTCTTCCCGTTTTATTATTTTCCCGTAAAATATCCCGTATTTTTACGCTCTGATTGTGTGAGCCGTACATGCTCGGGCAGATTCGGCTTGAAGTCGTTCATCCTCGGATGCGGCGCCGCGCGCGCTGTTACAAAAAAAAGCTGTGCACACAGCCAAGCGAAATGGGGTCTTGCGCGCCCAACGCGTAATCTTGACCACTATTTCAAGGACAATTAGGAAGAAAACGAATAAAAAGCTTTTATGTAACTCAAATATTAGATATTTTTTCAACAAATATGCCTATTTTTTTTATTTTTTTTTTACAATTATTCCATATTTTAATGAGGGCCCAATTCTGGGCCCCCCTACCTACCCTGGGCCCGGGACAACAGACCCGTTTGTCCCCCCCTGTCGGCGGGCCTGCACACACACACAATAACAATGACACAAGACAAGAAGGACACAGTAGATTCACGAACCGTGACATATCTTGCCTGTCCCTGAAACCTTGCCATCATAAAATGATGAATACAACCCTGCGGATCACCCGAAAGTTTGTACACCAGGAAAAGATCAAAGTTTCATCAAGTGACATCTACTGACTCTAAATTAACATAGGAGGCAACTGTACTGTAACTGTATATCCAGTGACCTGCTTAGAGATGGTTAAGCATTTGTGAGAGACTGTTAAATCATTTGGAGTAAAATGTTCTGAGTTTCATTTGATCATAAAATGCGACACTAAGTGCCAATAGCATATTTAGTTATACATGCTTTGATTTTGAATTGATGTGGATATTTGTTGTTATGAACTGATGAAAGATTACTAAAGAAAGGGGATGTAGAACATTGATTATATATTATATATATTATTTAATCGCAATTGTACCTTATGGGTATAGTTATGACGTCAGTGTTTGCCCCGAAGGTGTACAGTAGTTTGTCTGAAACTACATGTGATTTATACCCAGTTCTCTAGAAAAGAATTAACGTCATTCAAAACTGAGTTATGTGTCCATCATTCGTCAACTGTGATGATTAAATTTTAAGCAATATAAACGACAGGAAAGATGGAAAATAGAGTTTAAAAACAAAGCTATACAGAGCTACAACGCAATTCACTCAGGCAGACAGGAAACAGCTGTGCAACTATATAAAAAGACAATATACAAACAGTAATAATAAACAAAATGTACTGGGGAAATGCATGTTCATTTATTAGACAGACTGTCAATGAATTAGTGGAGATAATTTCATTTCTATGGGACTGCATGTCTGTTTGTTGTAGCCAGTACTGGTCTCTCATTGAGAACAATCAATGTCCTAAGTGTCTTTTGAAGTGTATGAGTGGAGCAAAAGAGTGATAATTCACAATGGGGCAACCAGACATCACGGAGTCTGCCTGGGTGAGGAGTTGTGAAGATTAAGTGTAACAATGGTGTGTTTGATTTGTCCAGTCATAACACATGAAAAGGAATTGATGGAAAACGAGTCGGAACTGAGTTTATTATGAAGTGTTAAATGCTAGAAAAAATAATGTTTTCAGAGATGAAGGCATACATGTTATCTTTTGTTTTGATGTAAATTAATCACTTCACACTAAACTGCCAATAATGTAAGCCACTGGGACACCACAGACAGTTGTCATTCACTGTATTAAATGAATGGAAAGCAAGTTAATAATAAGACTTTTTTAAAAAAAGTATTTTTTTCCAAAAGTGTTAACTCTAAGGGATGAAAGACATTGCAATTTCCTCATTATCTTCACCTGGAACGCAGCGTGGCGTCCACCACCTCATTAGTGGTTTGAGACCATCGGAGTGAGGAAAGAGAGTAAAGTGAGGACATGTTGGGTGGTTCTCATGAAACAACTTTAAAGGCTTGTGTGAGGTTCAAGACTTTGTTTTAGGGATAAGGTTATAATTAGGTTAAGGCCCGGGTAAGGGTTTGGGTTAGGCAGTTAGTTGTGATGGGTAAAGTTAGGGTAAGGAGCTAGAGATTGTACATGTTTTTCTATCCCGGTGGAGACTTCAAACTGAATGCACAACGACTTATGGGGACGTGTGTCACGGTGAGGACCTAAATTGAGGTCCCCATGCAGAAACAAGCTTCTGAATGAAATCATTCAGAATGAGTTTTTTTGAAAATGTAAAAATGCAGAAAACTTTATGTGATGGGCAGGTTTTGGGGTAGGGTTAGTGAGTAACGCTTCCTTTTACAGTACAGTACTTACGTGTACTTACAGTGTACTTAACTGAGAGAACCTCTCGTAAGAGAACTACAGCAAAGCACATGCCGAATAGATGGAGAAAAGCAGTAGACCAGCTCAAACCAAAAGAAACTTCCACAGATACTGCAGATGAATCCTACAATGTGGATGGAGTGTCACTTGAAAAGGCTGCTGTACAAACAGTGGAAAAGAAAACTCCCCAAAAGACTGAGCTAATTTACACTGTGCACATAAATGGACATTCAGTTGATCTTAAAGTAGACACAGGGGCCAAATGTAATGTAATTTCTGAGGCTTTGTTCATGAAGATTAAAAATGGAGAGGATTTAAGCTCATCGAAAAACACCAAGCTTATAGCCTATGGGGGTGAGGAGATACGCACAGCAGGCTTTGCTATTTTCACCTGCCACTCATCAGAAAGGGCATATGACCTCTCGTTCTACGTTATAAAGAGAAATGTGCAACCATTGATAGGTCTGCCAGACTGCTTACAAATGAAACTGGTCTCGTTCAACAAAGAAATTCATCATGTGGCAGCAGATGAAGCTTCAAGCTTTGCAAGCCAAATTCATTCTGAATATTCAGACCTTTTCAAGGATGAGATTGGTAAGCTTCCAGTAACATATATTCAATGAAACTGAACCCAGCAGGGCACCCAGTTGTAAAACCTGCACGCAAAATCCCAGCAGCCATGTCTCGGTCAGAAAACGACTTGCTCACAAGCTTCATCAACAGAAGCTGTATTATGACAAAAGCAGCAAGCCTCTCCGTCCTCTTTTCAAAGGTGAAGTAGTCAGGTTACAAACACCTCAAGGGTACAATAAAGTGGGAATCATCAAAGACATCTGCAAGAAACCAAGATTGTATGTGGTGGAATCAGAGGGGAGGGATAATAAAGGAATCGTAGACACATCTTGTCACGCGGAGAAATGGAGAGAAGGCAAAAGCAGGTATAATCACGTTTATTAAATAAACAATCAGGGTCAGGTCCACATCAAGAACGACACACAGGACGGGCAAGTGACGCAGGGACCTCGATGGAACCGGACAGAAGGTGATGAGTGATGATGAGAAGTATCCAGATCCAGACAGTACTGATGATGAACAGGTGAGAAGACACGACGTACAATCCAAGACGGGAACAGAGACCACGAGCGAAGACCAGACAGGAACAGGAACGACACCGGAACACACCACAACGATCTGACAAAGACAAGACGCAAACAGTGAGTCTATATAGGCACCGCTGATCAGATGCAGCTGGCGCCATAGATGATATGCAGCTGGCGCCGCTGATCAGCGGTAGTGATCAGTGACCATGCCCACACACACACAATAACAATGACACGAGACAAGAAGGACACAGTAGATTCACGAACCGTGACAGTACCCTCCCTCCTAGGAACGCCTCCTGGCGTTACCAGACGTCCTTACCTGTCGATTGTAATCATCGATAAGGGAGTGGTCCAGGATGTCCCTAGCAGGTACCCAACTTCTCTCCTCCGGACCGTAACCTTCCCAGTCCACCAGATACTGGAATCCGCGTCCCCTCCGCCTAGAGTCCAGAATGCGATTAACCGAATATGTAGGTTTCCCATCTACGAGTCGCGGCGGGGGAGGAACCGGGGCAGGCGGATTAAAGTGAATATAAAACACTGGTTTTAATTTAGACACATGAAAGGCGGGATGAATTCTCCTGTACGCAGGAGGAAGTTTGAGTCGGACTGCCACCGGACTAATAATCTTGGTGACAGTAAACGGGCCGATAAATTTAGGAGCTAATTTATTAGAAACGGAGCGGAGTGGAATGTTCTTAGTTGAAAGCCACACTTTTTGACCAACGACGTATACGGGAGGCTTCGACCGGTGGCGATCGGCTTTAGCCTTAGAGCGCGCCCCCACCTGGAGCAGAGTCTCTCTGGCTCTGGTCCATGTGCAGTGGCACCTCTAGACGAAGGCGTGAGCAGAGGGGACCGCGACTTCGGATTCCAGACTAGGAAAAATTGGTGGCTGGTAACCTAACCTACCCTCAAACGGAGATAGGCTCGTGGATGACACTGGTAGCGAGTTATGAGCGTACTCAACCATTGAGAGCTGCTGACACCAGGAGGAAGGATTCTTGGATACCAAACATCGCAACATTCTTTCCAGATCCTGGTTGGCTCTCTCGGTTTAGCCATTGCTCTGGGGATGAAACCCAGAGGACAGACTGACAGTCGCTCCCAGTAATTTACAAAATTCTCGCCAAAATTTGGACACAAATTGGGGACCCCTGTCGGAAACCACATCAATCGGGAGGCCATGTAAGCGAAAAACGTGGTCAACCACAGTCTCCGCTGTCTCCTTGGCAGAGGGTAATTTGGGCAAGGGAATGAAATGAGCCGACTTCGAGAACCGGTCCACTATGGTCAAAACAACCGTCTTGCCGTGGGAGGGCGATGATAAAATCTAGCGCAATGTGGGACCAGGGTCTCGAAGGGACAGACAGCGGTTGGAGTAACCCATCTGGGGGTCGATTGGAAGTCTTACCAGTGGCACAAACCGAGCAAGCCAAGACGAAACTGCGAATGTCACGAGCCATTAATGGCCACCAGAATCGTTGCTTAACCAAAAAACTGGTGCGATTAACCCCTGGATGACAAGCCACGTTAGAACAATGCCCCCATCGAATAATGTCAGACCGTAAACAAATAATCCAGCACAAATAATCGATTCGGTGGGCTACCGGGCAGAGGCGTTACCCCTTCTAAGGCCGTCTTGACCTTCGACTTGATCTCCCATGTGAGTGTGGAGATGAATAGGGTCTCTGGTAAAATGCACTCGGGAGTGGACGGGCATTCGGAATGGTCAAAAATACGTGATAAAGAATCGTGTTTGATGTCTTGGAACCCGGGCGGTACGATAGAGAAAAATCAAAACGACCTAAACAAAGAGCCCACCGAGCCTGCCTGAAGTTGAGTCTTTTGGCAGTGCTGATATATTCTAAGTTCTTGTGATCGGTCCAGACAATAAAAGGTACCCCCGACCCTTCTAACCAATGACGCCACTCCTCTAACGCTAGCTTGACCGCCAACAACTCTCTGTTACCAATGTCATGGTTACGTTCAGCGGGAGACAACCGATGGGAAAAAACATATATGAACTGATCTACCATATCTTGCAGCACGTCGTTGACAAGTGCCTGGAAAACCGCTGGGAAGTTGGACAGCCCAAACGGCATAAACAAATATTCAAAGTGCCCCCTGGGGGTGTTAAAAGCGGTTTTCCATTCATCCCCCTCCCTAATGCGAACCAAATGATAGGCATTACGTAAATCCAGTTTTGTGAAGATCGATGCTCCCTGTAACCTCTCGAAGGCTGAAGACATCAACGGCAAAGGATAAGTATTCTTTACCGTGATGTTGTTCAACCCCCGGTAATCAATGTAAGGTCGCAGAGAACCATCCTTCTTGCCCACAAAAAAGAACCCCGCCCCCGCCGGTGAAGAGGAAGGCTGGATGAATTTGGATGCTAGAGAATCAGAAATATATTTCTCCATAGCCTCCCTTTCTGGTACAGAAAGCGAATAAAGTTTGCCCTTAGGCGGAGACTTAACTGGCAGTAAATCTGTAATGTGAGCCAGGGATGACCAAGGACTACGGGTGCCAAGGGTGAGTCCAACAGAAGAAATGACAAAGTTTCAGAATGATTGCCTGATGTGGTGAGTGTCATGGGTCTGGTGGTGAGAGCAATGTTGGGAAGTC
This sequence comes from Rhinichthys klamathensis goyatoka, assembly GCF_029890125.1. Classification (NCBI taxonomy): domain Eukaryota; kingdom Metazoa; phylum Chordata; class Actinopteri; order Cypriniformes; family Leuciscidae; genus Rhinichthys; species Rhinichthys klamathensis. Next base: position 7,999,010 of record NW_026606587.1, on the reverse strand, counting down.
TTTGACCATTAAGAGCGTTGACGGATATGCTGTGAGTAAGTGATGTGACAGGAATGAGTAGCTTCTGAGCAAGCTTACGGTCCATGAAGTTCCCCTCCGCTCCTGAGTCCAGTAAGGCGTGACAGTCATGAGTGCCGGTTGTCCATCTCAGTCTGAGCGTGGACGATAGTGATGAGGTCTTCTCGGCGGAGATAAAACCCGATAGTAGCCTCAGGTTTACTACCGGGCTTGGCCTTTTACCGGAAAGGCGTGTAGGAAGTGGCCCGCCTCCCCACAGTAAAGGCAGAGTCTGAGGGACCTCCGCCTCTCCTTCTCCTCCCAGGAAAGCCGAGCCCTACCCACCTGCATGGGCTCGTGATCGAATACTGGGCTGACCGTGTCCCCGCCGCTGGTTCTGGGATCCCCTGTGCCTCCTGGAAAACGGACCGGAAGAACACGACGTTCCATCCTGGCAAGACATGCGTCCACCCTGAGAGCCAGGTCGACGAGGCCGTTCAAGCTTGTGGGTATATCCAGCGCGTAGATCTCCTTCTGGACACGGTCAGCCAGCCCACGCAGGATATGCAGCTAGCGCCGCTGATCAGCGGTAGTGATCAGTGACCACGCCCACACACACACACACACACACACACACAGGCCAGCTGACAGTCTTGCCTGGGCCCGGGACAAGATAATCTTAGATGGGCCCCCCCCCCACGATTTTTTTTTATTTTTTATAAAACACCATATACTTTTACCCAAAATGAATAATAAAAACACGTTTAAATGGGTACATTTTCTATAAATGTCTTCATTTTCTTTTCTGACATAGCCTACTGCAGTTCTTGTTAAAACACACTAGACATACATAATCTGTGCATTTTGGGCACTTTTTGTGTGAAATCATATTTATTTTTTGTCCATCAAAAGTGTGCTTTCACTTTTAAGCATGAGCAGCACAGCAAAAATAGACTCGGATCTGACCCATTATCTGTTCACCGATGATGACAGTGATGCATTTCAGCCGGCTTTTTATTTCTCATCTCCATAAATAGTAGTAAAGCTAATCCAAGGGCTAGAAATCAATGAATTCTTTGCTAATACTTCCTCGTCATCATGGAGAGCGCCGTTCGCACCGCTTTCTCCTTTCCACAAGCGTTTGCTCTCCCGTGGCGTCTGTCGTTGCTATGCAACAATGAACTTAGGCGCGCCTGTAAAAACGAGCGCGCCGCGTCGCTATTATGAGCTAATATCCAAAATATTTCCATATGTGGCTCTTTCCTCCTTTCTTATCAACAAGTGGATTTACAGCATACAGCCACCACAGCAGCAGCACCGCCGGTCGCCATGTCTCAGCGCTTTTATGAAGAGGACGCAACTGCACGTGCTTTAGGCATGCACGCGCATCCCGGGTTTGAGAAAACCTAGTCTCAGCCTCAGACGTCACGCCCACGGAACGTTGGCTAAACGTCTGATGCATATGGTACACTTAACTGGAAACACTTCAGGAATGTCGAAGTCGTCATCTGATTGGTTGAATTTTATCGGATTTCCGGGGGGTGCGAGTGTCGCGTTTATTTTCGGTCTGCCGGGAAACAAAGCGCAGACGTGTGATTGCGGAAGAAAAACTGTTGTGTTTACATGAGTGACAATGAGCATTTATCAAGATCAGCTAAACGTAGGATTCTCAAAAGTATGCGAGGTTCACGGCGTAGACTCTTTAAGAGATGTCCAGGAGTTTTGTTTGAGGCACTTAGTGGAGACAAAAAGAGATATTTTAGCCTGTTTGCCGACGGGATTTGGGAAGAGTATTATTTTCCAAGCCTGGCCGACCCTTTGTCAGCATTTATAAGGATTCCCAGCAGATCCAACTTTACTAGTTGTGTGTCCCCTCCTATCTATTACATAGCTGTCAACCCTCCCGTTTTTTCCGGGTTTCTCACGTATTTTAGCTCTTTTCCCGCTGTCTTCCCGTTTTATTATTTTCCCGTAAAATATCCCGTATTTTTACGCTCTGATTGTGTGAGCCGTACATGCTCGGGCAGATTCGGCTTGAAGTCGTTCATCCTCGGATGCGGCGCCGCGCGCGCTGTTACAAAAAAAGCTGTGCACACAGCCAAGCGAAATGGGGTCTTGCGCGCCCAACGCGTAATCTTGACCACTATTTCAAGGACAATTAGGAAGAAAACGAATAAAAAGCTTTTATGTAACTCAAATATTAGATATTTTTTCAACAAATATGCCTATTTTTTTTTATTTTTTTTTACAATTATTCCATATTTTAATGAGGGCCCAATTCTGGGCCCCCCTACCTACCCTGGGCCCGGGACAACAGACCCGTTTGTCCCCCCCTGTCGGCGGGCCTGCACACACACACAATAACAATGACACAAGACAAGAAGGACACAGTAGATTCACGAACCGTGACATATCTTGCCTGTCCCTGAAACCTTGCCATCATAAAATGATGAATACAACCCTGCGGATCACCCGAAAGTTTGTACACCAGGAAAAGATCAAAGTTTCATCAAGTGACATCTACTGACTCTAAATTAACATAGGAGGCAACTGTACTGTAACTGTATATCCAGTGACCTGCTTAGAGATGGTTAAGCATTTGTGAGAGACTGTTAAATCATTTGGAGTAAAATGTTCTGAGTTTCATTTGATCATAAAATGCGACACTAAGTGCCAATAGCATATTTAGTTATACATGCTTTGATTTTGAATTGATGTGGATATTTGTTGTTATGAACTGATGAAAGATTACTAAAGAAAGGGGATGTAGAACATTGATTATATATTATATATATTATTTAATCGCAATTGTACCTTATGGGTATAGTTATGACGTCAGTGTTTGCCCCGAAGGTGTACAGTAGTTTGTCTGAAACTACATGTGATTTATACCCAGTTCTCTAGAAAAGAATTAACGTCATTCAAAACTGAGTTATGTGTCCATCATTCGTCAACTGTGATGATTAAATTTTAAGCAATATAAACGACAGGAAAGATGGAAAATAGAGTTTAAAAACAAAGCTATACAGAGCTACAACGCAATTCACTCAGGCAGACAGGAAACAGCTGTGCAACTATATAAAAAGACAATATACAAACAGTAATAATAAACAAAATGTACTGGGGAAATGCATGTTCATTTATTAGACAGACTGTCAATGAATTAGTGGAGATAATTTCATTTCTATGGGACTGCATGTCTGTTTGTTGTAGCCAGTACTGGTCTCTCATTGAGAACAATCAATGTCCTAAGTGTCTTTTGAAGTGTATGAGTGGAGCAAAAGAGTGATAATTCACAATGGGGCAACCAGACATCACGGAGTCTGCCTGGGTGAGGAGTTGTGAAGATTAAGTGTAACAATGGTGTGTTTGATTTGTCCAGTCATAACACATGAAAAGGAATTGATGGAAAACGAGTCGGAACTGAGTTTATTATGAAGTGTTAAATGCTAGAAAAAATAATGTTTTCAGAGATGAAGGCATACATGTTATCTTTTGTTTTGATGTAAATTAATCACTTCACACTAAACTGCCAATAATGTAAGCCACTGGGACACCACAGACAGTTGTCATTCACTGTATTAAATGAATGGAAAGCAAGTTAATAATAAGACTTTTTTTAAAAAAGTATTTTTTTCCAAAAGTGTTAACTCTAAGGGATGAAAGACATTGCAATTTCCTCATTATCTTCACCTGGAACGCAGCGTGGCGTCCACCACCTCATTAGTGGTTTGAGACCATCGGAGTGAGGAAAGAGAGTAAAGTGAGGACATGTTGGGTGGTTCTCATGAAACAACTTTAAAGGCTTGTGTGAGGTTCAAGACTTTGTTTTAGGGATAAGGTTATAATTAGGTTAAGGCCCGGGTAAGGGTTTGGGTTAGGCAGTTAGTTGTGATGGGTAAAGTTAGGGTAAGGAGCTAGAGATTGTACATGTTTTTCTATCCCGGTGGAGACTTCAAACTGAATGCACAACGACTTATGGGGACGTGTGTCACGGTGAGGACCTAAATTGAGGTCCCCATGCAGAAACAAGCTTCTGAATGAAATCATTCAGAATGAGTTTTTTTGAAAATGTAAAAATGCAGAAAACTTTATGTGATGGGCAGGTTTTGGGGTAGGGTTAGTGAGTAACGCTTCCTTTTACAGTACAGTACTTACGTGTACTTACAGTGTACTTACCTAGAAAGCAGGGATGGAAATTAACTTTTTTGTACACCGGCCACTGTGGCTGGTGGATTTCAAAATCTACCAGCCACTCAATGTTTTTACCAGCCACTTTCTTGTTTTTAACCGACAATGTGTAACTGCATGTGAAAATTAATACTACAAGAATACTTAAGCAGTTTATTTAATCTCAAGTCTCAATGAAATACTGACATTTTCTCTTTCTCTCACCCTCGGCCTCATCCACCTAATCTGTCATTTATTTTTGTTTTGATGATAAATTGAGCCAGCCTCCAAAAGTAATTAACCTGTCCTGTGATTTTTTTTTCTCTCACACAACACTCTCCAGACACGGATTTATGAGCTATAGTATGTTGGTTGCCTTTACATTAGAATAATATTTAATATAATCTAGATATGAAATGGAATAAATAGCATTCAATACAAAATGAATATGTCTCATATATTGAAATCAAGTTTTATGTGATAAAATATTTGCTTTGTTGTGCATTAAAACCACATCAGGCATTTAGTACAAAATAATTTATTGAAGCATCCAGATACTTCACCACGTGACAGCAGCTAGGCTCCTGATTGGTCAACGCGGTGCGAATTGACGCCAAAGTTCAGATTTTCAACTCGGGCGGCAGACGCGAATTCGCGTCAAACGCGTGAATGCACAAAAGCACTCAATAAAATCATGCGCGCGGAACGCGTCAGACGCTCGAACTTGCCGCGCGAATGAGGCGTATTCGGATCTACCACGGCGCGCTCTACACCTCATTCGCGCCGCAGGAATTTTTTACGCGCGTAATGGGCCTTTCACACAGGACGCGGAAAGCGCTGCGCTGCGCTATGAAACCCATTCATTTCAATGGCTTGCGCCGCGCGAATACGTTTTGTTGCTGTGTCGAGCAAAGTGCAAGCACAGCGGTGCGCACCATTGACTTGCTCGCGCGCACGCCGCGGTCAAAGTTCAAAATAGTTTAACTTTTGCCGCTGCGCTCTGTGACGATTATCAGCGCGGCCAATAGAAACGGGACATCCAAACAAACACGGAAATCAAAATGGATGAACGGCTAGTACTGTGTGTATCGGAATTTCCTGAGCTCTATGATACAAGTTTGAGGTCGTATAGGGACATCGGCAGAAAAGCGGTGTCATGGAGACATATCTCCATTCAAGTTGGCATGTCAGGTGTGTTTTAATATATATATATAATTTGTTATTTTGTGTCAGCTTTAATGTTTGAATAAATGTTTTATTCTAAAAAAGAACTGAGCTCATGATTCGTGTGTTGATTTCGATGTTATATGTGTGTGTGTGTGTGTATATATATATATATATAATAAATAGAACTCCCGCTTAAAAGGTTTTTGAAAACTCCGCCTACTTTGCTCTGGCATAGCGCAGCGCAAATCGCGTTGTATCTGAAGGGCAACGCTGAACCCAGCGGCCAGCGCAGCGCAGCACAGCCCATTCCGCGTCCTGTGTGAAAGCCCCTTAACGCGTCTTTGCATTGACTTAATGGTGTGTTCACACCGAACGCGAATTTAATTATTTGCGCGAGTAGATTGCATACAAAGTCAATGCAAAGACGCGAATAGACGCATCATTCGCGCCGGGCGTTGCGAATGAGGCGAATTGGGCGACGCGTTTGCCGCGAATGTCTTCCGCGCAAGTTGAACAATTTGAACTCGAGCGAATGTTCAAGCGTCTAACTAGACGCGATAGACGCGTATTTGACGCTCTAAACGCGTTCGGTGTGAACACACCATAACAATGAAATCACTCGCGCCAGACGCTCTATTCTCGTCTGGTGTGAACGCACCATGATGTTTTCTCTGCAGACCTCTACGCCTGCGATGCAAATAGAGGTCTCTGCGGAACAACAAGAAGGTGTTTCCCAATTAATGGGCGTTTTCAAACCGGTCTAGGCATTTTCCAACCATCCAATCATAACCGTACGGATTCGGAAGCCCTTTCAGAAGCGGAAATTTTATTATTATAGCACTTTCAAAAGCGGAAATGCGTTATTATTATTTCTCGGGTTTTTTTCTTGATTTTTACTATTATGTCTATATCGCAACATTTGATTTATGTACAAATAAAACACAGGCTACAACTACCTATTTTCTTTAAAAAGGAATTCTTTCATAAGATCTGTTATACAAGATCTGTATCTTATAACATAACGGGAAATTTGGTTTATGAAAGAATTCCTTTTTAAAGAAAATAGGTAGCTGGATTTTATTTTGACATAAATGTTATCGCGATGTATATGTAAATGTTGTTATAGCCTGTGAGTGTGTATTATATTTTATAATATTCTCTCCTACCTACATGCAGTTTTTCTCTAAATGTAAACCTTAAAAGGTAAAAGTATTAAAAATTACTTTATTACTCAACTATTTATAATTACATTAGTTTTATTTTCGTTTTGTGTGTGTGTGTGTGTGTGTGAGAACAACACAACATAAATCAAGTTGTAACGGTGATTAACAAGGAAAAATTTAATTTCCAATAAAGTTACCAAATCCTACTGTAAAGCAATGGTGAAAATGTTTGTATTGGTCTTTCTCACCTGTATTTTTCAAAATATATTTATATGTAATGACTGATATTTAAGTGATATTTGTAGCTTACATTAAATGATATATAAAGTAAAACGTATTGACCTTTAGATTAAGGTAAAATGTGTTTACTTAGAATAATGACTCTGAAAACTTTAAACATTAGCATCACTTTATTGACCGTATAGATACTGTAACCAATATGATGAAAAACTGTATTGATAAATGCAGCATTCTCTATTTAATGTAATAGTAAAAAAGAGAGCATCCAATCCAATCAAATAAAATAAGCAATAAATGTGGCAAGTTCAAACATGAGGAACACATTGCATGAAACATTAGATGCTCCCTCCAGCCACATAGAAACAGTCTCCGCAGTATCCTGGGGAGTCATCAGAGCCATAGAACCCCTGCAACACACCTCTTTGCCCTCTTCCTCTGTAGCCTTAGCCACAGTCTTTGTATGTAGTATCAAAATGGAGACATCTGGATAGACTGTATGGAACCCTGTACAGGTTTCTGACATTTTCACTGAATGCCTTCCAGTTCACGACACCTAAAAAAAAAAAAGTTGTCAGCTGACCTCATCATTGTCTTAATATTCAACCATACATAACTGAGAAAAAACAGAGAGAGCTGTGATTAACCAAACAGTGACACTAATAAAACTTACTGTCCAACCACCGAAAGTGAGCCTCTCGGCGGAAACTTTCCATGCTCACAATGCTGTTGAAGCACCTGCAGGTGAGGGCAAGGGAGCCAATTGCAACATCACCATCTTGAAGCACAACCTCCAGTAAGATTTCACGAAGGACCAGCGGAGGAAGCTATACATGAACAAAACATAATCTGAACTTCTTGTGGTTATAATGATTCCCTTGCATTTTATAAATTGAGTAATAACAAATACATGCTTCCTGTATGTTCAGGGGTTGGTCAACAGTTGCCACTATGAAGGGACAAATGAAGAACATCAGTAAATGACAGTCAACATTTACTATAAATAATAGAGCACCTCAAACAAAATAAATCATACCAGTTTTGTGTGGCTTGTCAGTCCGCCTTCTCTTTCTTTGCTGGATTTCCATGACCGATCTTGATAAATTTATGACATAAAAAGAAAAACACATTAATAATACAGTATATCAAGTTTCATTGATCAGGTGCTGCTGGGGCCAGCGAAGGAGTTTGTTGTGGTGGATCAGGTGCTGCTGGGGCCTTATTTTATGCCCAGCTATATGGGCCACTATTTGATGATACTGTCTGGGTTTACATATTTGAGATGTGCAGAAGGGGCATGTGAATAAATTAGTACCTGCAAGGTAGCGCTGTGGTTGAGGCTTTTGTCCTCTCCGCTGAATTGTGATGTGGTGAATAGACAACAAATTCATCCATTTTAATTTAAAAAGTTTCCTCCACTGTACATAATTATGTTAGTCTATAGGTTTGACTACACATGTGAGGTATTAATGCCTGCACTGATATAATGAAGAGTGTTGAACATTGACTAGTGAGCTGATCTCACAGCTAAAAAAGGTCAAATCATGTTTCTATTTAAATCTAGGTGTCTGCAGAGGTTTTTGTTAGGGTTATGAGATATAATATAAATAACAGATAAATATTAAATTTTAATGTAATAAATATTACATTAAAATTGATATTAAAAATAATAAACTTAACAAGCAATGCTTTTTCAGCTTTTCTTGTTTTCTTACAGCGCACCTCACACTCAAACACCATTTCTTATATGAAGGGAGTGGGTTCTGGACTGAATGAAAACGTAATTTATCCAAAAAAAAATGTAATCGTTTTTAATCATTTTTAATTAGACAGAATTTGCAGTTAGATTAATGTGCACAACACTTTCCTTAAAATGTATTTATAGTTATTTATTTTTTTATTATTGTATTTATAGTACATATTAGTAGGCTACCTATATCCCCTGGTTTCACAAACAATTTTAAAGCCTAGTCCTAGACCAAATAAGTCTGAGCTGTTCCAACTGAAATACACTTGCACTGACTGATCTTAAAATATATCAGTGTCTTTGTTTTGTCTCAAGATGAACACCAGTAATGTTTTTTTTTTTTTTCTAAGCATGTTTATGAAAATTATTTAAATGTCCTAATTGAACTATGGACTAATCCTGGTTTAGGCTAAACCCTGTCCCTGTCTGTGAAACCGGGCCATAATTCGGTGGAATAGCCCACTAATATTTGTTTACAACTATTGTTTTCTAGTCTGACAAGCTAACGTTAACTATTTTTTTATATTACAATACGCCGACAGTAAGCAAACTACCACTATCAACACTAAAGTAACAAACGCATGCACCAAAAAGTTAGCGAATGTTTGCTAATAGTGGTTAGCGATAGATTGTAAGTGGCAGACCCCAGCTAACAAAAAAACGTCCCCAGAACGTCCCCTGAACGTCCACTGCGAACGTCCCCTGAACGTCTTCGTGTAGGGTTCTTTAAACGTTCGCAGGACGTCGTGGGGGACGTTCGCGGGACGTCCCGAGGGACCTTCGCGGGACGTTTAGAAAACTTTCGGGGACCTTTACGGAACGTTCACTAGAAGTCCTTTTAACATCTTAAGACCCTATAGTGTAGCATTAGTCTGATAACACAAAATCGAACAACCAAGGAACAAACACACAACAAGGAATATCAGGAAACAAAAATACTTTTATTTTCATAAACAAAAAAAGTGCGTGTGTGTGTGTTGCGTGTCTAGTTGCCAAGTTTCCAGCTGAAACGAAGTTCACATGTGTCTTCAAATGCGCTGGCAGCTGTGTGTGTGTTTGTCGGTCAGCTGTGGGATTAATCCGATGGCAATTCTCCCCCTTTGGCCCTAAAACAACAAAATAAACATATTCAGTTATGATTTTATCCAAGTGAAATATAACGTTGTCTCATTTCAGCTACATTTAACGTTAGCTTCGTAGTGTTAGGCATAACGGTTATCAGCGGTAGGCCTACATTGCGGACAACTTCAGCAAACGTTTTAAAAGGTAACATTTTCATATAATTTAAAGACGGACAGTGGTTATGGTAACTAATTTATAATAACCTAAAAATTAAAAATACCTTTAGATAGACGACGGACAGAGAAAACACAATAAGGCTGCGTCTGAGGAGGACCGTTAACTGTCTGTCACTACGCTACGCAGCTGAGCGTTGCCATGGATACAAACCATAGACTGTGATACAAACCGCGTACATAAGGAATGACGTCACTCGCTTAGGTGCATTTGATCCTATGATTTGATCGTCACTTGCTTGTTTCTCCAAAAAAAAATTGTGTTATTTGATCTGCATGTGCTATCAATAATTAGAACAATATTTTTCCTAAAATATATTATTTTTAATAAAACCAGTCACCTTCGCCTGACCAACAGTTTGACAGGTAAATGTTAAGGATACTTTTATTTGTCTTACCGTGTACTTTCCACTTTCTTTCCAGCATTTTTTCATTCTTCATGTTTTCCTTGGCTGCATTCATCATTTGAAGTCGATGCATTCTTTTAGAGCTCCTGGGATTCAACCTCTTCGTGCATGTGGAATAGCCTTTATAAATTGTAGCTCATATTCAATTGAATCAATTTTCATGTTTTTGATGTTTAAATTATAACGGGTGAAAACAGACTCGTGGTTTTATTACATCTTTAATTAGTGATATAATTTACATGAAGTAACATGAAAGTTATTATCTTAACATTAAAACACTAACATTTTTAGCATGAACTTAATTTTACAATTAATGCAAATATTTGCATTTATATTTTAGTTTAATTATTCGTTTGTCTGAGTTGCAAAGTGTCAGTTGATGATGGCAAACGCATGGGCGACTGGATTTTGCAAGTGTTGTCATGGAAATGCCAGGTGAGGGACGAAATAGGGACGTTCGCAAACTGGCCCGGACAAATGTCCTCAGAACGTCCGTCAGCGAACGTTATAAAATGGACCAAATGCGAACGTCATCGGAATGTCCGTCAGCGAACGTTACAAAATGGACCAAATGCGAACGTTATCGGAATGTCCTTCAGCGAACGTTACAAAGCGGACCAAATGCGAACGTCATCGGAATGTCCGTCAGCGAACGTTACAAATGGGACCAAGTGCGGACGTCCTCCGAACGTCCGATCGGGAACGTTACAAAGCGGACCTAATGCGGACCTAAGGGGACGTTTGAAACGTCCGGGGGACGTCCCTTGTTTGCTGGGACCTCATTTGAGCTTTACTTAATCGTGTTGCAAGCAAGTTTACACAAACTAATTAACGTTAACTGACGTAAAATGAGAATTTACACAAATCCACTTACATCCATAATATGCAGGACAGGTGACCTCTCTCCTCATTTCACCCATAGACTGTACCGTTTTCTCGCTTTATCACTAATATCTGAATATCTGATGGGGAAAGCGTATTCAAGTATCGCCCACTCAAGTTTTAGCAAACCAGGCAGAGAGATTGTAAAACGCCTACCTGGTTGTAAAACGCCCCCAAATTGAGGCACGCCCCTTGTTGCTCTGCAGAGACCATAGACAGGCAGAGACCTCCTTCTAAACGCCACATTTTTGTTTGAAGGTGTGCCTCCTCTAAAAGTGTCCGCCGTCCGGGTGAAACAGTATGCTATTTTTATTTACCCGCCACGGTGGCCGGTAGGTGAAGCGAGTTTACCCGCCACAACACAAAATCACCCCGCATTTGGCTGGTGGCGGGTGCTAATTTCCATCCCTGCTAGAAAGTACTGGCTAATATAAGGTAAGTACATGGGTTAGGGGTAGGTTTAGGGGTAGGTTCAGGGTTAGTACCTAGTTATTACCCAGTAATTATAATTACTATAATAAGTAAATAGTAAGTACATGGACTGTGGGAAGCGTTACCGGTTAGTGTAAGGGGATAGATTATACAGTCTGTACAGTATAAAAACAATAACGTCCCCACAAAGATTGTAAACCAGACGTGTGTGTGTGAGTGTGTCTCTCAACTTTAAAACTTGCTGTCTCCTCTTTGGACTCTGCATAGTCACATTTAACTAACATATCTACTATTCAACACATTACTAATGAAACTTATTTAAACTCCCATACATAAAATACAGCCTTGTTTCTTTTTAGTTTCATTGTGTTTTGGTTTTGTTTTCCCTGTTCCTATTTGTTCCTGGTCATTAGTTTCTGTAATTTCGAATTAGTACCACACCTGGTCTGTTTTCCCTTGATTGTGTGTTTGTATTGATTTGTGTATTGACTTGATTGTGTGTTCCTGAGTTTGTATCCCTGTTTGTGCGTGTTGCTTACCAGACCAGCTGTGACAGAAGACTGAACCGAAAATAAAATAATGGACTTACCAGCTGTCCATCTGATCTTTATAGAGCAGGGCAACGGAGCCTTGTGGACCACACCAAGGACTTTTTAGACCTGGCGTATCTTACAAACTTTTCACACCGCTCTCACGGCAGGGATTTTATACATTCCCAGAAGCGTCAGCTAGTGACGTAATTTCGAGATACCTACCTCGAAAAGGAACGTCTCAGATTACTTAATGCAACCATGGTTCCCTGGGAGTAGGGAATGAGACATTGCATAAGTTGCAGTGTAAAACCTCCTCAGAGTCTTTGCATGCTCTCACTCGTAGAAAGATTCTGAGGCAATAGCGCTCAGCGCTGACTGAGATAAATAGCAGTTGGGCTCACCCCACGCTCGATCGTGTGAGTGCCATTGGCTATTGCAGTTGCAATAGCGCAATTCAATCAGGCTTCAGTATTTTCGGTGAAGGAATTTCCCCAAAACATCAGCTACGACGGAATGTTTCGTTCCCTACTCTCAGGGAACCATGTAACGTTAAGTGACCTGAGACTTTTCATTATAGACCTTATTCGCCAGAGAAACAATCTGTGGCATTACTGTCGAAAAGTAGGCTAATTAATTGATGAAATGGATTTACTTATTGTAGACTTAACAGTGACCTCTTTAAAACGAGTGGTTAATTCATAAATTTGTAAGATCTTACTGTCATGCTGTGGAAAGAGAAATCGGAAGACAAAACACAATGGGTCTCATTCATGAAACATTCGTAAATATACGAGTAAATATGCGAGTGATTTGCGCGTAAAGAGACCTTCCCGAAAACTCTTCTCCTGATTCACAAATACTTCGTAAACGTCAGATGTGATAGTGAAATGTGTGTGTGTGTTAATGAATTCCAATCAGTCGTAAATGGGATGCGCGTGCACGTTCATTCTCAATTACCATAAATCCCGCCCATTAAATCCGACTGACAACTATATATGGGCATTATAATATGACATGAATGCGAAAAAAAAATTCTCAGATGCAGAAATTGAAGTTTTATTCTCAGAAGTTCGTTCAAAACGCCACATTTTATTTTCAAGCGTACATAGTGGCGTATCGGGTCCTACAAAAAAGGAAGCTTGGCAGCATATTAGATGCAGTTAAATGGAGTTTCTTCTGTTAATCGAACATTCCCAGAAGTGAGAAGAAAATGGTTCGACATTAAGCTTGAGAGCAAAAAACGAATTAGTTCACTTTGGAAAAATAGTATTCAAACTGGAGAAGGACCACCATCGCAGATGCTATTACTGGCTCTCATAATAAGAAAAACCGTATGTAATTACTATATATAATATTTTTTCAAAATGCTGTGCAAATATGTACCCGGTTAAGGTGAATTAAAATGCAGCCTTATTAATGAGCAAAACGTGCGGGTGTTAAGCGCACTATTTACGCGTGGCTGGGAGCAGGTGTAGATTTCTTGTGTACCAACTAACATTTGGAAAATACGACATTTTAATGAATCCGAAAATTTACGCCAGAACCACTTTACACACGATTTACACAAAAATTCGTTCTGCTCGTGTTTCATGAATGAGACCCAATGAGCGTGGCGCTGAAAAGGGGCGGAGCTACATACATAAAATATTTATTCAGTCAGTTTGTCTGTCAATAAATAAATAAATACAAATATGCCTGCTAATACCTCCTCAGAGTGTCACTCAAAAAGGCACTGTCTGATGTAGCCAAAAGAAAAAGAAAAAAAGAAAAGCCCTCTAAAAACTCATATAGGCCTATAAGCTGTTTTTTCCCTATAAATTCTGATTGGTATAAAAAGTGTCAATAAGAATTCTACATTGACTTTATAAGTTTCATTTTTAGACAAAACAGGTTATATGAGTTTTTGGATGGGCTTTATTTTGTAATTCCACATCAGACAGTAATTTTGAAATTCAACATTTAATATTTACATTTATTTGAACATTATCATGCGTTGCATTTGTATTATTTTATATTTATTTACTTTATGACGTTATTTAATAATTAATTAATTTTTTGACAGAAAGACTGACTGAATAAATGTATGCGAAATCATGTTCAGAGGAAGATCGCTTTCATTTTTGAAATTAGTTTTTACCTGGTTTTTACATGCTACCGTAATGTCTATCTGCACGTACCACAAAAACAACGGTGGTTGACCGTTTTTCAAAGTAGAGGCTGGCCTCGCAGTTTTTAACTGAACCTTTTATTATTCAAAACACTGGCGTTCTGTCTTACTACCTTATTGCTTCTTTTTATGCCATTACCAATAATTTACTCATTTTTAGTACGTAGTGCTTGTATGTGAATTGAAATCCCCCTATGTGTCTTTCCTCCTGTTTCCGTCCGAGCGAATGGTTGGTTAGACGGAAGCGACGTCACTTAGTTTTTGTGTGCCCGCCTTCTGTATTTGCGGTTTCACGAGTGCAACACATCTACTGCAAAACCCTTAACACAAGTAAGAAATATTGCATTTTAAAATACATGAATCCTTTTTAATGTTCTGTTTGATATTACGTAAACGGTTAACAGTCACTGGTGCTAAATGATGATTGTAGGTTAGCACCTTTGGCTAACCACTATGCGTCCTGTTATTGTGTTCTTCCATTATTCTATATTATTCTACATGCGCGTCTCTTATTTTCATCTGAGCATGCTTTGATAATGATAATATGACGTGTTATACAGTCGAGATTTTGTAGCCTTTGTGGTTAAAGATCTGGGCTAGGAGCTGTGAGATTGTAGGTTAAATCCTTGATCAGGACACCTAATTTTGGGTATTGAATCACTTAAAATTGTAAGCTCCTGTAACTAATGTGTCTATTTATTAATGAAATGGGGATGGGCTTTGTAGTGGTGAAAATCTGAGCTGTTAACCGAAAGACTGTTGGTTCAAACCCTTCAAGGGTTGAATTAGTTTTACTGTAGACATTAGCATACTGTACTTTTATATACTTTAATTGAATTGACACATTTTTCATAAAGGGATACTAAATGTCAAATATATGTTCAATGGAATGCTTTTTATTTCCTGGAAGTTGTAAAAGCTTCTTAATTTCCGAAGTACAGTCTCAGACAGCACTGCTTATCCTGGACATCAAAATATTTCTTCACTTTAGTTTCTACAGTCACAATAACAGTTGTTTCTGATATGACATGTTGTTTGAATTACAGGTAGATCTACTGATAGCTGTATCTCAGCCGCCAGCATGTCTGGCACTGCCACAGTTCTGCAGCAGTTTGTGAGTGGTCTTAAGAGTCGCAATGAAGACACACGTGCCAAATCTGCCAAAGACCTCCAGCACTATGTCACTACAGAACTAAGAGAGGTAAACTTTGATCTATTTACATAATTAAACTTCATCAGCAGACTCAGAAGCCTAGGTTTGACCACAGTCAAAGGAATATTCTATATATTTTACTAAATGTAATGTTTAGGTACCACATCTGTGGCTGTCAGAAAACATAGACTCGTCCTTCAGTGTATTTAAACAAACAAGAAAGGAAACATATTTACAGTAAATACACTTATGGAAGCATAACTGCATGTGCATGAGTCATGACCACAGGCTTTTGTAGATGTTCTGCAAGATCCATTAACAGGAATACTGCCAGTAACAAATAGTACTACTTTAATAGGATGATTTTGATTTTACAGCTATTTACTGACATAAAAATGACATGAAACATTACTTAATTTGATTGGTTCTTTATAGACAAGCCCTCTTGTTACTAGGTAACCAAACTCTGTTTTTGGTTTCGAGTTTAGACATCTGTCTTGTTTCATTTTCCATATTTGATATTTATACACACACACACACACACACACACACACACACACACATTCTACATCTTGTTCAAATGTTAGATGTTGAATAAGGTTAGATGTTAGTCTAACATGGTTTGATATATAGTTTAAAATTTCCACCACAGGGTTAATTAAGTGCGCTCTACTGTGACGTCACAATCGTGTTGCTTTGTGGTCTATGGATCTGCCTAAAGTGTACATGTTGAGTAGACTCAACCCCTGTGTCAAATTCGAGTGTTGTTCGAGGATCTGTCCAAATAAACTTCCCTCGTCCACTAGACGAAGTTGAATGCACTTCATAATGGCAGTGGGGATTCCCCCGAGGGGAAGTATGTATAGGGAAGTTTGCTTGCTAGTGTATGTCAAAAAGTGGAGTTAAATGCAGCCCATGACCCATTCTTAAAGAATTCACTTGCTTCGTTCCTGAATGAATCAGACTATTTGAACAAATTGGTTGAAGGAATGAATGAAAGACTAATTCATTAAGACAGTGACTTGTTTCCACCTATTGTCGATTTTAGTTTCATATTTAATTTTAATTAAAACATTTTTTCTCAATTTTATATTCCTATATTCAATATATTTTTTCTTATATATTTTATCTTATTCCATTATTTATGCATTTGTAGACAGTCTGTGTTAATACATCTAAATGCCACTTCAGATGCAGCTTTCGTGCCACCTCTGCAATGCAAAGATAGATTTAGTCTGATAGCCCTATAATGTCTTATTATTCTAATTGCATTTATTGATTAAATTAAAACATTTAAATAAATGGGGACACGCATTTAAAAAGGTTAAAAAAGTTGCCTTTATAAAAGTAAAAATGACCCTGGAAATCGATTAAAGAAATCACCTCTTAGTCTTAATGGAAATGTTCTGGAAAAGTTTCTGTCACTGCTTATAGGTTTGGGATTATTTTTCAGTTTTTATCCTGGCATCACTGTTTTCTGCAAAGTGTTCTCCTTTTTGGTCTTATAGATATGGCCTCCCTAATGTTAAATGATTGACAGTAATGTCCAGGGCAAACTACTGCTCACCTTTAGCGAATTTCTCCAAAGGTGGACAAATACTATAACCACTAGAAAGGCACAATAAAGACTGTCCACATAATTTCTGCAGTACATTCAATGTCTTCTGAGACCATAAAAGGGCAATTTGTCAAATTTAAACTGATGTTATGGTATTCCATAGTTCAGCTTTATTGATAATAAATTGTCCCTGTATGGAAAGAGCTGTGTAAAAAGTCTTCAAAATTCTATTTGAAATGATCACCAGGAAAGACTAGACAAATTATAACAAAGTATGCCAGTCATTTATTAATGTTAATGGTACACAAAAAATATTTGTTTTATTTCAGTTAAAATTTTAAATATAATTTATATTTCTTTATTGTGTTATATTTTTAAGTTAGTAAACGTTGTTAAAAACTGCTCTGTGCAGAATGAGTTGGTGTTATCTGTGGTGTGTTGCGGACCGGGTTAGTGTTGTCACAATACCAAAATTATGACTTTGATACGATACCTGACTAAAATACCTCTAAACTGATATTGAATCGATACCACGGCAAAAAAAGAAAACAGTAAAAGCAATCTAATAATATAACAACTTAAAATTCATTGTTTTCTAAATTAATAAACAAAATAAAAAAACTCACATGTTCCTGCCCTGCTTTCCCTCACCTTTATTTAAAAATTAATTGCATGCCAGTGTGCACATCCTTACAGAGATTTTTGCTACAATCACATTATAAATCATGTTATCAATCACATTCGCTAACCTTTTACAGTTCTGAAGAGGTTGGGTGGGTGATATGACTAAAATCTTATTTCACAATATGAGTAATGTAATTTTTTCTTTTGTAATTTTATATCATAATATAATCATTTAGTTTAATTTTATCTTTGGTATTTAAAATAAGCACAAATGCAAATTACAGACACTATGACATTAAATATAAGAAAGATACAAATTAAATAAACAGTGCTTTTTTTAGGTATGCTAAAGTAGGTCTATTTAAAGGTCCCATGACATGAAATTTTCACTTAATGAGTTTTTTTAACATTAATATGAGCTCCCCTAGCCTGTATATGGTCCCTCAGTGGCTAGAAATTTCAATCGGTGTAAACCGAGCTTTGGCTATCTTTCTCTGCCTTTGAGAAAATGAAAGCTCAGATGGGCTGATCTTGAATCTCCTCCGTATGACGTCATATGGAGGAAAGGTAACCTCCTCTTTCTCTGCTTTGCCCGCCCAGAGAATTTGGCTCGCCCATGAGAAAATGAGCTAGGAAGTACGAACGCGATTTTAGTTTTTCCTCAAGAGATATCATGGCATGCAAACGAGCGAAGCATGGCAGTTGATCAGTGTTCGGATGTACAAATGAACACAAAAGTATTTTTTAGTAGTTCCTTCATCCGAGCCTCTGAAGAAACAATGGGTTAATTTTATTTTCTCTGGAAATGCGCCGACACAACTTCCCAAAGTTTTGTATGGTCCAAACATTTCACCGACGACTGTTTCCTCAACATCGGCTAATACAGAGCTTGCCTCGATGAACGCCTGAAAATAAATCGATCGAGCTACCAAGCAACAATTTCTGATGTGTAGCCTAATTGTTCAAGTTCAGACAGGTAATCTTTCTCTCAAAATCGTTCAATACTGTTTATGCATCAGTAAGTCAAGCCAGTGACTAAAATATCAACTTCACATCGTTTCTTTTAGTAGGATGAAAATAGTCTTATTTAAATTGTGAACAAATTATATACAGAAAGCGATCAAAGAACAATCTTTCCACACAGCGCGAGTTTATCTGCACAACTCGTTATGAAATCAATGACGCACGTTACACTGCGCAACAAAGCTCTTACTGTATGTACATCATCGTGTTTGCATTGGTGAAAGCATTAGAGAGAGTGCAGAAACTGCGTTGCAATGATAAGATCTTCATTCTCGCGATCAACACTGTCATCTGCTTGCTCAATGCTCATCACGGCAACATTTTATGTGATGGGAATAGATCTAAAAACTTCTCACGATTCGTTAATCTCGATAGCTGTAATAGTAAAAACGTATAATAGCTGTAGTAAAAGTATTTGAGAGAGTTTCACATGTAATACGTAGCTATTTCATATGCAAGCATGTCAGCCAATCACAGCAGTGGCCGTTACACTGAATCCCACAGCAGACACGCCCCTTCAAACAGAGCGTTCAAATCAGAGGCTAAAATCAGCCTAGGAAAAATGCCTTTTATTTCTAAATTATGACTATTTTTGATCTAAAAAACATACTAACATTATAAGGGCAACCCAGGAAACATTATAAAATAATAAAATAACCCCATGTCATGGGACCTTTAACAGTAGCATTCACATTAATTAATCAAATGTAAAAAAAAACACTGCATAATCTTCACTGTATAAATGAACTATACACTGATTCTTGATAAATATATTACAGTTATTCAGTCAAGCAGTGGGAAATTTTCTATTTTCTTTTGTTGTTTGATTAACATTAATGACACAGATAGCAGCTGTGTCAGCAGCAGGTTTATTAGGCTGCTGTCACTTGATTCAGACCTGCACGGATCCAATAATCTGATACACACACGATTTCTTTCACAAGATATTAGAAGTGTAACGGTTCAAATTTCTCATGGTTCGGTTTGTATCACGGTTTTAGAGTCACGGTTTCTGTACGTTCGGGATGTGCTATGTTCAGGGGGAAAAAAGGACTACTGTCAAATAAAAATAAGAACAAATAATCAAACTAAAAGCAATAGCGCAAATAAATACAATAGAGCAAAGATACAAATAAAATAAACTGTGTTTTTCAGGTATGTAACAGTTTTCAGGTACAGACATTTAATAAAGTAACCAAATGTAAAATAACACTGCACTGTATAAATTAAATAAAGATTAATCCTTATTAAAGTTGCAAAAGCTATTCAGTCAAGAGCAGTGAGTGATTTCCTTGTCTTTTGTTGTTTAATTAACATTAAAAACACACAGCAGGAATATTGTCTTTCTCAACTGTTCTCTTAAGACATACTCGCCAAGACGGGCATGTTGACATCATTGTTGTGTGAATTTGTCTGTTAAAGCGCAATAAGACTTGAAAAAGAACACTTTTTAAATGTTTTTTATATATTTGCGCGTTGTATGAAACGCGAATTTCCCTGTGCGCTCTTCGGATATGTGCGCGTGCAAATCTTCTCACAGTGCGTGCATGCTCTTTTGCGTTTGTTTAAATTGACATGGTTTTAAAACACACACAAATGAGTTTAGTTTAAACACTGATAGCAACATGCTGATCTGTAGGGATGCACGAAATATCGGCATATATGAATAATTTTTTTATGTTATCGTTATCGGCCCGATAAGACAATTTGGCTGATATATTAAAGCAGATAAATAATGGATTATTTCCTTCAGCTGAGCCACTTCAGATTGCTTGAAATATGATTGAAATCACTTTAAAAAAGGAAAATACAGTTAAGTGCAACATGTCCAGCGCTTGTCTGGCATTTAGGCTACATAAAATTATAATGAGAACGTTATTATTATTGTGTGCTTGGGGCATGGCTTTTAATGGTGAGATTTTTGTTTTTGGAATCAGGCTTTCAAAATGTATATAAAAATTTGGATTTAGATTTATCGGCCAATATATCGGTTATCGGCTTTCATATGTAAATAATTATCGGTATCGACCAAAATGTTCATATTGGTGCATCCCTACCGTTCAGGTCTCACCTGCTCTCACGCCGGGTGATGACTGCTTAAACAACTGGTCATATAATTAGAGCATACGGCACTCGCATTGAACACAGTTTTGTTTTGCCTGTTTTTGATCATATCTGTTGTAACTAGGGTTGGGAATCGAAAATCAAAGACTCACATGCTGTTTTATGTGCTGCACACAGATCCAAAGCTCGCTCACAGAAAAAGTGATTTTAAACCATTCAAGCGTGAGACGACTCACAAGGTGTTTCATGTGCTGCACACACATCCAAAACGTGCGTACAGAAAAAGTGATTTTAATGTGATTTTAAACCATTCAAGCGCGAGACGACTCACGCTGTTTTCAGTGCTGCAGGCATGTGTAACTATATTGGATCTGTGCAACTCTTAAAGTGACAGCAGCTGTCTCTATAATAACACTAATCAAACAACAAAAGAGAAAATTCACTCGTTCATGACTGAATAACTTTTGTAACTATATGTGTAATGTATATTTTATTTATGAAATGCAGTGTTATTTTTTTATTTGATTACAGTTTCTGTACCTGAATACCTGAAAATCTTAAAATCTTTCAGTTGTATCTATGTGTGTTGCGATTGCAAATTTGTTTGTTCTTTTTTAATTACTGAGTGTTTACTTTTTCTTTAATATTTGACTTGTCTTTAATATAATATAAAATTCTTGAAAATTGTATTAGTTAGGCTAGTTGTTTTTCTATGTTTTTTTAAACCACAAGCAAACGTTCCTTGCTTAAGTGTTCTTAAGTCTGTTTATTTTTGTTCATGATATTCAGCTACAATTAAAAGTTTTGCAATAAGACTAAATGATAATGTGAATATGTAAGTTTTTCTTTTTCTTTTTTTTACCTTATTGGAATCGAAATTAGGAATCGATAAGCAGAATTGAAATCGGAATCGTTAAAATTTAAACAATACCCAACCCTAGTTGTAACGTATTGGGAAGCCAGAATGCGTATCCATCGACTGCAACATCCATTAGCGGAACTCTGTCTGTCTGTTTTACACGTTATTTTCAACAAAGCATATTATAGGTGCAACGTCAGATTTAAGATGAACCGCGGTGCAAGTGCGTGCCGAACCTTGGGTGGTGAACGGTACGGTTAGATTTTTTTTCAATCAATCGGGGTCTACAGGGACAGTAAAATAACATTCAAAATCATGTTTGGAATCAAATCTATGCATATATTGAATCGAAATTCGATAAAAAAATAAAACCGGGACCTCAAGAATCGATTTTATTTGAATTGTGAGATTCCGAAAGACCCCCCTACTTGTATTCAAAAACAGAATGCAACATAACATGGGAGTTTTGACTACTTTGAACTACAAATTATTTAAAAAAAATAATGCTGTGCTCATTTTCTGTTTACCGCAGACCAGTGACAGGCTTAAGTTCTCTCATATGTAAATACAACAAACAATATATCGACCTCTAAAGCCAATGTTTGTAATGTCTGTTTAGTGCTTTTTCTGTGACTAATGTAATGTTTTAGAATTTTCTTAATTTGTGGGATTTTCTTAGTAAATATTAACATACAGTTATTTGCGATTGATTAATTGAGCACATCATGTACAGTATATAAGTAGAGAATTTTTGAAGTGTGTTTAGGTGTTATTCACACTTGGTGATCGGAACCGTGCTCGAGCACCCAATTTGACACCCAAGGTCCAGTTTGTTTTACTAGTGTTATCACTCCATACTGGTCATGGGTGCAATATGCTGAACCGTGCCCTGGCCTGCTTGAAGAGGTGGGCTGAGGTATGCATGAAGTGTGATCACTAACTGTGCCGGAGCATTGAACAGCTACTACTTGTGTGTGCTCTGCTGTAATCATTACAACAAACATCTTCTATTACTACTTGGACAAGAGCTCCTTTCTTCCTGTTTTCTTCAAAACATGAAGTTTCATCTTAATGACGTATGCATGCTCAGGCCCGGAACGTTAAGTGCAATGTGAGTGCAGGCCTGTGGGGAAGGGGGTACAATTGTGCTTGAGCACGGTACAATGTAACTGTGCCAAATGTGAGTACGTCCTTACTTTAAAGTACACAAATATTAGGAAAAGTCATGTTTTGTGTTCTGTTTTTACTTCTGACTCAAGCTGAGCCAAGACGAAGCCACTACTTTCTATGATGAGCTGAACCACCACATATTCGAGTTGGTTTCCAGCTCAGATGTGAATGAGAAAAAAGGCGGTATCCTTGCCATAGGTGAGTATGAATCAAATGAAAATCACTCTCTACTTCATATTTTTTATTTTTAATAAAATAATGGAACATGTAAACTTATGTTACCTTATGTTTCCATTTTGCCGGATTGAACTAATTTCGCTTTGAAAGTGACTCACCATTGCATTGCTTGGTTTGAAGTGATGTTATTGTGTAATGGCTTTCTCTACAGTGAGTTTGATTGGTGTGGAGGGGGGAAATGCCACCCGTATCAGCCGATTTGCAAACTACCTACGGAATCTGCTTCCCTCCAGTGACTCAGTGGTCATGGAGATGGCCTCTAAGGCCATGGGTCACCTGTCCATGGCGGGAGACACCTTCACTGCAGAGTATGTGGAGTTTGAGGTGAAGAGAGCTCTCGAATGGCTGGGAGCAGACAGGAATGAAGGAAGACGGCATGCAGCGGTGCGTAGAGACACTTAACTGCATCATATTATATAGTAACAGTGAATTGCAGTCTGTTTGAAGCTCTTAACATTGTAGACCCTGACATGAAATACATTTTGTTTTTTTAAATGGAACAGTTTATTGAACCTGTTACGTGCTTAAAGCTGCAGTCCGGCATTTTTCCTCTTTGTCGCCATCTCTGTTTGAAATCTGCAATTGCAGTCATTCACGGAATTATCAACTTTACGTGAGTTGTACTTCAACACCCTTGACACGGCACAGCGCGGATGAACACAGTGTTTGAGGAGAGTGTGCTGTGCAGCTGTCAGTCACCGCGCTGATGTGGAGACTGGCATTCAGAATCACAGATTATTCTTTTTGGAAGTATGACCAAGATTAGAATTTTCACCGGAAAATGTCATCTGAACTAGTAAGAAACATCCACTTTTGTTCTGGTTCTGACATTGCAGTAAATCGCGCTGATTAAATCTAACAATCGCTTATAAGTTATCATATCACGCAAAACCGTGCAAATTATACTTTGTTCTCAAATTGTTAATGTTAACAACGTCAGCATTGCGTGACTACATGTAATGTCCTTCCGATATGTATCCTTGTTTTCGCATGGGTCCGGTTGCAGTCTCTCTTTTTCTGTAGCCACTCCGAAGCCCGAACGAAGTCTTTTGCATTTTACAGCGCGTGAATCTGTTGTCACTGGTGATTGTCATTTGAACCTTTCTGGATCCGCCATCAAATTGCTAAGTTTAATTATATCAAGTGCTGTGAGAAAAGGCTAAATCTCCACCTCCAGCATCCTCACACGCAATATAGCCTACTAGCCGAGACTCCTTCTTTATGTGTACAGATGTGACGTAATGACGCAAAGACATGCTCGAATCTCCCGCGGAAATCCACCAGTACCACTGGAATTAAAAACATTATTACAAGCTTACCGCTTTGAATCGAGCTAAGGCAAGCAGATAGTTTTGAACACTGGCAAACAGAAACAAATATAAATTAAACTAAACCGAGTGGCTTGTTACAACCCATCACGTCTTTCCTGGTCTACCAGCGTGTAATATCCACATCACCCAGCAACAAAACCACATCAAACAAACCATAAACACAGTAAACATCTGATCGGCTCGACTAAGGACACAGGCTGTGAGTGAGGTCTGACGCTGATCCCTCACTACACATTCATGGTGCACGGCCTTTTAAACTGCCGGCACGCCAGCGGATTGGTCGCGCCCCATGGGTCGCGCCGGTCATGACGTCGAGCATTCCTGACGTCACAGGTATGATTGACAGCCAGATGATCCAATGATCGCGACCTAACAAAAAGAGTTTACAAACACAAGAGAAAGAACATACAAAACACACGTGGAACGTAACAAAGCATTTAAATCTAATGTTTATTCAGCTACAGCGATGATGCCCGATAGGGATTTCCTGGAATGATGTGTGTGTTATTGTACTTCATATTTGGCGTGTCTACGTGAGAGCGCCCTCTGGCGTTCAGATGAAGCAGTATTTACTACCGATCAGCCGCACTGCACTGACATAATCGCAAATCACGTTGCAGTTTCGTTGCAATTAATCATGCAGCCCTACTTTTTTACTCACTAGCCACTGTGGCTAGTGGTTTTCCAAAGTTACTAGCCACTCAGCATTTTCACTGGCCACAATTTTGACATCCATACCATGGGGAAAAACCATGGGGCCATATAGATATTTTTAATACCGTAAAACTTCAAATAGTAGCCCGGGCTTTTATTTTCCCAAATCGTCGAACTGCACCGGCTTGTATTTGAGACAGGCGTCTATATGAGACAGGCCTTTATAATTTAGTGTTGAGATGTTGTTCATTGAGTGTATAGGCCTGTCTCTAATCTCTAAAAATCTCCAAATGCTCCACGTGAAACTGCGGTCTTCCGACCTTTTACTATCGTGTCAATTGATTTTGATTAATATGCGCGAGGGAGAGAGAGCAAGACAGCGCTCGTGTTGTTTGAAGACGTGAGAGTGCGCGCGCGCGGCCGGGGCGCTCTCTCTCTCTCTCTGCTCGTAACGCGCCCTGTCAGGCGCAGCAGTCATTCTATTCTACATCACTCATCGATCAAAAAATGCTTTGGAGGGACAACAATTTGCTTTGGCGGCCGCCAAAAAGCGGACGATCTGACGGTTTTAGAGGATTAAATATAACCCGAAACTAAAAAACAGACCCGGCCTCTATTTGAGACCGGCCTTTATTTACCCAAACCTGCAGCCACACTAGGCGTGTAAAAGAGACAGGCGTCTATTTGGGACTCGGCTATTATTTGAAGTTTTACGGTATTATCCAAATTATAATTTGGCAGCAGATATATTAGGCTGCTGTCACTTTAAGACCTGGCACACAGATTCATTATACTGTTACACATGCATTTTCTTTCTCAAATGTTTACGTTCATTCAAAACAGAACTGAATGTGTTTACGTGAATAATTACCAAGACCAGCATTTTTTGACATTATTTTGTGTATATTTGACTGTTTAAGCACAATAAGCAGCAAAATAATACTCAATTTAGTACTGAGAGACGGCTTTGTGTGAGCAAAATGATGCACAATACGCGCAATCCCACACCAAAATTCAACCCCTTTAACACCAACAATATTTATCTGGAGCAAATGAAAAGAGTGAGTGAGGGGAAGGAGGTTTGTGTGTAGCTCGCTGTCGGAGAGATAAGAGAGAGAGAAAGCGCAGCTGGTATTGTGTATCTATTCTGCGGAAAATAAGTATTGGAAGCGTTTCAGATATTTCAGTATCGATATGTATTTATTTTTTATTTATTTTTGACAACACTACATTGCACTTAGTTTTATATTCCAGATGCCTTTTTAAAAGACTACAATTGAGAAATGTTATATAAAATTCGACCAGCCAAAGTGGCTAATAGGTGTGACTACGGTATGTTACAATCCACCTGCATTTAGCGGGTTGGCTGGTGTTAAAGCAACACCAAGTAACTTTTCCTCTGCGGTCGCCCTACAGGTTGGAAGCATAATTGTCCATTACTGCTGTCGTAAATAATTTAGCCTACCGCATCCTACTGTCGCACGCACACGCACGCACGCACATGCTCTCTGTATCCAGCACCGGCTTTGGAATCATGATGACAATTCAAAAGCTACCCGGCTGCTAGGTATCTTACATGTAGTTGTAGTCTACTGTCGAGTACGCTCCACCTAACGGCAATTGTAACGCTTGACGTAAGCAAGTCAAATTTGTAGTTTTCTTATTTCTCATTCGGACTACAGAAACGTGACCCGATCTGGCAATCTTACATAGCGTGGATATATCAGATAAAGGACCGCACAGCGGTGGCATAAGTGCATTTCACCATGTCACGACTTGATGAACCACTGAAACGATTTTGAAAACATTATTTTAAGGTAAAAAAATCTTACTTAGTGTTGCTTTAATGTCAAGCCCTGATAGTATGATATAGGAGAATATAAAACTCACACTCAAGGAAGGAAGAAAAAAAATACACAGAGGTCCAAACTGAGCAAAACTGAGCAAAAATAGGAGATTTGGTGTGGTTACCGAATACCGATATTCATATTGCCAAAAATAAGATTAAATTCTGATCGCTTGTAATGTAAAACAATGAGATCTGTATAGCAGTATAGCAGACAACATAAAATGCATAGACATATCAGTTGTCACTCTATTTCTCCAAGAATTTGTCTTAGTAAGATGATATTTAAATGCTTAGTGTTATGATTTAAAGCTATGTAGTTTTTATTGTGGGGTGCAAACATGTAATGCAATGCAATGCAATACCATGATGATTTAGAGATGTACAAACAAACGTTCCTCAAAAGCTTGATCTTTCATAATTGATACTCGCATTTTACATGATTTAAAAAAAAAGTATTTTATAGATAGTCAAGTAAACTTAAGTTGGATCAGATTATTGTGTACATCTTGTAATTGAACAATAAAAAAGTTATTCTTACATAAACTTTATAAATATCAGTAAAGATTTCACAGCAAAAAGACGTCTGTACCACAACCTGAAGTGGGTCATTTTAAAATTATACTAAAAGGCTTTTAACTTGCTAAAAATGATAAACTACCACATCAGACAACAGAAGGCATGTAGTAGATTGTGGTCAATACATTTTCAGCAGTTTTGATCATGTTGATAATTTATAGGCCATAGAAATTTCCGTATCAAATATGATACAGTAGACTAAAAGTAGCATTTTTCCTAGGATTATTTTAGATTACCCTAGTGAAAAAAAAGTATGCTAAGTATACTTGCAGCCAGACTAATTGTCAGTATACTTCAAGTGTGTTAATGATTAGTTAACTTGAAGTGTGCTATTTTGGATACATTTTTTTTGTACTAAGTGTATTTTAGTTATAATTAAATTATACTAAAGTGTAACTTTAAGTGTATTTAGTGTACTTTTTGATGCTAAATTGAGACAATTTCAAGTATACTTAGTACACTTTAAGTACATGTGTATTTTCATGCTTAAAGTGTACTTTATTTGTGTTACAAGTACATTACAAAATCATTATGAGTGTCTTCGAAACATATTTGTACTATATTTTAATATACTAAATTATGCTAAAATGGAACCACTTCCAGTACATTTAAGTGTATTTCTTTGCAGTTCATTAAAAATATACTTTCATATGTCTTAAACTAGTTATAATATATGTGAAGCATAATTTTAATGTACTTCAAGAACATTTAAATAGCATTAAAAGTGTATTAGCATTACACTAATAGCTTATTATAAAGCTGTTTTATTCAGTATTAAAAATGGTATATTAAAAGTGCAAAAATAATTAAATATAAACATTAAGACATGCACAGACTTTGAAAATCAAGAAAACTTTAATATAGTATCTTGTGTAAATTACATAAGAGTAAAAAAAGAAATAAAAGTAAATTAAAAAGATCAGTGAAATGCTATGGCAGAGCTATTTATAATTTTTTTGTAGAACATTTCAGTTATACATGTATTACTGAAAAGTACACTATGAATTTTACATCACTAAATAAGCATCACAATGCAATTTTCTGAAAAAAAAAAAAAAAAGTTTCAGAAAAATAATGTGCAGAAGTGAATAATGCATTATTTACAAACTTAGGCCTACAAATGGCTGAACCAAAGAAACAGAAGAGTTTGAATGTCACATCTTCATCTTCAAGTAGACGATCACTTCTCTGAGTTCGACTCATTTTCTGCAACTGGGGCTTGTAGTATTTGAAGACTGCTTTATCAGAGGATCTTTGAAAGGGAAGAAGAATTAATATAAAATTAACCAATGATTAACATTTTTGTATCCATGTTTCAATATATGTATAATAATTTGCATAGAAATGCATTAGAATTCTGTTGACTTCTCAGTTTACCTTTAAAAGCTTTGGCTATATCCTCCTCAGCAAGCTTTATCCTCTTGTCTGTCGTCACTGTACAGCACTCTATGAGTTACATTGAACATGAGATTAGAAGAAGCCCAACACAATTTACAGTGAGCAAAGTTCAATCAAAAAGTTACAGATATAGTTATTTGCAGCAATAAAGCGACCTGTGAGTATTAGAGGATATGTTTTATATTGATAATTGTGGTTTATTTAAAACCTAGGGTATTTCCCATGAACCTGTCTATTGTAAAGAAAGATCTAAAGATTTAAGGAAATTAGAAGTTGTTAAAAATATTGTATGCAAGGACAACTAGGACAAGTGACTTACAGCTTTACTAAAAAACACAATTAAATAAACAGATTTTTACATGAATGACTCAAAGGCAGCACAAATTAGACACCTGAAATGGACACGCGTCGCTAACATTTTCCTAACTGTCGACCACCGCTCAATAGGCCGGATTCAAACATCTCTATAATAGAGGTGATATGAGATCAAACCATACTTACTACTCTCTTCTTCGCTTGTCTCTGCTCTCAGATTTCAGTTTTTCTTCTATAGCAGCTGGTCTGAAAAACAACAAATACTAATATGAAAAAAAAAAAAAATTATATATGCATACATATGGCAATAATGTTGTCAAGCTTGAACTACTATAAACACCAATCAACACACTCTTACCATAATTGTCTGGTCAGCTTAAAACAAAGTAACTTTGTTCATAACATGTATTTTTTCCCCAAACTTTTCAAAGAAAGATCATTTACATAATGAAGCCACATTTTTCAGGAAATCAGAAATAAACACACAGCTTCATTTTGCAAATAAAAATAATGTTAATGCAATGTTGTACATGTTATAATGACTAATTATGTTTTTTGCAGATGCATTGGACAATGTTTTATATTTGTTTTAAGACAAACAAATGTCTCCACATAGATTTATTAAGATTAAAAAACTAAACAGTGAGCTTTTTATTTATGCAAACAGCAACTAAAACTTACCAGTAACTTCTGAGGCAGTATCTTCATCTCTTCGAGTCTGCTTTGACGTGAAAAGCTTGGCTCTGATTGGTCAAATTGAATGTAGCTGAACTGAAAAAGACGTGCTGTTACACTTTGTGTCAAAAATACGACTGGCAAAGACAAGTAACGTTAATGTAATACAAATCTTACCTAGAAGAATCACAACATAATGAGGTTCCAAATGTCACACGCCATGCAAACTTGAAGAAGCTGGGTAAAATCACGTTTGTCATAACGCTACGTTTCAAAAAGTTAATCACAAAAAATACCACCTAATCCATATGAATCGCGTGGTTTCCTCCTACTCCTCTAAAGAGACACGATCGCTCTATATATTTTTAACAGTTTAAATTTAGACTTCTAAATCTAATCACATTCAAGTAACATACACGCACAGCATATTATCTGATAAACGGAAGCTCTGAGTGAGGTGCGAACGAGCTCATTATCATAAGAACCAATCACAACCACTTAACGGCTCTGGAACCAATCAGGACTAGTCACGTGTATTATGCTATTGTTTGAATTTAACTAAGTACAAACTTTTTTTAACTTCTCTGGAAAATGTATCTATGATCAATTTCAAATAATATGATGTTGAAATTCTTGTGGGAATTTTAGTAGTACAAACGTAGCATGCAGTGGACAACAGCCTTTTACAAGTAGCCTAAAACAAGTAAAAGTGAACAACATTAATTAGGTATGCTTATTGCAATGCTTAATAATAGTTGACAAATGTTTCTAATACATTATAAGTTGGTACATTGTAAATATATATATTTTTAAATATTAAAATGATAAATACATACATATTTAAAATATATTGCAGTTAGGCCTAAGTGTTTATAAAGTTCATATATTTTAAACACACTAAAAGCTTAATCATTTTGCTATGTTCTTACACAAAGTACTCCAAAAATGTATTGTAAGTAAGAGCAACATAAGTATGTTTTCTTTAAATGCACTAAAACTTGACTAAAAGTATTCTTGTGTTTAGCATATTTCTTAAAAATGCAACTAAGCATATTATTATTACCAAAGTATACTTATCGTGCACTTTTTAGAAATATGTTAAAATTATGCTTGTTTTTAGCATATTTTTAAAAGTATAATTAAACATGTATTTATTACCAATGCACTTCTAGTGCACTTGTTAGAAATATATTAAAAGTATACTTGTGTTTAGCATATTTCTTAAAAGTGTAACAAAGCATATATTTTTATCCAATGTACTTATAGTGGACTTTTTAGAAATATGTTAAAAGTATGCTTGTTTTTCAATATACTTTTAGAAAATATACTAAAGTACAATTATTTTAAAGTGTGTTAAAAGTTGTATTGTAAAAATAGGTAAAAAGGATGATGCTAATATACTTTTAATATATTTAAAGATAGTACACTTTTTGTTAGTATATTTGCAATGTACTATTGAAAAAGGGAATATATTTCAAATATAATAAAGTATACTTTTTTTCCACTTGGGTAATGCCACGGATATGTTGCGATACAAACTTAATATCAGAATCTCTTCAATTTTATTGGTTATTTTTGTTTCCTGAACAGTACTAGTCTCAGTCTATGTGATCTCATTGCTCTCCTCAGTGACCACTGTGTGACTCCACTGACCCCACTTGGCACTGTGTTTTTGTTTCAGGTGCTGGTTTTGCGAGAGCTCGCCGTTAGCGCACCTACATTCTTCTTCCAGCAGGTGCAACCGTTCTTTGATAACATTTTCTATGCTGTGTGGGACTCCAAACAGGCCATTCGTGAGGGTGCAGTATCTGCACTCAGAGCCTGTCTGATCCTCACCACACAGAGAGAGACCAAAGAGATGCAGAAACCACAGTGGTACAAGGTCAGAATCAACACAGCTTTACCTGTTTACAAATATGTTTGCATGAATGCTATGGGTATATGGGCACTCACACATTCTATGTGTTTTGTTGTCATTAACAGCAAACATTTGAGGAAGCCGAGAAGGGTTTTGATGAAACTCTGGCTAAAGAGAAAGGCATGAATAAGGATGACCGTGTGCATGGAGCTCTACTCATTCTCAATGAACTAGTGCGAATAAGCAGTATGGAGGGAGAGGTATGACATTGAACATGCTACGGGCAGCATGACACATGATTACCTCACGTTACACTGCCTTACTAAAGCTTTTTTACTGTTTCTTTTATTTTCTTTGTTCTATTTTATTGGTTCTTTTTCTTATTGTTTTGCTTATTTTTATTGTAAATTTGTTAATTTCTTATTTTTCTTTGTTCTATTTGGTTCTTTCGTTTGTTCTTTCTCTTGTTTTTTGCCTTTTACTTTTTCTTTGTTCTTTCTTTCGTGCTACTTTGTTATCTTTGTTATCTTTTGCCATCTTCAGTCGTTCATTTGGTTGATCTTGTTTTCCTTTTGCATGTTCGTTTCTGTTTGTTTATTTAACTTTTGTTTCACAATTTTTGCTTGCTTTGTTTATTTTTGTTTCTTTGTATTTTTCTTTTTGTTTGATCTTTCACTCATTTGGCATTATTCATTGCTTCAATATTTTCACTTATTTGATTAATGATTTTGGTTCTTTTATTCCTGAAGCGTATGAGAGAAGAGATGGAGGAGATCACGCAGCAGCAGATGGTTCATGATAAGTACTGTAAGGAGTTGATGGGTTTCAGCACTAAGCCTCGGCACATCACACCCTTCACCAGCTTTCAGTCAGTGCAGCCACAGCAGTCCAATGCTCTGCTGGGGCTGCTGGGATATAGCACACCACAGGGCTTTCTAAGTTTTGGAGCTGCACCTGTTCCCTCTAAAAGCACGCTGGTGGAGAGCCGGTACTGCAGAGAACTGATGGAGGAGCGTTTTGACCAGGTGATTGTATTTATTACTGTAGTGAAGAGGAAATTAATGTTTTGGAAGAGACTGTAGCATTTTTATCTGTTTTCTTTCTTTTTGAGTCAGTCTACCATTTAGGGTACGTTGTATGTGCATTGAAGAAAATATATATTTTTTAGGGCTGTTAACGCATGCGATTAATTTTTTCCCAGTTTAACGCGTTAAAATATTTAACGCAATTAACGCAGCATCCATTAATTTTTGTCATCCTTTGGGTAGCGTTGCATTATTTGATCCCACTCTTATTCATGCAAATGCTTTTAAACCATTCAAGCGCGACAAGACAAAAGAGAACGCGCTGCCTGTGAATGTCCTGTTTGTGACACACAAGACGCACAGAAAGACACGCGCCAGTATCGTGCGCACAGACTCTTTCACCCTTGAACGAACAATAACACACACAATTATGCCAAAATATCAGTTTTGACTTTCTGTCAGTAAAGTTATTCAAAGAACAAAGGGAACAGAGAAACTTAATCACTGCTCTTGACTAAATAACTTTTGTAGCTTTAATCAGAGGTGAACTCTTGAGAAAAATTTCAAACAAACTGAAACGGTAAACTTTCGAGGCTATATATACACTCACCTAAAGGATTATTAGGAACACCTGTTCAATTTCTCATTAATGCAATTATCTAATCAACCAATCACATGGCAGTTGCTTCAATGCATTTAGGGGTGTGGTCCTGGTCAAGACAATCTCCTGAACTCAAAACTGAATGTCAGAATGGGAAAGAAAGGTGATTTAAGCAATTTTGAGCGTGGTGTGGTTGTTGGTGCCAGACGGGCCGGTCTGAGTATTTCACAATCTGCTCAGTTACTGGGATTTTCACGCACAACCATTTCTAGGGTTTACAAAGAATGGTGTGAAAAGGGAAAAACATCCAGTATGCGGCAGTCCTGTGGGCGAAAATGCCTTGTTGATGCTAGAGGTCAGAGGAGAATGGGCCGACTGATTCAAGCTGATAGAAGAGCAACTTTGACTGAAATAACCACTCGTTACAACCGAGGTATGCAGCAAAGCATTTGTGAAGCCACAACACGCACAACCTTGAGGCTGATGGGCTACAACAGCAGAAGACCCCACCGGGTACCACTCATCTCCACTACAAATAGGAAAAAGAGGCTACAATTTGCAAGAGCTCACCAAAATTGGACAGTTGAAGACTGGAAAAATGTTGCCTGGTCTGATGAGTCTCGATTTCTGTTGAGACATTCAGATGGTAGAGTCAGAATTTGGCGTAAACAGAATGAGAACATGGATCCATCATGCCTTGTTACCACTGTGCAGGCTGGTGGTGGTGGTGTAATGGTGTGGGGGATGTTTTCTTGGCACACTTTAGGCCCCTTAGTGCCAATTGGGCATCGTTTAAATGCCACGGCCTACCTGAGCATTGTTTCTGACCATGTCCATCCCTTTATGGCCACCATGTACCCATCCTCTGATGGCTACTTCCAGCAGGATGATGCACCATGTCAAAAAGCTCGAATCATTTCAAATTGGTTTCTTGAACATGACAATGAGTTCACTGTACTAAAATGGCCCCCACAGTCACCAGATCTCAACCCAATAGAGCATCTTTGGGATGTGGTGGAACGGGAGCTTCGTGCCCTGGATGTGCATCCCACAAATCTCCATCAACTGCAAGATGCTATCCTATCAATATGGGCCAACATTTCTAAAGAATGCTTTCAGCACCTTGTTGAATCAATGCCACGTAGAATAAAGGCAGTTCTGAAGGCGAAAGGGGGTCAAACACAGTATTAGTATGGTGTTCCTAATAATCCTTTAGGTGAGTGTATATATATATATATATATATATATATATATATATATATATATATATATATATATTATATATATAGCCTCAAAAGTGCACAAAAAAGGGTGATTTCAGTTTGTTTGAAATTACTTTGTTCCTTAAATTACAGTTTTTGCAGTGTCCTTTTCTAAGTGAATGGTTCTTGAGTTTAGAAAACTTTTTTTTGTTTATATTTGATTTCCTTTAAATTTAAAAAAATATAAATTTTTCTTATGTCCTCAAAAGTTCTGTAAACTGTTATTAACCATTTGTTACCAACCATTTGACTAACCCTTTGCAACTAAAAAATGGTTTATCACAATTCCACGCGGCCATTATCATATGACGTTTTTCTTCCCACTGAGTCTAGCTGGCGCTATAATAAGCAAATTTACATGTGTGCCAATGATTGCAGAAATGTATGGGCTAGAATTAATACCCTCAAATCAAATGGTCATATAGAATTCCAAAATTTTCTGAAAAACATACTTTTTCAAAAAAGGGTGATTGTCTAACTCACTTGGAAATTGGAATGTATTTAAAGATTAAAATCTTTTAAATTTTTTTTTGATTTGTCAAATTTGAGCTAATATATGATTCAGAAATGATCTATATTGTCTAAATGGCCCAAAACATCTGTGTTTCAGTTTCTGAACTTTTCGCATTTATAATAGAATTTTATGTTGCAATTATGTTTCTGAATAGTGTCATGAATAGAACAAAGTGCACAAATGTTATGACATTATGGCTCTGCTGTTGTATCAGGTGTGCCGTTGGGTGCTAAAATACAGGACCAGTAAGAATCCACTAATCCAGATGACTATCCTAAACCTTCTGCCTCGACTCGCTGCCTTCCAGCCTCACATTTTTACTGGTAACCCACCAACTGATTTTTGATATCAATAATTAAATGTCTTTCTAATTCAGTGACACTTTATTTTTAACAAAGCTTAATTTTTTTAATATATTGTGGTGCTACTGTGCATATTACAATAATACTTTAGTTTGGCTTTACTTTTTTTTTTATTGACTATGTGTTTTTTTCTTCTACCCTCAGATCAGTATTTGCAGGACACTATGGGGCACCTGCTGGGCTGCCTGAAAAAAGAAAAGGAACGGACGGCAGCGTTTCAAGCATTGGGTCTGCTGGTGGTGGCTGTGAGGGCCGAAATTCAGCCCTTCCTCACCAAGATCCTGGAGATTATTAAAGCTGCACTGCCACCTAAAGACTTTGCACACAAGTAAGAATCTGAAACCATCCAAATCCAAACCTTCTTCAGTGCACAGCTCTGATCCAAGCACTATATAGAGGCCAAAAAAATGAAAGCAATAAGAGGGCATACAGTGATTATTAAGCAGATGAACCATACAGCTTAAAATGATTTATTGTTTGTTTAAAGACTATGGCAACGTTATGATCCATGCTAAATAAATTACAGTTGATCCCATGCAATTGGCTGTTGATCAGTTTATTTCTTTTGTTCATGTACAGCATTTTCACTTGACAGCTTGTACCATAGACAAAAGTAATGAAGCCACTATCATAATGTTTTATTACAACTGTTAGTACAACCAAGAGTCAGATACTCTGATTTATTATTTGCTTTTTTTTTGTTGCTAATTTGCTAGCATTATTTGCTATGTTCAGCTGCAGCCTGTATTTATAATTTTCAGAATGGGGGGCGTATTCATTCTAGAGAATATTTTGTATTTCCCTGGAAGCAAAAGACTGTAAATTTTAACAAGTACAAAATCTGATAACATTTCATTTCGTCAACTTCTAGGAGTACAACTTTTAGTAATATTAAGTTAGTAAGTTTGCTGTCCAATGTTTATTAGTGCCAGGCAACATGATCGGAGTTCAATATAAAATTTAGCTCATATATGTTAAATCATGACTTTGAACCTACAAACACAATCAGATTTTGAATCTCTCCAAATGTACTAGTATTGTTACTGTTTAACTAAACATGAAAAGTTAAGAATGTTGTCTTTTCTTTTCTTTTTCTCCTGTGTTGTAATCTTTTAGGAGGCAGAAGACTATGCAGGTGGATGCTACTGTGTTTACTTGTATAAGTATGCTGTCCAGAGCTATGGGGCCTAGCATCCAACAGGATGTCAAAGAACTTCTGGAGCCAATGTTAGCTGTTGGTCTCAGGTACTGTACCAGTCAAACTACTTTGAGTTAGTGTTTTATTCAAAATTTTTCTTAGTTATTATTAACTAATAATAAAACTCCTAAACATAAATGCAGTTGATTGTGCAAAAACGTTTTGCTTGAATTCTACATCAGAAGTCTGCTACCCGACCTGAGCCCGACGTGTCCCGAAGAATTTACGGCTTTCAGGCTGGGTTTGGGTTAATGTTTCATGAATATCTTCGGCTTCGGGTCTGGTTCGGGTTTGTAACTAAGAAAAACTATATGTAGTTAAGGCTTGAGTGCCGTCTACTGTGTTGTGACCGAAAGAGCTTACATATATATATTATTTATATAATAACAGAACTGTTTTATGCGTGTGCCCTCGCGCGCCCTTTCAGTCACAACACAGCAGACGACACTCAAACCTTAACTATGAGTGCGATTAAAGCAAACAATTACTGAGGGAAAACGCATTACAGTGCCAAATGATGCAAGGAAAGCTGCACTGCAACGAATAATACTGAATAGGCCTAAAAGGAAAAATATTTGGATAACAGGTGAGCTTGGGGATAGCACAAAATTATACATAAATCTCTAGAATTACTACGCAATAATGTGTGTGTGAAGTGAATGAGTGTAAACTAAGCACAGTGGAAATCAAATAGCTGCGCTACCGTCTCTGTGTCTCTCAGAAATCAGAGCTTTGTCAAGAGTAGTCCTTCTATCAATAAAATACTGCATTATAAACATTTTCTACTATTTGATATGTATATTTAAATGTTTTAAACCTTGAGAGACGATATGATAGACGATATTATGATACACAAATGAGTGAAAACTATGAATGAAATGAGCACGTGCTTTCGTAAATCAAATAGCCTTGTTTCTCTCGCTTCTCTCAGAAATCAACTTTGTCAAAAGGCTGCTATCAACTAAAACTACATACATACATACACATTTTCTACTGTTTGATATGTGTATTTAAATGTTTAAATCATTGTACGATATGATAAATAAATGAGTTCAAACTATATGCATGAAAGAAAGCGCGATAGGTAGTCAAATAACCTTGTTGCCGTCTCTCTGTGTCTCTACCACTTGATGTGTCTATTATGTTTTAAACCTTGTACCATATGATCTTGTCGTTTCAACCAATAAAAGCTCAGCGGTTACTTGTAGTGTAGGTCTTACAAAGCTGTCTTGGCTTACATCTCTACAGCGAGATTTCGGGTTCGGTCTTAAACTTTAACACTACCGTTTGGGTCGGGTCAAACGGGTTCGGGTCCTGTGCAGACCTCTATTCTACATGCCAGAAGATTCAGACATCATTTCCTGTGTCATCTATCTGATTCTGTCCCTCTCTTCTCTTTAGTCCTGCCCTCACCGCAGTACTTTACGACCTGAGCAGGCAGATCCCACAGCTGAAGAAGGACATACAGGACGGTCTGCTAAAGATGCTTTCACTTGTGCTCATGCATAAGCCTCTGCGTCACCCAGGTATGCCCAAGGGCCTGGCATACCAGTTAGCATCACCCAGCCTGACCAACATCCCTGAGGCTAGCGATGTGGGCAGCATCACCCTGGCACTGCGTACTCTCGGCAGCTTTGAATTTGAAGGTACAAGACACTTTAGATGACACTTTAGGTTAAAATGCCATTTTCTTTTCAGTTTATTTATAAATTATGACTTTTTTTTTTTTGCAAAGATCTACTATTAATTATGTACTTTCATTAATAGTGTCTTAAAAGGCACATATTGGTCAAGGGCAGAGATATTTTTGCTGACCAATGTCCTGCA
Organism: Rhinichthys klamathensis goyatoka; assembly: GCF_029890125.1. Classification (NCBI taxonomy): domain Eukaryota; kingdom Metazoa; phylum Chordata; class Actinopteri; order Cypriniformes; family Leuciscidae; genus Rhinichthys; species Rhinichthys klamathensis. Next base: position 7,960,680 of record NW_026606587.1, on the reverse strand, counting down.
AAGTTTTACTACAACCTTTTCCCAACACACCAGCCTGGAAGTTTCTAGTAACCTGGACTATCACCTACTGTAGTCAAGTCACCTTTTTTATTTAGCGCTTTATACAGATTGTTTCAAAGCAGCTTTACAGTGATAACAGGAAAATGATTCAATGATGCAAACAGTTCATTTCGGCTGTACAGCAGCTCTAAAAGAAAATACTGTCATTGTTCAGCTGAAGTCAGTTCAGTGTTGATTCAGTTCCAGTGTAAAGATCATTAATTATTAAATTAGTTAATTTCATCTATAAAGTACTTCTGCAGAAAATAGTGAGGTCATCGTCCAGCTCAGTTTAGATCTCTTCCAATAGTGTCGGTTCAGTCCACTGATCTATATAATGACTGGATAGCTCATGACGTTCTAAACTGCCACCAGGCAGTGAAGCCACCGGAAGTGTTCGAGCGGCCATCTTACGATTCCCTACCAGCAGAGGGCTCCAACGGCCGTTATACAGAGATAGGTAGCTCCGACGGCACTTTTAAGATGACCCGCTGCGCATCAACAAGTGTAAAACGAAGATCACAAAAGGATCTTGAAAAACTGCTCACAGGTTGTACTTTAAGCCCATATATAGTAATTTATATGCACAATTGTCGCTATTTCCGTGTTGTTTAAAAAAAAAATGTATAGCCTACTATGCATTCTTTCACAGACGTATTCAAGTTTAAACCCAATAAACGTATTATTCAATGCATTACTTCTTATAAATTTAATTAAATGCATATATTTAATATTTTCATGTCAATCCGTGCTCAGTTTGACCACGAACCATGCACTGTCACTTTAATTCAGCGCCTGCAGCACAAACGGGCATCCGCGTGCAGTGAAAGCTCCAACCTGTTGACATGGGTATGGTAAAAAATATGCACTGCAAACGGAGTAGACCTATGTGTAAACCCCTTATTTACACTGCACACATCTGCGGCGCATTATGGCTCCGACAATGTTTTATTCCTACCTTCACGCGGTGTCAACTCACACCAGGAGCATTTCCACGTAATTTGCCGATTTGTGGGCGCGATCAGCTCCGGTAGCCGTGTCGCAGCTGTAAACGCGCCGCAGACGTGTGCAGTGTAAATAAGGTGTAAATAAGAGGTGAAACAGGTGTACATTAACCCATACAATTTGTATTATGCATTTCCTGGACATGTTCTTGCTAACTAATCAAATACTTGAACAGACTACTGATCTATCTGTAAAACACAATCAGAAAGAGCTAAATTTTAAAAGTTCACAATTCACATATACTTAATTTTTATTAAGCAGGAATAATTTCCGACTTTAAACAAATACCCATTTAAATGCTTAGGATGTTTGCGTTGTAAGACTGTTCAGGGAGACTTTAGATTTAAAGACGGTGTCTCGTTATGCAATGTTTTCTCAGTCAAATCATACAATTTCCTATTGATTCAATAGAACGCGTGAGCTCACTAGGGAATCACAATATGGCGGCGCGGTGGCTTCACTGTTTATGACGTCATGAGCTATCCAGTCATTCTATATAGATCAGTGGTTCAGTCAAATCAATAATATTGTTGAATATTGAGTGACCTCAACTATGCAAGCCAGAGGGGACAGTGGCAAGAAACCCAAATTCCATCAGGTGAAAGAATGGGGAAAAAAACCTTGAGAGAACCTGGCCAGTTGTCATTTGGCCAAAGAACAAACACGGTGTGATTATGATTCAGGCAGCATCACTCGTCAGAAATCAGATTGTGGATCGTAGCATTCAAATATTTCATCCAGTTACTTTTTCTTGAAGATCGGATTCATCATGCCAGTATGGAGACGAAACTGGTCATAGGTCTGTGCAGAGGGCCTGTCTGCCTCTTGTGGTCTTTGCTAAGGATCTGTGCCAATGGCTGTCGTGTCGACGAGGCCTTCACAGGGGATTGTTTAGTTGACAGGATCTCAGCTGATGTTCAGGGCTGTGTTGTGGTCGTGTCTAGGTGCAGGTCCACCATCTGATCTGGGTACAAAGTGGATATGGCTGACTACGGTAACCTCAGGATAAACAGAGAGACTAATATTAGGATAGATGCCATTCTTCTTACGATCTAACAAGTACATTGGGTGTTATGGGAAGTGTTCCCGGTTCCGGTTGGGTTGACCTAATTTATTCAACCTAACAATCCTTTAACGGAGGTGAATTATAGAAATTTGATCATGTGTTATGTGTATGCCAGGTTAAATAGATGTTTTGGTAACACTTTATTTTAAGGTGATGTAGTTACATTTTACTACATGTACTTGCGCACTGGTGGAAAGGTCCCGCAATTAGACCGGATGTCGCCACTCTTTTCACACGAACAGCAACCAGAAGGCGGCGGAATAGGGAGAGCACTAAAACAGTGCCCTTTAACTTCTGTGCAGGTCACACCTCTCGAATTTGGCTTGACCGAGAAAGGTGTAATTTTCAAGCGGGAAAAGTTCCTTTGTTTGGAAGCTGACTTGTTTGCGTGATCAGAGTGGGCTGGCAGTTTTGTGTCCCTTAGTCTGATTAATATAACAAGCGTACAATGCATGTTACAAGGAGGAGATATACACCAATGTTAAACAAAGATGATTTTGATAGGCAGCAAGATATAGATGAGGTTACAATAACTAGTATTCCATCATAAGGCATGCCTAAAACAGTATACAATACTGTATTCAATTCTTCAGAACAGTATACAATTCTTTAAGCGCAAAGGAGCAACCTGAAAAAATGATCATCAAATTATGATTTGATGGTCTGGATAGAACAGTTATTGCTGTAAAGTATATACAAATTGTTTACTGCAAAGTCAACAGTTTAAAAAAATAAATAATCTAGACATAGACACTAATATTCCCTAAATTAGACATATTCAAATGGCAGACCGCGATCCGGGTCCGGACCCTGGCTTGGTTCCAACCGTCCCGCGAGACTTAATGACAACCATTTTACCATTTCCAGTTAAAGTGAGCAACATGTCAAAACAACGGAGCGGTTCAAACCACAAGTGCTCAGGGTCCTTTATGGTAATGAGCTTTCGGCGCTATATGCTCTAATAATTTTATCCAGAAATAAAATCGCTTCATTCAAGCTCTTTCCGTTCCATGCGTGTTGTTTTCCCTTGCTAAAGACACTAAAGCACCTGGAAGAGCTGCAGATGACGTGGTTATTTTAACAACAGTAGTAGAAACACACTGATCAGTAAAATAGATGGATACTTTTGCTAAAACACTGCAGAAAACAGCAATGCTGCAAAGATAGTTATTTTATCTGGCATATATGACTCTGACCGTTCAAACCAGGTTTGTGACAAGACGTTTTTTTATTTTTTAGATTTAGCATTATTAATCAGCATGTAAGAGCATTAAAAAACACACACACACACACATGATTTCTATAATTGGGAAAATTCTTTGTAGATGGAAAGACAACAAAAACTTTGAAATTTCTAGTTCACTTTTTTTTCTGCTCATGATAAGGGCATTTAGATTATTATGTACAATGTTTGTTTGTTTTTTGTAGATACTTATTTTAAGCAAAATATAAAAATAGTCCAGAGTTCAAGAAAAACAACTCTGAACCCTATTTTCTGTCCCATGGCATTCTGCCTTACATGTGTAATACATATGTAAGGCATATGTATTACCTTTTAATATTCATATCTAATTGGGCTCAACTGATCACTTACATTTTCTTTAGAAAATATAATGTTTTTTTCTTTCCTGTTTGGTTCATTTTTAGGTCACTCCTTGACCCAGTTTGTGCGCCACTGTGCTGACCACTTCCTAAACAGCGAGCACAAGGAGATCCGCATGGAGGCAGCACGTACCTGCTCACGTCTGCTCACCCCGTCCATTCACCTGATCAGCGGCCACGGACATGTGGTCAGTCAAACCGCTGTACAGGTGGTGGCTGATGTTCTCAGCAAGTTACTGGTGGTTGGCATCACTGACCCAGGTGAGAGACACAGCTGTTTACATGCATGTTAGCTTATAGATTATATATACACACATTTCTGTGTGCAAATAGGTTTATACCATAAATTTAATGAAAACGTGTTGCATAGTGGAGAAAATTAACAACTAGAAGACTTAAGAAATAGAATTACATAAGTTGAGTTTTAGCCAGTAAGGTTTAATGCATATAATCTGGGGTTCTGTTAATAGTTTAAATTATTAAAGGTGTCATATAATGCTATTTTAAAAGTTCATAATTATGATTATTGGGTGTATTAGAATAGGTTAACATGCTTTAATATTCAAAAAACACATTATTTTTCACATACTGTACATTGTTGCAGTAACTCTATTCCCAGTTTGTCTGAAACACTTTGATTGAGTTCCAGTTTCTACAAAGCCCCTTTTTCCATAACACAAGCTTCAGCTTCCATGGCTTCTTAAGCAATTGTAAACGGCAAACAGTTAATGTCGTCGGTTTTACGATATCAGTTCAAGCCCGAGTCAGATTCTGAAAACGTGAATGATCAAGCAGATCGATCGGAAGCAACCTTGCAAGCACGACTTGTGTAGTGCCGGCGTTGTACTCTCCCAGGTTCAGGAAGCTGTACTCCATAAAATGCGCTGTACACAAACTAACTTTTGGGTTGTACCACTCAGGTACAGCGTTACCATTAAAAAATAAAACCTAACCAATGATTCCTAATGTCATTCGTTTTCGGAAGCCCTAAAGATTGTCACATCTATCCTGTTTAATTCCTCAAGGATGACTTCCTTGTTTAATGGGAAGTGTTGCTCAACTTGTCTCTACAAAATGGTGCTCAGTAGTGTTAAGGTCAGGTGAAATACTTCTCACTTTGGGAGAATAGAGTTAATGGGTGCTTCTCATTTCTTATTTGTGCACCCTTGCTTTTTTTCATCGCTTCCTAACTCCACCACCTTAGGATGTGAGGGAAGTATACAAGGAAAGAAAGATGAAGATGTAGGAATAAAAAGAAATCTTTTTTTGTACATTGGAATGTTCTTGATCACTTAAGCATCATTTTAAAGCGTCATCAGCTCCGCTCAAGGGATTTGCCCTTATGTTGTCAAACTTTGGTTAGAGAATTCACAATAAATATTAATAAAGCAAGATGTCCTGTTGAAATATATAATATGTATGGTTTATTTAAACTACAAACTGCCATTCAAACTGCCATGTTCACTGTGAGGACCAGCTACTTCTCACTGTACTCCTCCCCCTTACAACGACATACATTTTGGATGCTGTTCGATCCAAAATGCTTGACTTGAAGAGAGAGTACTTTAGGTACTTTCTTTTTTTTTGGACAACAACCATGTATTTCACTGCTGTTGCGTCTTACTGTGTGAGATGAAATAGTCGATACACTTCTCATAGCTTTCGCCAGCTCTTAGACACTTGCTTGGCATTTTACTGCTCTTTTCTTAGCAAAAAATCACAAGAAGCTTAAAGTGAAGGCCTTATTATTTCAGGGACCTTGTTACAAGTCCCTTCCCATTTTTATTTTATTTTATAGAATCCTCACCATTGTGCAACAAGATTTTTAATACTATTTGACCGTTCTCCTATTTTGTATAAATAAATAAATCTGACCATTCTCTTCAATGTGGTTTCTTTGTTGTCAGCATGAATCTAAGAATGATTCAGTAACAGATACGTAACGAAGAAAGCACTCCTACTTTAATTTTTACTTCAATATACTCAAAAATTTTCATTTAACTTGCATGTTTTATTAAGTTTTAATTTTGTAACTTCTGGAGAGTTTACTCATTTTTCCAAAACAACGTTTTATCACTTTGAAAAAAATATATATCTTATTTTCCTCTTTAATATTGACATGCTTTTTTGGTAATTGATCTACCAGATTTTTAATGTAAAATCTTCTTTGTGAAAAGAAATTGCTAAATTGTAAGTTCAGAGGGGGTGTACTCATTTATGCTGTGCACTGTACATGTGGCTTCCTCTCAGACCCTGATATTCGATACTGTGTGCTGGCCTCCCTGGACGAACGCTTTGATGCCCACCTGGCACAAGCAGAGAACCTCCAGGCTCTGTTTGTGGCACTTAATGATGAAGTGTTTGAGATTCGTGAACTGGCCATCTGCACTATTGGCCGTCTTAGCAGTATGAACCCTGCCTTTGTCATGCCCTTCCTGCGCAAGATGCTTATTCAGGTATTTACATTTTTCACAGCACATGGCTATATTTGAAATGGCATCCTACCATACTACTCATACTACTCTTATATATTTTCAATATTCAGTGCTCCTGACTAACATATGAGAGTGTACAGATGGTATCACCAACAGCTGATGTGTTAGCACCAGCATTAAAAAAATTAAAGTCAGAACTAATAATAATACTAGCGATAATACAAAAATACAGCCAAATGGTTTTTATTTTAAAAAAAAAATAATTCTAATCAGTGTGTAAATTTGATATCCAACAACAAATATTTGTTTAAAATGCATATTTTAGATTAACTTATTGTACTTATTTTTCTCCATCTTTAAAGTTGAACAATGACTCTGTTGCTGTTATGACTAATTGTTTTGCAAAATGGAAATATATGCATGAAATTCAATTCATAACATTTATAGAGTATATAAAATAAAGGTAAAATGTTAGTTGTGCGCTGGAGAAAAGCATCTCTTAAGTGTATTAAACAACACAAGCCCTAGTGATATTGTCTTGTTATTTGGCTTGAGACTGAAATTGCCACTTGACACTGTATATCTCACAACTGTGTCTTTTATTATATACTTATTTTATCTCGTATTTCCCAATGTGTTTGTAAAAACACTTGAAAGAAAGTAAAAATTTTAGGACAACTGCTGATATATACTGTATTGTATTTTTAGGAATTTCTAAGAATAACTTTTTATACAAACCTAGCGATCTCATTATTATAAAGTAACTGTAATTTGTAATTATAAGTGAATGTAATTTAAAGCCCTTTTAGAAATAACTCACTTGAAAAGACGTTTAGTACAAATGTGATTGTAGATTGGATAAAAATATGCATGAAATAAGACAATTGTTGCATCACTCAAGTTGTTGTAGTTTTATAGTAATATTAAATCAACTCGCTCAATTGAGAAATATTTATGTACATTATCTTGTGAATACCTGCAGAAACCACGTGAATTTGGAATTAATAGATTTTTCAAATCCTTTTACTAAATATTTGTAAAAAAAAATGTATTGTGAGTTTCTCGAAATAATGACTTTAAACATACAGTTAATACATTCAGAAAACTGTTAATTATGTCAATTTTTATATATTATACATCATATGTAATGTATAATATAAACCAAGACACTTTGTCATTTCTACAAAACTAAAATTAATATAATTTTGTTTCTTAAACACAGAGTTATCCTCTAGTAGGGGAAGCCTTAGGTTCAAAGGTACTTCAGTACAGATCACTTCTGCAGTACAGTTACTGTATCTAAATTTAGTGTAAAAATGTCTTCAGTCTTGGAAGACCAATAACATTAGTTAAAATAGAGATGTTAAAGATTGTGGGACTATTCCACACAATGTTCTCTTTTTTATATACTGCACATTTTGCCAAATGTAGTAGGTTATAATATACTCATACTAAACACTGCAGAATTGTTATGAGGAGTTGTAGCCATTCTTTTCTATGACTTTACTTCATCTCAGTTACCAACAGATGGCAGTGAGTAAATGTTTTTCTGCTGAAATAGCAGCTGTTTTGTTTCACCATAGCTCTAGTCAGGCTTGTCTGACTCTGTTTTCCCTGGCACCTCAACAAATTCACTTAACTGTTGGCTAGCAACTTATACAGATTTCATATTGCTTGGAAACCTTTAATGTTAAGTGTGGTGCTATTACTGCCTTCTCATTAGAAGAGTTATTGTTTTATTTGTTTTTATTATAATATAATACAGTCTCTGTTTAGATCAAATATTAATTGTTTTGTCACACATCTGTAATGAATGTGTCTGTAGTAACACTGAATAATGTCAAACTCGGTACTGTCCAATGCAATAAAACGTTGTCCAGATCCTGACTGAGCTGGAACATAGCGGTGTGGGCCGAAACAAAGAGCAAAGCGCCCGCATGTTGGGTCACTTGGTGTCTAATGCCCCCAGACTCATCCGCCCATACATGGAGCCCATTCTCAAGGTACAGTCACATCCTTAATACCTCTGCATGTGTTTTAGGGATGTTGTCAAATGTGTTGTGAAATTTTGTAACAGGAAGTTTATTTGTTTGTACTTGGAAAATAGCCAAAATAATTTCTGCAGTTGAGATTCGTGAAATGTTAGTGTTCCTACTAGTATTATACGTTAATTTCAGAATGAAGACTTTCACAGTTTAATCCACAGCATGAATTTTCAAGAATCAATATTAATTTTCTTAAAGTGCCCTGTAAACATTGTTTTAACTTATTTATTTTTTCAAAAATTTTGTAAAACTAGATAAACACCGACTTTCATTAGAAAAGAGAAAAACTTGTTTAATATGGTCAGCATATAATGCAGGACTGGTCAGTATTTTTTTGCAAAGTGGGGCTTAGCAACAGATTAATTACTGTCTCGTTCATGTGACAATGTGTTGTTTAAGAATTTGTTTTCAGTATAGTTTTGTTGCTATTAATAGTGCTTTATACTAAGCATAATTATTGAGGTAAATTTTTTATTCATTATGATTCCCATATAACTTGCCAGTCCCTTTTCTGGATGTAGATATTGTGATGGTCTGAAAGTGTGACTAAATGTTTGGTTTCCAATTTTGTTCTTCACACAGGCCCTCATCTTAAAGCTGAAAGATCCCGATCCAAACCCTGCAGTCGTTATCAGTGTTTTAGCTACCATTGGAGAACTTGCCCAGGTAATTGATCATTTTCTAGCCTGATCTTTTGACATCATCTACAGTACCTTTAAAATAACCATGTCTACTTCCTACTCAGTGCTGCACAATATTTAGGAAACTTTCAGGAGAATGGTCAGGGTAGCTCTGTTGAGAAGACAAACATAGAGAGTGAATGTTTTTGGACAATGGGTGAGAAGGAGGTTGGAGAAAATGGATTAAGTGTAAGAGCGAATAGTTTTTTCCAAAGCAGATAAATGGTGACGTTAGATATGACTACTACGTTTGGTATTAAACAATGGACTAGAGCCACCTGGATGATTCACATTCAAAATGACACAACACTCAAAAAGTCAACCCTGAAAGCTCATTGATTTTGTTCAGTTGAAATGTTGTCAACCGTGTCCCTTTATTTAATATGTACCAGGTGAGTGGACTGGAGATGAGGAAATGGATGGATGAGCTGTTCCCCATCATTATGGACATGCTGCAGGACTCATCTTCATTAGCCAAGCGACAGGTTTGCTCATTCCCATGTTAAACTTTAGGCCCATCGTTATGCTTGTATTTTTATATTTTTTCATTTGGTAGTGTGATCTGAGATTTGGCAGTTTCATTAACCTCAGTAGCCGCTTTTCCACTGTCGGGCCTGTGCAAGCCAGGGCTAAAGACGTGCCAGTCAGGGCCAATAGCCTCGGACCTCAAGCACCGAGCTCAAAATCAAGTTCGGTTTCCACTGTCGGGCCAGTAGCCCCGCAGCACAACCCTAAAGCCCGCCTTAAACACGCCTCCATAGAACGACATCATCATTTTACCAGCTGACTGAAAACGATCTCGATCGCAAAATGAGCATGACAGAAGCAAACGTTTAGTCTTTACTTAAAGATTTAAAATTCCAGAATTGATATTTGACATATGTTGTACAAATGTTTTTTTTTACAGTGACAGTAATTTATTCATTTTTATCAGGAGTGCACATCAATCATGCTGAATCAAACTGGTATTTACCATTTCACATAAAAGAACATATACCTATTCAGTTGCACCTGCTTTCATTTATTTGTTCACAGGAATGCACAAAACACTCTACAATAAGGCGTTTAAGTTCAAAGGCTTACACAATTAGAAAAATATTATGATAAAATATGTTTACGTCACATTTCTTTAGAAAGCGTGAGCATTTATTAATTTTCCATGAAATGATGCGAACTGAGGAGATTTGAGCGATCTCTCCTGCCTCACTATACTGTTATCCTTTCTGCCAGAGCAACAGAGGGAGCTCACGAGAAGAAAACAGGAGTTATTAGTTATACTAGTTAACAGGAGTGCATGTTTTTTATGAAATATGCAGATGCATTAGTCCGGTATCAATAAAGCCACAGGGAAGAGACAGATAAAACATTAAACTGAAAAAATACACGAAAATAATCATATATGATTTGTCTACATTCTTCAAGCAGTCTCTGGTATTTTTCATAAACTTGTATTTATTATCGCAATGGTTACGGTATCCTTTAGCATCCCAAATAAATATATGTCTGCCTCATATGGTGATCAGAACCGCCATCGGATCGCAAGGACGTTATTTCAAACACTCGCTGGTGTCTGAAAGTGAGTTTTGAGCTGAAAATTGTTTAAAATGTTGAAGTTAGCTGGTAGCCTGGTATGATAACATGGGAAATGTGCAGCGGTGTTGACCGTCTTCTGCTCCAATAAACTCCGCCTTTGTTCATTACCACTCCTCAAGTCCCACTTGACCCGCTTTGGACCAAGGTATTCGGCGGGCCAAATTACCCTGGCCGCGATGAAGCTCCGACGTGGCCCAATCAAGCCCCGGAAGTGACAGTGACAGGCCCTGGCACGCACTAGCACGCTCACTTTTGGCCCGACAGTGGAAACACGGCTAGTGAGATTGGGCCAAACTCTCTCAATACTGTAGAAAACTCAGAAAATAGATTTTGTTTGCTTTCAATGTTATATGTCACGGATTGCTCTTTATCAAATTATTGACCATTTATTAAAGCTAAACTGCAAAAATGACTCAAAAGTCATCATTTTTTAGATGTCACAACCTTTAGCTCATTAACATATGACGACATTTATATATCAACACCTGCTCAGTATTCTTAAAAACCTGGTCCATACAGAAGAGCAACAGTGCTACCTATAATTCCCTGGTGCTTGGAGGGCAGCCAATTGTAATGAGAAACAAATGTATGCAATTTCCAGCGAAATCTGTCCTAACAGCTCTAAAATGTAAAACGTTATTATAGGTTGATCAAAGTATATTTGGGTAAAGGAAAGACATGGTTTGAATGGAAAAGTTTTTTTTAAACTCATTAATAACATGTTAATGTTTTTTTTAACTCATTAATAACAAAAAAAACATTTAGATTTTTATGCACATCTATTTTCTTGCCTCTGAAGCAGTTTGGTTTTTGTCCTTTGCAAAGCATTATGGGTTATTTAAAGGCACTTTACTTTCCCTTCTCCATAACAACAATGGAAACATTCTGACATACTTGCATACTTCAGTAATATTTGGAGGCAGTCTAGAGTGCACACTTTAAGTCTAAAAGGTTTTATAGTCCCGTTATGAGGTGCGGTCAGATGTCTTCAACATTTACAAAACTTTTACACAAGGCTTTCATTCTTGGTGTGACGTTGTGAGATTCTGCTTTAGCAATCAGGAGTGTTGTAGTTTGGATGTTTTAGGTTGCCTGAGGTTCACAGAAGCTCATGTAACTAAATACTTTACCTTCTTTGGACTGTGTCTGGGGCTTTATTTGTCTTTTTAGATCAATCTTTAAAAGTCATTTTCTCAATAAAACAGCTTAAAAGTGCACTCAGTAATATTTCCTTATTGGAAAAAAAAAAACAAAGAAATAAATGTATAGTACTTTTGTTTAAATAGGTTTAAAATAATGCACACTCACATGATAAAGGCTCCAGTCCTGTCAGTAGATTAATCGAATAAAATAAAAAATTTACAAGTAGCAGGTAACCTCATGAAGACAAGCATATTGAGATCAGATGACCAGCTGAATACAGCTCACTTCATCTCAGTAGCCGTTTTCAACTATTTTTATGCGCATTTTGATATATTGTATTCAAAAATGCTGGATGGAAAGACAAGAATACTAAAAATGCACATAAAAAAAACTTACAGTATATAGAAAATATACATTTATAGTAAAATACATTTACCGGCTAAATTCCTCGATATGCAACAAAAAACTCAAGTGACTTTGCCTCAACAGTGGATGTGATTGGAAAACTTAACCAGCGGACTAATTTCATTGCACAGCATCTTAAATGTTGATTTGATCATTCTGAAATGCCTGAGCCAAAGTTTGTCATCAAAATGATTTGGGGTAATTCCCTCCCAGAAGTGTCTCACATCATTGCATTACCAAACACCAGGCATCTAAACGCAAGATAACATGACAGCGTTTATTGCGTTTCGTCTGCGCACTCTGAGACGCAAGTGATTTATGTAGGGATGCAAAGCCACAGTGGCTTCACCGATTACAGCAACTTCCAGTTTTATTACAGATATTTTGCACCATTTTCCCAGGAAGTGATGATTTTGTTCTCTTGAATACATGGGATGGAAAACAGTGCTTTATTCGCAAATGTTTTATGTGATATTCCAATTTGGCACAAAGTTAAATTTGCAGCTTTGGAAGGAAGCTTTTCAATGAGGTTGGTTTCATGGTTTCAGTACAAGTCCAAAATGACTGCAATATCAGTGAACCCAAAACTATTTATCTGAAATCCAATACTGTCTGAGTACTACATTTAATGAAGAACAAGCTTAAAAACGTATGTTCTATATAGTTTGAATGTGGAATGAAATCCAGATACATTATATCCACCATGTGTATTTTTCATGTGATCTACAGCGTCAGTTCCCTCATGGGATAGTAAAGTGTCTATTGGATGCATACTTCAGAATCTCGACGGAACTATTAGGTTTTTCTAGTACTTTCTCCCTATCTGTTTTATAAATACTATGAATTCGGACATACTAACTCATTCCACATACGGATTTTCACCTACTATATAGGTGGGAAGTAGACATATTTCGACACACGGAGTGCACTTTTAATATTGCCACATAAAGCTGACCAATGTTGCTAAAAAATATTTGAATATCTTTAATTATTTTGATGATATTTATTATCTTGATGTTTATGCATTTGTTCTAAAATTGTTTAAAAATTATTTACTTTTTTCTTTCTCTCAGAGAAACCATAATTTCAACAAATTAACTGTTGCAGAATAGCTTCGATGTTTAATGTATTGAGAAATAAAACAGTAAAATCGAATAAAAAATGATGTGACATGTTTTCCACTTTCATTTATATCCAACAATATATATTTCTCATACACTGTCAGGAAATACTGGGAAAAGATAGTGAAGTAATGTAATGATTCAGCATTTAGAAATGTTACAGACCAAACACAAAACCTATTAAAATCATCATGATAGCCAAACACCTATAATGAATATTTGGTAATCATAAATAAAATACACAATAACACACTTTTGTCTTCTGTCCCACCAGGTGGCACTTTGGACTTTGGGTCAACAAGTAGCCAGTACTGGGTATGTGGTGGAGCCATACAGGAAGTACCCATCTCTACTGGAGGTGCTACTCAACTTCCTGAAGACAGAACAGAACCAGGGGATTAGGAGAGAGGTATTGATTTCTATTCTTGTCATTGAATGCCACATTCCATGAATTGGGGTTCAATGTAGGAAATTCCACCTCAGTTTAAAGTTTAGTTGTTTTAGTTATTTTATTATTATTATTTTAGCAATGATCATTGATTAACCTTAAAAAGGAAGAAAACGTGTGCAATAAATAAAACAAAAAAAAGAATGGATAATGGGCTTACACATTTAGCATAAAATCAACGATTACTCATTAGGGGCTAGATAGTTTGGGACCAAATGTTGTTTTGTAGGTTTTGATAAAATATTTTTTTTCAATAGAGATTTTTTTTTTTTAGCTTGATGAATGTAGTCAATACAATTTGTATAAAAATTAAGACCATTTAATGTGATTCTACTTTTTAATGGGGGAATTTATGCTTTTACAAGGATGTATGCAAAATATATCTCATTCAATTTTCTTACAAATTATTTTTGGTAAATCATTAAAATGTTACTATAATTTGGTTATCAGTAGAACATATCTTAAATTATGATACTGTTGTGTGATAATTGATAATTGTTTAATACAAGAGTGTACATGCATTTAATGTGCTTAAAATGGCTGCTTTTCATCTATGCTAAATTTATGTTAGTTCATATTTTTTTCTTACATATTTAATAGTTTACTCTATATAGAAGATGGAATTTGCTTTTAAAAAATGTATTGCACTTGTACCCTAGAATATGAAACCATTTCCATTTTTAAGTTGAAGTTGTGCTTCTGTCACTTTTGTTAGGCTATACGTGTGTTAGGTCTGCTTGGAGCTCTGGATCCCTACAAACACAAGGTGAACATCGGTATGATTGACCAGTCTCGTGATGCTTCGGCTGTCAGCCTCTCAGAGTCCAAGTCCAGCCAGGATTCAGGTGATCATATGCACCCATAGCTTGTTTGAGCATGCACATCTAGACACAGTGGGTTTTCAGCACACCAATGTGAGTTCACATCAACACAATTAATCACAGATGCATAGAAGAGGCCGGTCATCCAACACACGTGTTCTCCAGAGCAAACAGAGCACATCTTCATTTTATCCTTTTCTTTCCAGAAAGACAGCCAATACTCCTGGGTAGCGTGCTCACAGATTGTTTGGCCTTTCACAAAAATTTGTACAAACATTTCATCCTTTTATTGGTGACTTTCTTTGTAGAATTTCTTTTTTTTTTTTTTTGCAATTCCGTGCTCTGCCTGAGTACAATAAAGTCTTTTAAAGGTATAATTAAAGTAGATCAAATTACAATGCCGTTTTCATAAGTCGTTTTACACACTCGTTTCCCACCCATATCATTCTTTTCCTAATTTCATATGCATGTGCCCAAAAATCAGAACAAACAGTTCTCAGTTATTAGACGAAGACATTTCTTCTCCCACTGTTGTGAACACAGTGCCTAAGTACAACATGTTCACTATTTCTTAATCCAGAATTTAAATGGAACTAGTGCAAAATGCCCGTGCAAAAGAATTTTTTTGTGTGTGTTTTTAGCAATTGTTGGTTTGGTGTGTTTGAGTGCTCATTATTACAATTACACAGCAAAAGTTCAGTGACATTTTTATTTGTGCATGGTAGAAAGCATACTGATACTGACATAATGATGCATTGGAGGATATATTTAGAGTGGATACAGATACATGCCCGTGAAAGATAGCGATAATGTTAAGCATGACAGTAATATATTTACATGGCCGTGAAAGATAGTGATAATGTTAAGCGCACCATAATTAAATAATATATTAAGAAGTAAAAACAGCTACGCTGTTTACTTCTTAATATCTATTTATAGATAGATAGATATTAAGAAGTAAACAGCGTAGCTTTAAATAAACATATTAAACTTTTACGCAGTTAATCTGTTTTGCAGTTCGTGCCTTTGTTGTTTTCGGTTGCAAATTGCTGTTCACAGGCTTGCAGTGCTTTTGGCCGCATTTGTGCGCAAAAACCGTGCCAAAAGTATAAGCGCGGAAAAATGAAAGTTTGAAGAATACAGATCCTATTTATTTTGCATTAGCATGAAGCTGCAGCTTCAAAATGCATGAATTACACTTACGAATAACAGTTAAATGCTGCAAATATGTATTTCTTACACTTGAAGGGCGATTTACACCTTTACAAATCTTCTCTTCCACATGCAAATTTAATTTACGCTTGCAATCTTATGTACGCTTTCACAAATCTTAAGGCCATTGCACACAGAGTCCGAAATTTTCGTATGCGTTTTTTCGTATTCGTGATTAGGTGGCTCTGAATTGTCAAAACACCATTCAAACTGCTTGCTACGGATGCGAACAACGCAGAAAATCGAACCCGATTCGATTTTTTTTATGACGGACGAAAGTTTCGGAGGCAGTGTGCAAGCGTGATTGACATAACGTGAGGTCGTATTTATTTTTTAACGTGCGGAAATTTCGGACACGAATTTCGGACTCAGTGTGCAATGGCCTTACCCTGTGCATGCGATTCTTTATGTCATAATTTTACCTTCATAGATTTGCTGTCACACGATCGGTAAGAGGATTACTATACTCGTTAAGCTCGTTAAAGCCTTCTATATACTGTTGAATAGGCAGGGCAACTATTTACCATAGCATATTAAACATCACATAGTTAACATAGCACATTAAACATCACATAGTTAACATATACATGCTAACTTCAGCGCGCATGACACATAACGTTAATAGCATTTACTACAAATGATGGCCGTGAAAGAGACTGCGAACGCATTAAATATAATATTAAGAAGTAAACTTACAGGAGGCTTACAGATTCAGTTAACAAATGAATAAGCGCGACGATTCAGGGAGCAAATCTGCTTTCTTCGTCCCTCTGTCTCTGGTCCTGCGCTGTGCTCACTCAGTGTGCAGTGTGAGAGGGGGAGTGGCCAGCGGCTAGAGCGGCAAAAACCAATGTGTGCTTCTTTTAGCGATATATTTAGCGATATCTTTTGCATTTCTAATCCAAACAACGTCAAACTCGGCACTGCACTTACTCGTGCCCGTAGCAAGACACCTGTCAAGTTTGAGATCCATCGGACTAACGGTTCGAGAGATATGCGATTAACAGACAGACAGACACACACACACACACACACACACACACACACAGACAGACAGACATTCCTGTAATTTATAGATAGATGTTCCCTGAATACAAGTTATAGCTTATAGCTAGCTATATATTTCGTCTTTCTACTTGAAATTGAGATTGAAAAGAACAATTACTGTTGCAGTTGTATGAATTTGTAGAACTTTTAAAACCAAGGGGTTAAGGCTTTCTTGATTATCATTGCTCCATTGGCCCCTGCCAGCTGGTAGATACTGTAACTACACCATCTGGCTGCTAAGGTGCCACCAGATCACCATCGTTTTGATGCCATTTTATTTAGGCTCTAGAGTCACATACATTTAGCTGTACTAGTCACATGACACTTGACAATATTGGCTTAAAATATTGGCTCGTGGTTCCATGAGCGAAGATTGAGTGGGTCATTATATGTATTACAGCTCCTCATGGCAAGTGTCTGGCCTCATTAGTCATTCTTCAGAGTATCAGTGTCCAGCAGCTCAAACCTTCATCTCCTGTTGTGCAGAGAGAATAAATAGTTTTAACAGCAGGGCCTCATAAAGAAGCATGCAGCAGGAAGTATAGATATCTCTCCAGTGATGCATTAGGATAAAGTAAAGGTCACCGTCTGGGGAAGCTCTGTCTGGGTCTGTACTTTTTCTCCTGTCCCACTTTAAGAAAAATATCTTCTCATAGGCTGAGAACTGTCTGCTGACCCTCTTATTGTGATAACAGAGCAATGGGAAGTTTAGTGCTGAAGGTGAGCTCAGTGAATGGTGGGCAGGAAGAAAGTTTATACACGGCTCTCAGGATCTTGAATAATTTTGGTCAGTAGCCTATTTAGAAGACTTCCATTACTAATATTTTATTTCTCCAATTCTAACATATAAAATAACTCTCTCATTAAGAGACAGAAGAAAACTGATACAGACTAAATCCATAAGAACTTTGGCAGCATATCCAAGACAATTGGAGAAATCTACCTGCAAAGCTACAGTACTGTATAACATTTTAGCCACTTGTGAAAAAATTTATAATGTGAGGAATGTTTTCAAAAATAATGTTCTTAGTAGATTTTGTTTATCAATTAGCTTCTATTAACTAAGTCAATGTCACTTTATTTATAAAGCACCAATTAAAACAACAACTGTTGACCAATGTGCTTTACATAATATAGCATAAAACACAATAAAGGCCCCGATATACTTACGGCGAAGTTCTTTTTCGTTCTTCGTTTAGGGGTAAAACGAATTTCGAAATACGTGAGCAGCGATATACTGTTATCGAATATCCGACGCCGCCTACTCTGCTGAGAGTGGTGTTTAGATGAATATGTAAATATGTGCTGCACGCTTTCCTGTACGTTTTCCCATGCTTTCAGTAACAAAATTAAATACACAACAAAATTGAGAAAACAGCAAGCATTTTAATAAAGCTTAAGGAAAGCATATGATCATAGCAATGTGGATATGTTTGCACAAGCTCTACGGCCCTCCAGTAAAGTCACTTCACATTTATTTATATATCACTATTTATATATCAGTGCGTTCATGTTTTCACTCGCTGATGTCTCACCCATAGACTGTAAAAAAATAGGTCTCATCTCAACCGACTGAACAGGGCCAATGAACCAGAAAATATTTTCATGTGAGAGCAGGCGGAGCCGATTACACCGATTACCTAATCACCACAGACCAATGGTAGTAAAAAGGTGTTTACCAGCCAAAGCTATTTTTTCCGGAAAGTTCGCTTTGGCAAGCTGTTTCGAACTCCAAAAATTAACTCCAAACGAACTTTGTTTCAGCCTGATTTTGTTCGAAATGACGTCACATCAGTTCATTCTTCGGTTTCGCTTGAAGTATATCAGGGCCTTAAGAATATAACAACTAACAAACAATAAACCAAATAATATGACACTGCATTATTGATTAAAAGAATGGCAAATAGATAAGACTTAAGGTTTGATTTAAAATTATATACTGTTGTGACATTTCTAATACTAACTGACAGGCTATCCCATAGTTTTGGCGCCACTACTGCGTAAGATCAAATTACAATGCCGTCAAATCGATATTTAGTATAACCACATTCTGGCTTTTAGTCTGCTTTTTTCCAAGGTACACCTGCACACTAGCCTGGGTTTCCCCATACTGCCTTTGCGCAGCGCGATTTTATTCACGCTGCTAGGCAGTCTGGATACCATGGACCAAATTTTCGCCTCAGCGCGGGGACCAATCACAGAATGGGGAGGGAGCAGCAAGACGATGACGACGTTATTCGATATAGACGATATTCTTTTTGGAAGTATGACCAACATAAGAATTTTCACCGGAAAATGTCATCTGAACTAGTAAGAAACATCCACCTTTGTTCTGGTTCTGACATTGCAGTAAATCGCGCTGATTAACTCTAACAATCGCTTATAAGTTATCATGCAAAACCGTGCAAATTATACTTTGTTCTCAAATTGTTAATGTTAACAACGTAAGCAAGCATTGCGTGACTACATGAAATGTCCTTCCGATATGTATCCTTGTTTTTGCATGGGTCCGGTTGCAGTCTCTTTTTTTCTGTAGCCACTCCGAAGTTCGAACGAAGTCTTTTGCATTTTACAATGGGTGAATCTGTTGTCACTGGTGATTGTCGTTTGAACCTTTCTGGATCCGCCATCAAATTGATAAGTTTAATTATATCAAGTGCTGTGAGAAAAGGCTATAAATCTCCACCTCCAACATCCTCACACGCAATATAGCCTACTAGCCGAGACTCTTCTTTATGTGTAACGTTACAGATGTGATGTAATGACGCAAAGACATGCTCGAGTCTCCCGTGGAAATCCACCAGTACCACTGGAATTAAAAACATTATTACAAGCTTACCGATTTGAATCGAGCTAAGGCAAGCAGGTAGTTTTAAACACTTGCGGGTTATGTATTTTCTCAAATATGTATTTTGGATAATTTTTAACCCCAAAAAAGCTACGGACTGCAGCTTTAAGAATTGCAAATATATATCTTACAATTCTTAACATTTTTGTTGAAAAATCAAAAGCACAGAAGACTTTTGCACTGTACCGTATATATTCATGAATTATAGTATACTACATATTGCAGTTGTAGTATAATGTTCTGTCAAGATTGGAGAAGAATATTTAATAAACATATTTGAAAACTGTTAAGGGAAAAAAATTGTGTGTGCTGCCAGAGTAAACACATTTTGTGTATGGGTGCTCTCATATGTGATGAATGAGGTTTAGAGGTTGCAGAAGCGGACGGTCAGCTTGTCAGTGCTCAGACCATACGCCGCACACTGCAACAAGTCAGTTTGCATGGCCATCGTCCCAGAAGGAAGCCTCTTCTGAAGCTGGCTCACAAGAAAGCCCGCAAACAGTTTGCTGAAAGCAACCTGTCCAAGAGCATGAATTACTGGAACCATGTCCTGTGGTCTGATGAGACTGAGCTAAACTTGTTTGGCTCAGATGGTGTCCAGCATGTGTGGCGATGCTGTTTGACAATAATGGCTGTATGCTGTTATTTCATAGGACAGTAAATATACTGCTATACAAGCAGCACATTGACTACTCTGAAATATATCCAAGTTTAATTTCTATAGTATTGTCCCTTGAGAAGATATACTAAAATGTTGGCTGAAATGTGAGGGGTGTACTCACTTTTGTGAGATACTGTATTTATGCTGATTTAAAAAAATATCCTTTTCAAGAATTTAAATTCTTTTTGAGTTTTGTTTTTAGAACAATCTTTTTAAAAAAGTTGAGAATATTCATTAGAAACGAATGATTTGGGAATACAAAATATTCTTTACCATCTAACATTTTGAATGTTATTATTCTCAACAGCTGACTACAGTACCAGTGAGATGCTGGTCAACATGGGCAACCTGCCACTAGATGAGTTTTACCCAGCAGTTGCCATAGTGACTCTGATGCGTATCCTGCGTGACCCGTCGTTGTCCAATCACCACACCATGGTGGTGCAGGCCGTCACCTTCATTTTCAAATCGCTTGGCCTGAAATGTGTGCAGTTCCTGCCTCAGGTTATGCCCACCTTTCTCAACGTCATCAGAGTGTGTGATGCCAGCATCAGAGAGGTACAGTTCTGTAAATGTACTTTTTCAGTGCAATGAGTATCTGTTGATCTTTCTGGACACTCTCTTGTTTATGAGGTAATGCTTTGTACAAAAAATATTTAGAATTGAACGTTAAAGCATAAATCAAATGAAATCCAGAAATGTATCAAACAGAAGTGCAAAAACATGTTGATGCTTTGCCAAGGCATTGCAACACATAACATGTTCTTCTTTTACTGTGGTGTATCGTCTGTGACAATCAGTCAATGAGGCTTGTTTTTTTTCAAAGGAATAATCTGGGTTCAATACAAGTTAAGCTAAATCAACATTATTTATGACAATGTTAGCTACCAGAAAAAATAAGTTTGACCCTCTATTTATATTATTAGCAAAAAATCAGGGTTAAAGTGAGGCACTTTCAGTAAATTGGGGCTAAATTTTGAAGGATTTAAAAGCATAAATGTGAAGATAATTATTTTATAAAAGCATTTAAATTCATTCTTCTGTTAAAACTTGTGTATTATTTGATCTGTAAAGCAGTTTAAATTAAAATTGGCCAAGCACAGACTGTAAAGTTTCAGGAGCAACAGCTACATTTAAATACTGGATTGAATCCCCTAATTTGCAGTTTTTGTGTGTGTACGGAACAACTCGCTCCCTGTTATCCACTATTTTTGACAAAAGTCATATTATAGCTACTAAAAACTCATTATGTTCGGCACATTTTACCAAACCACCTTTGAAAGATGCACTGTGTTTTGTTTATGCTTGGAAGACTGCTTCACAGAACACTCTCTTGAACTAATACTAGCGGTATGTCCACTTATTATAATAAGCGTCTTTTGGCTTGATATTTTTGCTCGGCTCATAAAGCAATCCAGTTTATAGAGTTAATAAAGGGGGCAGGTGCAGGTTGCAATATTTTGGTCTTATTTCCAATATAAAGCATTTGAATTTATTATTATGGTGTTATGACCCAGCTCAAATTCACAACATAAAGAGGACACTTCACAAGATTGTTTCAATAAAGAAAATTGAAAGACAAATTTGAGACTTTCACTTATCACTCTCACTTTCAAAATCCAGCTTCTTAAATTGGTTGCCACAAGTGCTGTCCCGCCCACTACGGAGGAGTCTCTGTCCTAGAGGTCTCACTAAAGAAACTGAAGAGGAAAAAAAGGGGGCAGGGCTGTAATAAATGGGTTTGTTTTTGTTTGCTATTTTTTTTCTAGCAATATCTGGCAACACCAATGAGTCGAGGCT
Source organism: Rhinichthys klamathensis goyatoka (assembly GCF_029890125.1). NCBI lineage: Eukaryota > Metazoa > Chordata > Actinopteri > Cypriniformes > Leuciscidae > Rhinichthys > Rhinichthys klamathensis. The sequence continues at coordinate 7,938,709 of NW_026606587.1, read as the reverse complement.
CGTAACTCTTTTCCTGTGGTTTTCTTGCACATAAGAGAGACATCTCTGATGCGTGCTTATATAAATCATTAGCAACTAGTTGTTCAGTACACACTGCGTAGTATTTTGTAAATGCTGTTGTCACTACCTGAATTTTTTCAGGAGTTAATTTGTTTGTAGAATGCAGTTTTGTCTCTCATAAATTACTGAACAGGGCAAATTACAATGCGGTAATTACAATACAATGTTCGACAATGCGGCTGCAATCTAATAAAAGCATCAGTGGAAGGGGAAAGTTCTGCGAGTGATCTGCTGACAATGCGTAAATTCAGTTCAGTTCTCTTTATTGTCATTCAAACATGAAGGAACGAAATTCGTTTCCCAGGTCCAGCAGCGTAAATACAGAATAAATAACAATTACAATACTAAGATAGACCCTATATAAAACATATAAAACATAAACCTATATAAAACATTTAAATAGTCTTAACCATAATAAACAAATCAAAAACCATAAACCATAAATAATGAATTAATCTATCTATCTATCTAAACATACTAATACATTCTTGTAATGTGCTAGCTTCATGCAAGAACATGGGAACAACACTTTGCAAAATGCTACATGTGAACTTACAGCAACATGTTAAAACATGCTAGCAATCAAAATGGACAATTCTTATTTTTTATAAATAGTGCAGTATTTATTATAAATGATTTATCCGTGCACATCAGTATTTGTTTAAAATTCATGTCCCTGTAATCTTTAATCAAAATAACTTCCCCTCCCTCTTGCAAAGACATCCTTTCTCTTCTCGTGTTTACCAACATGAGGGCTGGAAAACCTGCCACTCAAATGAGAATGTGGCAATAGCAAACAACAACAATCCAATGATCCAATAAATTCCTGTGGACAAAATCTACTCCCGCCTATTTTTATAGTTTAAGAAGGCATTATACTCGGATATACATCACAATAGTATAGACAAGACTATCGCAAATTCCGTTTCATTCCCACTTTAACAACTTCAATGAACATAGCAATGCTTAGCTAAATACTGAAAAACCAGCAAACTGCTTAACATGTTAAAAACAATCTAGTAAAACCCTAAAGCATCCTAGCAATGCTTAACAACATGCTAGAAACATGCTAACTTTCCAACAAACAGAAGACTCTTAGAAATTTCTAATGTCTAATGGGGTTCTAATGTTTTATAATGTGGGTTCTTAGGATCTGATGTTTTTTTTCTTTTAAACTTAAAGCTTTTAAAACAATTTAAAACTTTTAGACAAAGCTTTGTCAAGCCATCATCAAAGTTTTTCTGGTCAAACTTTACAATCTTGTTTGTGTTTGATATTTTATTTTCACTATCAATTCAGTATAAACCTGTCACAATTAAACTATAATTTAGTTCTCAAAAGAGTCAATGCTTAAATTGAAATCACCAAAGACGAATCAAATTCAAATGAGATGCACCTTAAGGAGTGTCAGTCAAGGGCTATGGGTGGAGCTTATGGCCAAATTAAGGCTAATTATCACCATTTTTTATCACCATAGATAATTATCATGATAAATGTTAACTCTTTATTTCTTTCAAGTTTAAAGGCACATTTTTGCTCCTGAGTGAAAGTTGTAGAAACCAGGTTTTATTATCAGAACATGACAAACACTTGCCAAAGAGTGAATGTTTCACAAATTAATATAACATGTTTTGTCTCTGACAGTAGTTTGAGTGGAGTGGCAGTAGCTTGAGTTGAGATGCAAATGAAAATGTATGTTCATTAACGAAAACAGTAGCATCTGTTTTTTACTCATTTTTATAGCAGAACATTTGGTCTTCCATAGTGTTCGGATCATGTTAACCACAGTTATAACCATGCATTGCACCTCACAACCATGGTAAAATAGTAACTTTTTGTTGCTTTGGTATTTTGTTATGAATACAAATGCACAAAAGCTATAGCTTAGTAACCAAAATATACTGCAGTTATATTCCCTTACTTTTACTTATTCCCTTACTCCTTTACCTTTAATAAATTTAACGTGTACATTAATAATAGAATACAATTTGATTTGTGGGGTGTGTGGGAGAAATCTGTACCGATCTCGAGCACTTCTCACTGGATCTCACAGCTCTGTTTAGTGGTCACTGACCGACTCAAAGCTCACACTGCCGTATGTTTTGAGCCGAGCTGATAAATGTTCCATGTGGCTCGCGGTTCAAACGAGCAGCTCTGTTTTGTCCCGCTTCTGGCACTTTTGCCATTTAATGAATCATTGTGATTCATGAACTTAGGCTGTCCCCGAATTTACCTCGGCTGCCTATCCCAAAAGCATGGAGGGTCGTTAATTTCATGCAATACATGACGTTGTAGAGTCTTTAAAAAATTGGTACTGAAAAAAATCACTGTGGATTTTGTTTAACCATCAGATTAGCTTTGTGTCTAGCCCCAATGGACTTGTTATAAGGTCCATACAGTTAGTTTCATGTGACATAGATGGCGAGCATAGGCTAAATGGAATAAGTAACTAGATTTAAGTAGCCAGCAACTCGATCTTCATAGAGAACAACTTTTCGTTTTCTGCAGCATTGACAGGATTCTTTAGGTATGCCTCGATGGTCTGTGCGGGAATATTGTGAGTTGGTCTTACCAAATTGGGACAGGGCAAATAAATAACTTTAAAAATCCATTGCACTGGCTAGTCATGTTGACGAGCTCCCCCCATAGCCCTTGATTGACGTCTCAGGGGAATATCTCGTTTTAATTTTATTTATCATTTGCTTTGTTATTTTGAGCATTTGATTTGCGATTTGAAATGTCGGTTTGAGCATTTGATATTATTGTTTGAGATGGTTTAAATAATTGATTTATCATTTGGATGTTGGGTAACACTTTAAAATAAGGTTTCATTAGTTAACATTAGTTAACTACTTTAGTTTACCTGAATTAAGAATTAACAATACTTCTACAGCATTTATTAATCTTAGTTTATGTTAATTTCAACATTTACTAATACTTTATTAAAATCAAAAGTTGAATGAACATGAACAAACGATGAACAGCTGTATTTTATTTACTAACAAAGATTTTAAAAAAGAATAAATACTACAACAAATGTATTGCTCATTTTTAGTTCATCTTAGTTAATACATTAATTAATGATGCTTAACATTAACATAAACAGCTTTCTTAACATATGAGACCTTATTGTAAATTGTTACCAGACATTGAAATGTACATTTAATTATGACAGGATTATACTGGATTGATAATGAAATATACACAAAATATTTCATTTTATTTTATAAAATATATAGTTGATGCTTCATTATGTGAGGAAATTAAATTGCATTTAACATTTTGACATCAAATTAACCTCATGTTGAGTAGCCTACTTCTGATTTTGGAATTTCTTTAGCAATCAAGTTTTGGTTGTACCTATTCCGTCGTCTATTTCTCTGTGTGTCTTTCTCTAATTTTAATCAGATTTTTTTTTTTTTCAGTTCCTTTTCCAGCAGATGGGGATGGTTGTGTGCTTTGTCAAGATCCATATCCGGCCGTACATGGATGATATCTTCACACTAATCCGGGTGAGAGATTCATTCACACATTTTCCCACTGAAACAAAATTTTAGGCCTCAAAATTGTGCACTTAATTAGGGATGCACTGTTCAGTACCGGTATCGATATCGGGCCCAATACTGCGCTCATGTACTTGTACTCGTACTCATTAAAATGCTCCAATACCAAAAACCGATACCACACAGTATGTGCAGAGTACAGTGTTGTGTCCAGACAAAGAAACACAGACAACTGAACAAACCGAGATGAGAGAGAGAGAGAGAGAGAGAGAGAGAGAGAGAGAGAGAGAGAGAGAGAGAGAGAGAGAGAGAGAGAGAGAGAGAGAGAGAGAGAGAGAGAGAGAGAGAGAGAGAGAGAGAGAGAGAGAGAGAGAGAGAGAGAGAGAGAGAGAGAGAGAGAGAGAGAGAGAGAGAGAGAGAGAGAGAGAGAACTTCTGTTGGATACGCTTGATTGCTGATTGCTCACTCAGCACACGTGTCAGTTGGATTAAAACTAAATTGGACATGTAAAGTAAAAACTGTTACGTGATTTTTGTATAACGTTATTACAGGAAAATATGTGCTGTATGAAATATGATACAGTGAACAGAAGAGTTTAACAGGGACACATTTTAGAGCGTATTATTGTCTCCCGGTAGCCAGAAATGACTGAGCTACTGCAAGATTTTTACATCAAAACACATTCTAATTTAGAAGAAACAAGCTATTTTCTATCCTGTTTTTGAGCCACTCTTTCGAACACTCCGTTTTGATAGGTGTGCGCATTCAAGACTTGGAAGTAAACGCCTACTGCTGTGATTGGGTAATAGTTTTGCATATTAAAATCATTTTCAACATCCCTATTCCCTACCATTACAGGTGGAATTGTTTTGGAAACTTCTGATTTAAAAAAATAGTTACATAGTTGAAAAATTTGCCAACAAAGTGCACATGACATGCGCAAATCGGTGGGCGGGGCTAAAGAGGAAATGATGTAGAAGTAGGCATTGATCTTCTTCTGCAGAGGCAGTCTTTCGTTGCACTATGATGTAATAATGTGACAAAATCAGAAGCAAGTCGTTTTCTGAGCTAGGTTTCCTTAAAAGCTGTGTTTGGACTAACAAGACAGTTTAGAGTTCTGTAACCTACAGGATATTTTTAATAGTACAATGACCTCTTAAATGTCAAAAGATCAGAGAAAATTTCTCAATTCATGATCCCTTTAAAAGTGTTGAGCACTATATTCTCTCACCAGTGCTTATGTCACCAATCTGTTGCGTTCAGTAACGTGAACTCTTGAATTTGCATATATCGTGTGAATTTAAGATCGGATTTGTATTCTTTTTGTGGAGACATTTATGTGGAAAAGTGTAAATGAAACCATTTTAGCTGTTTTAACTTATTAGTAAAAACACATTAAGTGACAAGTGTCAATAGGCCCCTAGAGTCTTTGACACTTTGTCCTTTTGTGGCTGTCTTTAGTACTCAACAAGTAGAGAATATTGGGAGCTTTATGAAGTACCTCATTCACTCTTTCCACTCGCATAATCACAACTCCCAATTCCACATTTTTTTCACTGTTGAACTTGCAATGCCACAGTACAAAAAATATTTATTTATTAATTTGCTAGTTATTCGTTTATTTATTTTAATTTGTTTGTGAATTTTTTAACTGTGTGTAATGAGAGAGAAAAACTGTGCTGCGAAAAAACAATATTAATATATGCGGTAATATACTGACAACACAAATTTCTATTAAGTTGCTTTATTACAAGAATGCTAAAAGGAACATATAGCTCAATGTTTTGCGAATTTATCACTTGATTCTTTTTTTAATTAACCGGTTTAACTGATTGGAGGCAGAATCAAAGCAGTCTGAATCATGAACTAGATTAGTTGGACAGCTAAATCGACTTGCAAAATGCAATTAACCAAGAATCAGTGGTGTGAATACTGTCTAGACTGAGTTATACAGTTCTGGAGTTTTATTTGTTTGTGTAAATAGTATTTTATTATTAAAAAAACAAAATATATTTCATAACATAACATACAACTTGGGGGAGATGTTGGCCCCCACTGCAAAAACAAACTCATGTAGGGAACACTGGGATATGGTGTTTTCTCTTCTACAGGAATACTGGACTCCAAACAATCCCATGCAGAACACCATTATTTTGCTGATTGAGCAGATAGTGGTGGCTCTAGGTGGAGAATTCAAACTCTACCTGCCACAACTCATCCCACATATGCTGCGAGTCTTCATGCACGACAACAGCCCTGGACGTAGCGTCACCATTAAGGTAAATGCATACACTGATATGAGTGTTAAAGTAGCAATGCTTCTTACTAGGTTTGGGGAATAATTGATTTACCAATGCATCAAAAATGTTCTAGATTGATACACATAGTATTGTTACAACTGCATATAAGCCTACATGTTTTTTTTTTTTTTTTTTTTTTTACATATTTTATATTAACATTATGTGAAGTTCTGTTCTGTTTTCCATCAATATCATGCATATTTATGCACAATTTTCTTAAATCAGGGTTTAAATTCCATGGGAGCAATTGAGTTTTGTCATATAGCAAAGTGGTGCACACTTCTTGCGTAGTCACAGTTTCAGAGGTGACTTTCTATTTTCTTTTCAAAATCAGTGTTCCTTTTCGAATAGGAACTTTGCCACTGCTTCATGCATTGACACTATGGGAACACTTCTGTGTGAACCAGTGTCTGAAGCAAGTGTATACACGCGGCAAGTCAATTGTGAGCGTATGGCGTGATGACATGGCACAGCGCGTCACTGAAGCCATAAATAGATGCCTGAAATGCACGTCATCAGCTTCTTTGTCTTCAGGAGCCACATGTCTGTTCAGCGTGTGTTTAAGAATATGATTGTTAAGTGTGTGTGTTTGGACTAAGAATAGGAGTTAGTCTGTAAAATGTCAGGAAATCAATTTAGGAGATGTGACGCCGTGCCCCCGCTTCGGTCACATTCTTCGCCTCTAGGAGTTAAGACTCCACTAGAACGTCTCAGGTTGCATATTGTCCTTCAGACTATTAAAATCTGATGACGTGCATTTCACGTAATTTACGTCATGCAGTTATATGGTCTTGGGAGTCGGGAGTTTATCACACTGAGCATCTACTAGGGGTGCAACGGATCGCAGTTGATCTGTGATCCATACGGATCAGGCCTTACCGTTCGGCACGCATGTGATTCGCGGATTAACTGCTAAGTTTAACCATCATAGAGTGTAAGTTTATCATTTGGACGTGTTTTGTCTTGGCAATTTACATATTCAAACTATTTTAGTGTCTCATTTTTAAAAGCAGAAATTTGTTCTGTGAGCCCCCTATGCCTGTCCATAAGAAGTCAAACAGTGTTGCCAGATTAGACCGAGAGTAAAACTAAAGCACTTCTCCTCACCCAGGCAGATGAAGAAAACAGTGCAGCGTTTAAAGATCATTTCTGTTGATTGATATAACAGAGTTTACTGGTATTTTAGTTCTGATGTGTGAAATGGTATTTTAACAGTAAAAAGATGGAATGCTGCTGCTTGTCTAAACACATTTATGGATTTACCTAAAAAGTCAATATGGATATTTTATGGTATTTTATGGTAATTTAATGTGTGTAAGCACTCTACGTCTGCTGTCTGTGCCACCTGTTTCACATTATTTCAATATGTGCTGAGTTCACCTTCGGGTGTCGGATGATCTCATCTAAACCTTGTGATCTAAACCTTGCGGTCCTCTGACGACCAGCAAACCTTCCCCTCTGTCTGTATTTAGGTAATCTGATAACCTGTATTTCAGAACAGTTTAGGAGGCATCATTTTTGTATTCACAGACTAGTGAATATCCACAGACTAAACGGTATATTTAAATATATATAAATGTATAATAGTGTTTGTCTTTCTGTTATTTATAATATCTTTCTCATATACCATCGTCATTCTGTACATTAGCATTTATTTCATGTAAAGAAGTCTTGAAATATCTAATAAATATTTTTACTCAATGAACATTGCAAACTTCTGCTAATCCAGCTGTTAGATTCTCTGAAGTGTGCATATTGTACAAAAGTATGTGTACTCTGCGTGACAGTCCATCTGTGTGAATTCAGTGGGGTCAGGAGAGTTCTGGCAAAACTTTAAAATCTTGATTTCAAACTATGTTGCTCTATATCCAATTTGCCTTTGTCATCATAATCATTCACTGTGTACTGTTTGTAAAATTAGTTTTATTTTTTTCTCTCCAGAAAATGAGATTACAATCTACTTTTTGAAATTCATGTTTTTAACGGTTCTTTTATTTATATATTTAAAAAAAAAATACAATTACAAGATCAAGAAGTTGCTGTCTAAAGAAGTTGAAATTACATTTTTATATTGTTTCATTTACAAATGATTTATTTCTAATTGAGTAAATGTTATTTAAAATAAATATAAATATCATTGCAGCATGTGTTATTTACTCTCTATAATTAAATAGTATATTTATATCGGCTCAAAGAGATTGGAATGTCAAGATTTCAGTATCTCCACCAGAAACTGTACATTGGTTGACCACCATCACAGATGAATTCGATTATAGATGAAGTGTGATGTGACTAGCAGATGTACAGTACTAGATAATCATTTTATACTAAAATGATTATGCAGACAATGCTTCAGACTCATGTATTCCAGACATGTAATATAAATAAATAAATAGATACATGCATGCGTACATACATTCATACATGCATATAATCCCCCTTCACATTTTAAAAAGTCAATGAATATCAGAGCTTCCCAGAGCTCCTTCATCATTAGACATGTTCTCCGGCAGTCTTCAGCTCCTGACAGATGTGTGTTGCTCCAGGCCAAACCCACAAATCCCACTCAAGTAATTCAGTAATTCCTATATCCACATGAGTCTTCTCTCTGCGCGCCTGTAGAGCCCATAACTACCGTCTGCATCACTGGGAGCAGTGAGGTCACCCTAAAGGAGCTCTTAAACTGCCTACCAGTTGTTATGGGCCGAATAAGAAAACAAAAGCTCAATCAGTCATGTGAGCTGCGCTGGCAAGATTTTGACCTTGTGAGGGACAATATTTTGATTTTAAAAAAAAGGGTTTATTCTAAAGATGGCCCCTTTATAGCCATTTCTCTGGAAAAGTATCCTCAAGTCACATTTCATATTAATATGGAACAATTATAATAATTTTTTTTTGTAAATTAAGTCTGTTTTTAAGTACTGGTTTGTAGCGTCCAGTCACAAAATGAGGTAAGCTTGTTAGAAGTTGTGTGACGGAGAACTGACCTTCCACTAAACCCTTACTCACTGTAGTCACTGTTTCTAATGCTGTTAAGTTTTCCTATTAGCACTTGTTCGCTTTCTTGTGTTCCTCATTTGTGGATAAGATAAAGAAATTTGTGATTAGTGGTTTGCTATAGGGTTAAAACAAATGCTTTAATGTGTTCATTGCGATGTAGATGACTCTTAATAATTGTGATTATTTTTTCAATAATTTTTAAAACAAATTCATGAGCGGATATACATAATGGATTTCTATATCATGGCTTACTGTGTGCCAAGTGCTATATGCAGCTCTGATGTATTTAACCGTTTTTTTCCAGAGATGTACTGTTTTTCTTGATGCACCACCAGTTTCACAGTTTTCAGGCAGTTTTCTTCCTTCTGTGTCCTAGCTGCTCATGGCCATCCAGCTGTTTGGAGCTAACCTGGACGACTACCTCCACCTTCTGCTGCCTCCTGTAGTTAAACTGTTCGATGCCCCCGATGTCCCCCTGCAGGCCCGCAAGTCAGTATGAAAATCTTCTGCTCTGGTCAAGCTCCATAAGAAATCACTTTTCTTTTCAAACAAGTGTTATTCAAACCAGTGAAGTAGTGAAAGTAAACATAAATTGTGTGTTGCTACAGTAGTTGGTTTGAAATGTGGAAAACTGTTGTGTTTGTTTTACTTAATTTGCTATACTATCTAAAGTCTCAACTTCAGGTCAACATGAACCACTATTTGCAACCCATGTTATTACTGTGATATGAAATGTTTGCAAGTAAAACAGAATATATTAAATTCAAAAATGTAGGGCGACTAGGCTTGATTTTAATTATTAGGGAATTGGTGTGATGAAAAAAAAAAAGAAGCTTACCAGATTGGAGCCACACCTGAATTAAATAGTTAATTAAATAATAATTAAGAAATGCCTAAGTAGTTATTTTGCTCTGTGTACATTAGTGGGGAAAAAAATGACATTTTTTTTAGGGATTAAAAAAAAATATTATAATGTACACCAGGGATGGGCAACTTTGGTCCTGGAGGGCCACTGTCCTACAGAGTTTAGCTTCAACCCTAATCAAACACACCTGAACAAGCCAATCAAGGTCTTCAGAATTACTAGAAAGTTGCAGGCAGGTGATTTTTTTCAGGGTTGGAGCTAAACTCTGTAGGACAGTGGCCCTCCAGGACCGACGTTGCCCATCCCTGATGTACACTGATAAACAATGAGATCAAGAACATATATTAAAGTAAATGTGTTTAATTTTGATTTCATGTTGACTTAAATGTGGGCATAGGTCATTTGAGGTAGTGCGAGTGTTTTGGCAGCAGTGGTAAGGACGAATGTGAATCGGGTAACCCCAGTCTATGAATACAGGATCACATTAACAAAGTGGCTTTGGCCAGCTTTTCCTCTGCTATTACTCTCAGTGAAGCGTTTTTTTTACAGACTTTTTTTTTTTTTACAGAATCTGTATTGTTTTACTGAATAAGTAATGGGCTGAGTTTAAGAAAGAATTTTGAAGAGAAAGGTAGACGGATCTTATTTTATTAATGTGCTTGATTTTGTTGGCTGCACCACAGTGCGGGTGTGTTGGTAGGGCTTTCTATATTTTTATATTTGGAAACTCGGTTTTAAAACCTCAAACAATTAACTAGATCGTGTCTCCTTTACTGATACAAATATTTTTTTAAAAGCTATTCGGATGCCAATGGCAATATACAGAGCAGGGTGGCCAAATGAAATTATATGTAATATAATTTAAAAAAGCAAATATGTGCACATTTGCTGCAATGGTGCTCTTCTGTCCTTTCCCCCCCCCCCTCCCTTTTTCTTCTTCATCGGAATTGTACGAAACTTGGTAAAGGTATTGGCACTTGCTATGTGAACACAAAAACAATCGTGGACATGATTCAAACAGGTTAATTGGTCCTGAAAAAAATAGTCACACTTATGCTCCTCGCGGTCAATTTTTTGACCACATTAGAAATGAATGGGAGACAAATTTCATTTAGTGAAAACTTTTGGTACTGTGGCCAAACAAAATCTTACTGAAAGCTCTTTTTTTTTTTAGATATCAGGCTCTAATTTTTAACACAACTTGTTTGATTTGATTTTCTCACAGTTTTAGAGTAAAACATGTTTTTGAAAATATACAGGTCCTTCTCAAAAAATTAGCATATTGTAATAAAGTTCATTATTTTCCATAATGTAATGATAAAAATTAAACTTTCATATATTTTAGATTCATTGCACACCAACTGAAATATTTCAGGTCTTTTATTGTTTTAATACTGATGATTTTGGCGTACAGCTCATGAAAACCCAAAATTCCTGTCTCAAAAAATTTGCATATTTTATCCGACCAATAAAAGAAGTGTTTTTAATACAAAAAAAAAAAAAGTCAACCTTCAAATAATTATGTTCAGTTATGCACTCAATAGTCAATACTTGGTCGGGAATCCTTTTGCAGAAATGACTTCAATGCGGCGTGGCATGGAGGCAATCAGCCTGTGGCACTGCTGAGGTGTTATGGAGGCCCAGGATGCTTCGATAGCGGCCTTAAGCTCATCCAGAGTGTTGGGTCTTGCGTCTCTCAACTTTCTCTTCACAATATCCCACAGATTCTCTATGGGGTTCAGGTCAGGAGAGCTGGCAGGCCAATTGAGCACAGTAATACCATGGTCAGTAAATCATTTACCAGTGGTTTTGGCACTGTGAGCAGGTGCCAGGTCGTGCTGAAAAATGAAATCTTCATCTCCATAAAGCTTTTCAGCAGATGGAAGCATGAAGTGCTCCAAAATCTCCTGATAGCTAGCTGCATTGACCCTGCCCTTGTTAAAACACAGTGCACCAACACCAGCAGCTGACATGGCACCCCAGACCATCACTGACTGTGGGTACTTGACACTGGACTTCAGGCATTTTGGCATTTCCTTCTCCCCAGTCTTCCTCCAGACTCTGGCACCTTGATTTCCGAATGACATGCAAAACTGAGCAACAGTCCAGTGCTGCTTCTCTGTAGCCCAGGTCAGGCGCTTCTGCCGCTGTTTCTGGTTCAAAAGTGGCTTGACCTGGGGAATGCGGCACCTGTAGCCCATTTCCTGCACACGCCTGTGCACGGTGGCTCTGGATGTTTCTACTCCAGACTCAGTCCACTGCTTCCGCAGGTCCCCCAAGGTCTGGAATCGGTCCTTCTCCACAATCTTCCTCAGGGTCCGGTCACCTCTTCTCGTTGTGCAGCGTTTTTTGCCACACTTTTTCCTTCCCACAGACTTCCCACTGAGGTGCCTTGATACAGCACTCTGGGAACAGCCTATTTGTTCAGAAATTTCTTTCTGTCTTACCCTCTTGCTTGAGGGTGTCAATGATGGCCTTCTGGACAGCAGTCAGGTCGGCAGTCTTACCCATGATTGCGGTTTTGAGTAATGAAACAGGCTGGGAGTTTTTAAAAGCCTCAGGAATCTTTTGCAGGTGTTTAGAGTTAATTAGTTGATTCAGATGATTAGGTTAATAGCTCGTTTAGAGACCCTTTTCATGATATGCTAATTTTTTGAGACAGGAATTTTGGGTTTTCATGAGCTGTATGCCAAAATCATCAGTATTAAAACAATAAAAGACCTGAAATATTTCAGTTGGTGTGCAATGAATCTAAAATATATGAAAGTTAAATTTTTATCATTACATTATAGAAAATAATGAACTTTATCACAATATGCAAATTTTTTGAGAAGGACCTGTATATTTCATATAAAAATTTAAAATACTATTTTTGATAACAATTTTTCATAACAATAAACAAAATTCTGTAACTTTTGTTAAGTTCATCTGCCAAGTGTCGTCTTTGAAAAGAGATCAAACTTAAGTCTGTACTGTAAAGCATTCAAGATTTATGACAGTTTAAGTTGGAAATTTAATTTTCAGGTCTATGCTTAGAAAGTGAATAAATGGATTATAAATATAATTTAGTACCATAAACATATAAATAAAAAACATTATCGGACAAAAATATAGAACATTATTTTCATTGAAATAAAAAAATAATTTCGGTCATTTTTGACCAATACGTGAAGAGGGTTAAACACTTATTTTTGTCATTTGACTTTATTATTATTATTATTATTATTTTATTTTTATTTTTTTATAAAAATTTCTGAACAAGATTGTTGGTAAATTTTGAAACCAACGTTTGGTGGAATGTTCACTTCTGTAAATCAGCCAAGACAATATGGTTTCTGCTACCAATATTTTTAAAATGTCTAAATACTGGCCGATATATCAGTCTATTACTTGTTATTTTACAATTTATTAACAAAATGTGACAAAATGCCAATAAATGTTTCAATGAACGTTTGGTTGTTTTATTTTTGGTGTTTAGGGTTGCCTTGGAGACTTTAGATCGCCTGACTGAGTCTTTAGACTTCACGGATTATGCTTCCAGAATTATTCACCCCATTGTGCGCGCACTCGACGTTACTCCAGAGCTGCGGAGCACCTCCATGGACACGCTGTCCTCACTAGTCTTTCAGCTTGGCAAAAAGGTACAATCTTAAAGCCTAGTTCAAGTCTAGGGAGTGGATCTGTAATGCTGTCCTCATCGTTCGGAAATAAACTATTAAATTACCATAATTCTCATAGTTATATGTCATTAACTGATCTTCTGAAGTAGCCTTCTAATTATTCCCTAGTGTCTCGCTAATGCACAAAGACGTTTTCAATCAGAGAGAGGGATGAGGTCATTGCTTTAACCATTCCTCTTAAAATCCTTTTAAAATTACCAGTCAACATGTGGCCACCATGAGCACCAGACACAAGTTCTGATTCCTTTGATCACTGCTGGCCACAATCCTCAGTTTCCTGTGTTAGAGGAACAACACTTTATTTGTGTACTTCCTAGTTGATGGGGTTTAGTCACATGTATACACATGTGCACTCCCAATACTCAAAAGCTTTTTAGTCTAAATAAATCCAGTATGCTTTTCCTCCTCTTCATGTGAGAAGTACTGCTACCAAGTTGATGCTAAAATAAAAAGAAGTAACAATACAAATATTTCTACAATGCTAGTACTGAGTACAATGACTTGATTCAGTACACATGTGGTACTTCTTTTTTTCTTTGTTTTTAGTTTTTTTTACTGGCTGTAAACTTGTCTTGAATAATTATTTAAAAACATGAAGCAGTATTAACTTAATTGAGAAATACTTGAAGGCTTTGTAATTGTTTTAATTTCATTTGTTAATATTTATATTAATATTGAACTTTTTAAATAAATTAGTATGTTTAATAGCATAATAGTTTTTTGCTGTGTTGACATGAATATTAGTATTAGTACAAAATTTTTTTTTTTTCTGCATATTTCTTTCACAGTACCAGATCTTCATTCCTATGGTTAATAAAGTGATGTTGAAACATCGCATCAATCACCAGCGCTACGATGTGCTCATCTGTCGAATTGTCAAGGTCAGCATCCTACCCTCTCCACGTCTGTGGATATAATGTTTCTTTGCAAAAGAACATTAAAAAAATTCTACATAAACTAGGTCCCTGATGACTATTCAGTCACGTTCTTGTTAGAAGAACTTGTCTGAAACAAACCAGCTCGTGTGTTCTGATGGAGAAGCCTGCCTCCATTTCCTAAATTTGGCCCCCTGTGTGAACCACCACTCATTCTTTGCTAGTGAACCCAGACTTCCTGTTCCAGCACGTGGCCTCTTGGAATCCATATCTAATCTTGTCTTTGGCTTTGAGATGTATGGTTTTTCCTACTGGCATAGAATTACCAACACGGAATGCTGGTGTAAAAGAAAGGTTCTTGCCCCTCTTTCAAGAAGAAGTGTTTAATGAAAGGAACAATTGAAGAAAGGCCGTTAAATTATTAGAAAATGATACACACCCGAGGGGGAAATAGTCAATTATTCAGCTTATACTATGCCTACCACACTTTAAGGCATTGTTCAGATGTTTTATTTCAAGACATTTGTTAGGTTTTTGTCCATAAAACGCTTTTGTGTGTTAGTCTAATTACTTATGCATCTCATTTCAAGCCTCCATTGCTAATTCCAAAACATAATTTTAGAGCTAGTAATGGAGGCTTAATCTATTAATATGCAGAATAATGCAGTTATTAGAGAGAGAGAGATTAAGTGTGTGTGAATTACCTCAGTCTGTGCAGATCTTAACAGTGTTCAGCAGCAGCGTCTCTACTAATTGCAAAGCTGTAAGTCTTCATGTAGCTTTTCAGTTGAGAAACTTTTTTTTTTTTTTTTTTGATAAAGTCCCGGGGCAGAGCTGACACAAAGTATATGTGTTAGTTTTTGTCGTTATTGTCTTATTTGTTATTTATTTGCTTTTATTGGGTTTTGGTTCTTTTTGCTGTTGTAGGCTGTAAAGAACTTTGAAATACTTTGAAATTTGGCGAAGTGAAATGGAACTGTAATGCGGTCAAGCCCTTCCGGGAACTACTTTAGCCGTGTGTTTCCAGGAAAATAATCGCACACCTTAGAATGTTCGTCAGCCAATCAGAGTCAAGCATTCAACAGCCCCGCAGTATAATTACAAATATATTTCTGTCTCCTTTTGCCAACAAAACCTAAATAGTTGGTGTCCCATTATTTTTTTAAAGCATAAAGGCACAGATTTGATTATAGAGATGCTGATTTGATGCTATTCATATGTTTGAAATGTTTGATGTGTAAAATCAGTATTACATGAAAATGTTTGTTT
Source organism: Rhinichthys klamathensis goyatoka (assembly GCF_029890125.1). NCBI lineage: Eukaryota > Metazoa > Chordata > Actinopteri > Cypriniformes > Leuciscidae > Rhinichthys > Rhinichthys klamathensis. Next base: position 7,923,157 of record NW_026606587.1, on the reverse strand, counting down.
GCTGTCGAATGTATTTTATTTTATTTTTGTAACTTTTTTTTAAAGGGGGAAATTGAATGAAAGCGTTTTATTTTTATTTATTTTTATTTTTTTATGCATGTTGCTAGTAAATGATCACACAAATCAGTGGTCAGTAGACGTTTTGTTAAAAAATGAACATTTTACACTATATTTAGAGTTTCAAGACCTACATGTCCCTTATCTGTGGAAAGTTTTGGGCATTTAGGTTTTTTCAAGCTGACACAAATGTAGATTTGTGTGTGTGTGTTTGATTTGTCTTTGCTGACCTGTGTGCCTCTTTCTCAGGGCTATACTTTGGCGGAAGAGGAAGAGGACCCTTTAATATTTCAGCATAGACAATTACGTGCTAATCAAAGCGACACTCTGGTTAGTAACCCGGTCGAATCAGGACCCATGAAGAAATTGCACGTCAGCACAACTGCTCTGCAGAAGGTTTGTAGAATTATGTGTTAATATTTGCATGTGCCATTAATAGATTGGTATTAATGTAGATATTGAAGCAGACCAGTCTATTAATATCAGACATTCTGATCTCAATAAAATCAACTTCGGCTCTACTGTTGGAAATCTGATTATATCTAGTTTATAATGTCCTCATTCACATTTTTTTTTTTTTACTTTTTTTTAAACATAATGGTATTGTTTGTGGTGTATTGGTTGAATGAGTGCTCATTTATCACATATTGAATTGATGAAATTGAATCACACTGTCTTTCATAAAATAAATTTGACTTGTTCCTAAGTTTGTAAAGAATGGGAAACTGTTTACACTTGGAGGAAATGATTCCCCTTAAAGGCATGCCCAGTATATTCATTGAACTCCTTTTTTGTATTTTGTATGGTTTGAAACATAGCTACATCTGTCTTCAACACCACACTTGATCGTCTTTTTCAGACAGAGATTTTTGATGTGTCTTTCGGGGGACAGTGTTGAAGGGATTGTCTGTTCTCTCTGATTCATGAACTCATCATAATCATTTACATGTGTTGCCTGAGTTGCCTGATCTTCTCCACCATTACCTTCATTATTCAGTTTTCTGTTGCCTAAATGTTGAACATTCACCCATGGATGGACTTTAGTGTCTTGGCTTTTAGTCTTAATACATCCTTACTGAATAAAAGTACGTATTTCCTTAATTTATTTCCAAAAAAAAAAAAAAAAAAAAATTATAACATCCCCTTTGAACGGTAGTGTATAAAGTTACAAAAGGTTTCTATTTCAGATAAATGCTGTTCTTTTGAATTTTCTATTAATCAAAGAATTCTGGAAAAAACTGTTTTCTACATTGATAATAATAATAAATGTTTCTTGAGCAGCAAATCAGCATTTTAGAATGATTACTGAAGGATCATGTGACACTGAAGACTGAGTAATGATGCTGAAATTTCGGCCTTGCCATCACAGGAATAAATAGCATTGTAAAATATACTCAAATAGAAAAGTTATTTTAAATTGTACAAAAATTTCACAATATTACTGCTTTAGCTGTATTTTGGATCAAATAAATGCAGCCTTGGTGAGCATAAGATACTATACTGTGTATATATATATATATATATATATATATATATATATATATATATTAGTATATGCGTTTGTGTGTGTGAATGAGATCTGTGTATTTTAAATCTTATATATGTACAATTACCTTTAAGACATGCTAACATCAAACTATTGTAATCAATTGTGAGTCAAATCTCCCCTGCACTTTATGTCAACAGCCCCATTTTGTGTTGAAGTTGGAGTCTATATAGAGCATTTCAAATCAGTCACATATGCAGTTCCAGAAGGCAGCTCTCTATGTAGGCTTTGAGGCAGATAGCTAGAACAGAGCTCTAGTGGTTCTTTTATCTGTTTATTAGTCCTGTTTCTGCTATGTGCAGGCTTGGGGTGCAGCCAGAAAGGTGTCCAAAGATGACTGGCTGGAGTGGTTAAGACGTCTCAGTGTGGTCTTGCTAAAAGAATCATCCTCACCTGCCCTGCGCTCCTGCTGGTCTCTGGCGCAGACATATATACCACTCGCCAGGTAAACCTTCCCTCCTCTGTCTCTGTTCTTCTGTTAAATTAACATTTCAGAAACCCATTATTTTTGTAGAATTTTTCTGTGATTGGCAACATTTTCAGTAGCCTTAATTCTGTGAGTACGGTCTCTTTCGGCAAGAACCGCTAACTTGGACAGGAATGGGCTGTTTGGGACAATTAAATCTGTAATCATACCTGCAGTGATAGGTTGACAATGTGACAACAGAGTGCCATCTCATTCAAATAGCAGCACAACCATCTTTGCTATATGTTGTTTGGACAATACCACAGAAAAAAACCTATGTAGACTATTGTATGGACATAACCCTGCACAATTATCAAAGCCTGTGTGTACATTTTCTCTTTTCTGTAGGGATCTTTTTAATGCTGCATTTTTATCCTGCTGGTCAGAGCTGAGTGAAGACCAGCAGGATGAACTGATACGCAGTATTGAGCTGGCTCTGACTTCTCAGGATATTGCTGAGGTCACACAGACGCTGCTCAATCTTGCAGAATTCATGGAGCACAGTGATAAGGTCAGTAAAGAAGTCTATTGTCTCTAGACATTTGACATTAGGCATAATGTCTGATCCACATCGTACGTTTGGTCAAATAACTAACCTTACAAGCCAAGAGAGTAAAGGCTTTTTAACCCTCTGGGGTCTGAGGTGTTTTCAGGGTCCTGAAGGTGTTCTGACAAGCTCTGACATTTGTGTTTATTTCTGATACTTGTGACATTTTCATTAGGGATGTCCCGATCCGATCACGCGATCGGAATCGGACGTTACCTCCCGATCAGGACTCGGATATATGTAAATTAGGGGTGTAACGGTATTCGTAATTATTGAACCGTTTCGGTACGAGGCTTCCGGTTCGGTACGCATACAAACCGAACGATTCCTAGGACCATTTTTCCTGCAGACAAAATCCGCGCTGGCGCGATCACCACAACGTTGCGCAACATCAAATGGCAAACGTAATGAAAGAGGAACGAAACTGCGCTACTCATTATATTGTGCTTCACGGACTGTTTATCAGTTCGGACCAGCAACATCTGTGCAGCGCGAGCCGATCTTGATCAAGCGACACTGTTACTACACAGCGCTAAGAGATCCAGTAAAGAAAACATTTGAATTCGCCACTGATGTATAATAACATTGCTGCAAGATCTAGTGAGAAGCATTCACATTTCTCCGTTATTAACTGTAGATCTCAGCGCTGACGTGGGAACCAGGAGAAACATGTGCCGTGAATGAACATGGATTTAATGTTGCACTTCAAAACTCAAATATTATATAAATATATATTTAAATGTTATTTTTAATGTGATTACCAAAACATTATTTGTTCATCCTTCAAAGATTACCCCCATTTATAAACCTGAAAGTTTCAAGATGTAGGAAAACTCAAACTTATTTAAAAATAGTTTTTCTTTTAATAAATAGGCAATTTCTCTGGCATTTCTTTCTTTTTGCTGTATTGCATCGAACCGCAAATTTTGTGAACTGTTACACCCCTAATGTATATATATATTCTCATTATTTTTTTATACACTTTAAAAACTTTTTTGTTTACATGCCTGCCGGGTATTTTAAGTTGAGGTGCTATTTGTTTTTATATTAGACTTTTTCTATATTTACTGTTGCACTAAAGTCCAAAAGTGAAGATTTTATGTTATTTATTACTTGATTGTTCAAGCTACCTCACAGAAGTGCTCTGTTTGTTAACAGAGTTGTTGAATGTTAAAATAAGGTGAATTAAATAAAAAATACTGTTTTTTCTCTCTTCTTTATTCTTTTTTTATGTATTATATAAGTATCGGATCGGGACTCGGTATCGGTAGATACTCAAAATCAAATGACTCGGACTCGGACTCGAGGGCAAAAAAACCTGATCGGGACATCCCTAATTTTCATGGCTAAAGTCTGATTACACTGTATTCAGCACAAACTCTGCTACAATAATATGTCAGCAGGATGTATGTAAAAGTTTGTAGTTTTAAGATAATGACGTTTATCATGACGTAATGACGTAATTGTCACTGAAATAAGGTCATGAAACCCATACTAATTATTTCTTCACAAGACTTTTGAAAATTGTATCACGTAGCCTAGAATATTTGCTCCAAAACTATGTAAAAATCATCCTGCCTACTCATTCAGATAAAACATTATAATGATTTAAAATTTGAAAGACATGTTTTGTGTAAGAAAGCTTTATGCGGGGAGGCGTTAACCATCCATTAATATATAGTGTTTCACTCCTGAGAAAGACAAAGACCCTTCCCTAATGGCCCTATACGGTGCTATCATCATGAGGAGCCTTGCACAAAGAATGAGGAGAGACTTAAAAAAGAATGGCTTTTAGATTGTTTGGATTTATTTACAACACAACATAATCCAAAGATACGCAACAAATGACAAAAAAAGCACATTATTGAACAGAGACAGATCTAAAGACAGAGACTTGAACAGTCACACACCTTTGTGCCATTGAAACATAGTACATAGCTGTCATTTCCAAGGTGTTTGATTTTTCACTTTACCATGTTCATGTACAGAGACTCATGTGAATGTTGAAGTCAGCAGGACTCATCAGTGGGGCATCTGGTCCCTGTATAAAAAAAATAAAAATAAAAAAACACCAGCTGTGAACATGCTGATTTCCAGAGAAACTATAGGGCTGCATGATTTTGGGAATACATTTTAGATATTTCTGGTTAAAATTGCTTTTTAAAATGTACAAAATGCACACACACACACATACATACACATCTCATTTCATAACATCATAACGAATGGAAACATTTGGAGTAAAAACATAAAGCCTAATGTTTGTCGCGTTTTCCTTTCAAACTGACTCAAACTCACAGCGCGTGCAGATAACATTTACTGAAGCGATCTAGCCGCTCCAAACTATTAAACATTATTGTTACCATATTATACATCTGGGGTTTGAGCAGATATCCACATTCACAGTATTTAACAGTAAACACGGGTCTAAACATTATAATATTCACCATGTTAGAGTAAACACTCGCAAGCCTACTTTTATCATGCTGTTTTATTATCGAACATAAAAATATCCTCGTGTGGTTCATGTATATACATTTAGCATTGAAAGGTTGCCTACCAGTCTAGTTCACATTTCAACATGTTTCTGTCTACATATAGATACACATACATGTACGACATTAGGCCTTTTTACTCCAATTTCATTTCATAACGTCCATTTTAGTCTGGCACCAGTTTAACATGTCTTACCTTAAAAATCTTCTCATCTTCAAATTGCGTTCTTCTAATTCTTCTGAGGTAAATCCAAGTGAAACAACACAGCACAAACACATCCAAACTCGATGAAAAGCAGAGAGGAGTAAGTTACTGAAGTCTAGTCTCCGATTCTTTGTTTTGAGGTGAAGAGGGCGTTAACAGCTCTGCGTTCCTCCGCGTGGATCATTTGCATCTGAACAGCTCTTGCGTGCGTGGGTGGGGTCACATTAGAGTTAATTAGGACGCGTTTGAGAAACTGTACATGTCGCTGCTTTCATACGGATTACTTAAACAGAGAATATTTGTTTTTGGTATGATTTACATCATTTAAAAATGGAGACTTAAAGCTTTGTAAAGACATAACTCTCACGTGTGGGTGGCAAGTATTTGCAGAGTTAAAGATAATTTTCTGTCGCGTTTCAGAATGAACTTCACATTGAGAGAGACGACAGAACGCGCTTATTTTATGAAAAACACAACATTTTGTTTTTATTATTAGTCTACACAAATAAAAGTAGACATTTAACAGTTTTGAATGATGTATAACACTTGCCTGTATCTCAACAATTATTTGAGTCTCTTTTGCACTGATAAGAAAAAAAGAGAGACAATCGCGCCGGCGTGATAGCCGACCCCAGGGGGTTAAAACATCTGAAAATAAGGCATAAATACAGCTTTTAAGTTTAGACACTTCTGTCCTGAAAAGAACATGCATTATCTTCATGCATTCAGTATCATTTCGCAAATGAAGGCTACTGTTTGAAGATTTTTCTTCATAGTGAAGAAAAAAACAAAACTAAATAATAATAATTTTAAAAAACTAAATTTGAAACTAAATGCCAGATGATTCTCAGGGTTCGTACAGTTATGAAAAACCTGGAAAAGTCATGGAATTTCAAAATAGCAATGTTCAGGCCTGGAAAAGTTTTGGCAAAATAAATAAAGCCAGAAAGTTTTGGGAAAGTCTTAGAAATTAGTTTAAAAATATTTATATAATAGAATATATGTTATAAGTGATAATGTTGGTTAAACAAACTACAACGTTCATTCAATCCATCTAACTGCCGCATTCCATCAGATTTCGTTTTGCAGCGTTGAGCATTATAACCAATCACACATGTTTCTGTTGAGCTTATGAATGTGAGGACCAATCAGAGGCATTCAGATTAGTCATCGCTGAAACGAAGAGTTTTGTTCAGTGCACGCTCTCTCTGACTGAATTCTGACTGAAAGAAATTGTGAATCCTCCCATCATAAATGATTTCCATTACACGAGAGTAGATGTTAAAACTTCATGCTGATTTGTACTCGGCTTTCGCCAAGATAAGCAAAACTAAGACGTAGCTTTACAGTAAACTATGCTTCTCCATCCATTTACGCTTCTTTCCATATGGTGGTGTGACTCCCCTTCTGTCCGGCGTTAACGGCTGCAGTGTACTTGGCGCGTCAGCACACGCGACGGCTGCAACTACAGGACCAGCACGACAACCGTCTGGATTGAGCCGAGTAGGGGACATCTCTAGGGTCTTTAAGTGGGCACCTTCCGTCCTCAGTGTTTCGTCGACTAGCCCACGACACCTCAAGAGGGCTCGACAGTGACTCTGGCGTCCCAGAGTCACCCCCCTCCGTCCCCCACTCAACTCAGCCCAGCTTACTGACCTCTACATCCCTCCTGCTGCTGAGACCTAACCACAATCTCACAAACTCTCCGCAACCCAACCATACGCGCCAACCCGTTTGACTAAGGCTGTCGAGCCCCACTGGTGCGTTAATATGCGGTTTCAGTGGCAACGGTTCCGTATGGCATACCACCTACCGCAAAACACAATATCTGCCCAACTACCCGTCATTCACGCAATATCCACAGGATCGTAAACCAGCAGACTCTTCAAGTTTTCAAGAATTCTACGAAACCGTAGCGTGCCGGCCTGTACACAGTCAGCTAGAATCTTTCCGTCTCAACCACAGCCAGTTGCTGCTCCTTTCTGCTGCTTCAGATAAGTTCTCTACTGTGCGACGCAACTCTTGGCCGCTGAATCCGACGTCTCTGAGGAACCGGGTTGTAGAGTGTGCCACAAAACCTCGACAACCCACTTCCACTGGGTAAACCTGGACTCTCCATCCTCGCTGTTCTGCTTCAGTGGCCAGATGAGCATACCGCAGTTTCTTCCTCTCATATGCCTCATCTACCGCATCCTCCCATGGCACTGTTAACTCTATCAGTTGAACAATGCGTGCTGATCCAGACCACAAAACAATATCTGGTCGTAGGTTAGTGGTGGCAATCTCAGGTGGAAAAATAAGCCGTTGATCAAGATCAGCCAGCATCTTCCACCTCCCTAGCAGCTTCCAGTTGTCCTGGGCGAGAATTGGTGTTAACACCTTTTCTTGGTGGTTGCTCGCCTGGGCGGAGGAATATTGTCTTCTGCGTGTAATGTTTTGCTAGAACAGGTGGCAACTTATTGGTCATACTACGCTTGCCTTCCAATGTTAAAGCCAAACATCGCAGTACTTGGTCATGGCGCCAAGTAAACCGACCTTGGCTAAGAGTGACCTTACATCCTGTCAAAATGTGCCTTACTGTGGCAGGTGATGAACACAAAGGACAAGAGGGATCCTCTCCTACCCAGAGGTTTAGGTTCTGCGGTGATGGGAGAACATCATATGTTGACCTAATAAGGAAACTGATCCTACTCTCTTCCATTGACCAAAGGTCTTGCCAGCCCATCTTGCGTTGTTCCACACTCTCCCATCTCATCCACTCTCCCTGCTTGGCCTGGGAAATGGCCTTTATACACCTCATCCTCTCCTCCTGCTTTCGCACCTCGTTGACTACCAGCTTCCTCCTTTGAGTTGGGCCTGCCTTGTGCCATTTAGGAGGAGCTAAACTGAGCCCAAAGCCCCCTCTTCCATGCTGTACCTGTCCCACGATATCCCCAATTTGAATTACTACAGATTTCTTTGCTGACCACTTTCTACCAGTTTTTAACACAGGGGCTGCCTCCCTTACACATTTGTCGCGTGACTCTACTAAGGTCATTTCCAGTCTGACCTTGGCACACTTAAACTCCTCGGTTAAAGCAGAGACTGGCAGCTGCAATATTCCTTTACTATAAAGTCCCACTCTGCTGAGACTGCGTGGAACTGCCAACCATTTCCTGATGTATGAACTTATCAACGCTTCCAGCTTATCCACTGTTGTCAAAGAAACGTCGTACATGGTCAGTGGCCACAGCAACCTCTGCAGTAGACCAAACTGAAAGGACCAGAGTTTTAGTTTGCCAGGTAGAGCACAGCTGTTTATGCTCTTCAACCCTTCCACTGCTTGTCGTCTAACTTCTCCCACAACAAAGTGCAGATTCGATGTAAGAGATTCATGTCGCAGTGTAGTCACCTTCTGTGATATTAACAGTAGTGTTTGTGAGAGTGCTTAAACTCGCGCTATACACCAAAGTTATGAACAGCCTCACGGTCAGTCACATTCTCTACTCCCTTTCTGTATACAGTTTATTCCAGTTAATATAGTTATTCCTCATGCTGACAAGATTATGTGAAGTCTTTGTTTTCTAATGTGTAAAAAGCATTTAAATAAATGGTTCGATGCTTAGATTGTTTTATCTGTGTAGCCAGAATATGATGTGCAGTTTCCCCAAACACAAAAACATTTTTATGTATTCTATTAATCGACATTAATAATCGTTATTACAATATCAAGAGCATTAATTGACAATAATGATCCTGTAATGAGTTCCTGATAATTTTATAATTTATGAGTAACATTAAACAATCTGTGTAAATAAACATTTATGCTATTTCAGATGCAGCTTCTGTTCCACCTTTGCAGTGTAAAGATGGCTTATGTTAATGATAAAACATTTATTGGTAGGAGTCTATATAGTATTCTGATTGATTTAAGTAATTGGTTAAATTTCAGCATTTGACATAAAAGACAACGCAGGTAATCATAAAAATTGCCTGGAACCTGGAAATCAATTGCAAGGGCCCCCTTAATGGAAATGTTCATTTCTGACCCTGGCATGGAGTAATGCCTGGCAGTTGCAGTTTGTACTTGGGTGTAAATTTCAGGGTTACTGGAGTCTTTTATTTACTTGTTTAACATTGTTGCATTCCATTGATGCATGTCAATTTATTGCTACATAGTGGAGTTCTGAGGGTCAGACAGTATTTTATTTAACCGTCTTACTTGTGTGTCAGTGTTTATTTTGTATTAAAGCTTGTCGTTAATAAGTTGAGATATGCTGTGATTTGAAATTTGAACATGGATTTTTTATTCTTATTTTGCATGTATACACAGACATTTCATGGAACGTTAGGTTATAATATTTCCCTCAAAAGTTTATTGGTAGAAATGTGAACGAACCCTAATTTATATATCCTATCCAGAGAGGTCATTCATGTTAATAAATATACATCTTTTTTTTTTACAGCACGAATCAAGCCTGAAAGGAGCACAATAGTTTGTTCTTCTCCTGTGCACTTGGGCGATTACATTTTTTTTCCATATTTAGAATGATCTCATTGTGTTGAAGTCTGAATGAATGGTACATTTGTTCAGTTTTATTCCAGCATTTTCAGGGCTAGATGCTCATTTTTGGCCTGTTTAATATGCTATTCCATTCAGTTCTTCTCTTCTATATCCAAAATCTTTCTTTTCTTTATTTTGTCAGGGCCCACTTCCTTTGAGAGATGACAATGGGATTGTTCTGCTGGGGGAGAGAGCTGCTAAATGTCGGGCCTACGCAAAGGCCCTGCACTACAAGGAACTTGAGTTTCAAAAGGGCCCTTCACCGCTCATTTTAGAATCTCTGATCAGGTAGGAAACTTAAAGTATATCCCAATTTGTCCTCCAAAGAAGTATTTCAGCGTTATGAAAGTTTATTTAAAAAAAAAAAAATTGTCAGTTCAGGGTTCACACGCTTCTTGAAAGTATTTATAAGTACTTAAATTTCTGATACATGGATTCAAGGACTGGATAGTATGTGAAAACCAACGTAGGTCCTTGAAAGTGAAATAAATTTGATAGAGTAGCATTGGTGCTATTACAAAAAGTATTTTTATATATATTTTTATAAAAGTTGTTTAAATCATAATTTTTACAGTCATTTTATGGTTTAGGATGTTACTATAAACCCTGTTCTCCCCCCTAACACGGTATTAATTTTATTTGTGCAGATCTTGAAAAAGGTCTTAAAAGCCTAAAAATCTATTTTAAGCCCTGTAGATACCCTGTACAGGTGATTAACAAATTATGTAGAATATTTTAACAATTAACTTTTAACTTTTTTTTGTGCAAAATTCATGTATATAATATTCTCTCTATATTTTAATGTTTTAATCATGTAATGATTCATAAAAAAGACCAGTGTGAAAAATGTTAAAAGCAAGAATAAGAAAGCTGTAAACTGCATCTCTCGTTCAAACTCTTGTACACTGTACTCTCTCCTCATTGAGTTTTTAAAAAGGTCATATGCCCCTTAAAATTGATTTATAATTTATACCTCAAAAATCATCTTTGATAATCAAAATGACATATTTAAAAGTTTATTCCTTGAAAAAAATTCTTTATGCCTTAAAATAGCGTGAATTTAACTCTTCACCCGTGCCTCATTTAGTATAAGCGGTTCTATGAATATACAAATTAGCCCCACCTCCACTCACTCACACCAGCTCAGAGATTCACTCGCTGACGATCGCACGTTGACGTGATTTGTCACAAGGTAGTTTGTGACGTCAGAAACACCAGCGATTTCAAACCGCATTTTTGAGACAACAGTTTTAAGGAGAAAATACTCAGCAATGGTGTTGACATGCATTTGTACATGGTTTGTCTTAAAGCACATTAAAAACACCACATATACATATAAAGACATATAGACATTTGATACTGTCCAGATTGGCAGTAACAAAACCACCTTTATTATCTTTGTTGTGCTTGATATAAAATTAAAGGTGCTTTGTTGCTGTTTTTTACTTAACTTTGTCCACCTTTGTCAAATAATGCGTCTCTGAATTGGTGGTAAGGCGTTTTCTCATGGAATTTCAAATACACTTTGAAGACTGAGCCAGTCCTCAGTCCTGGTACTGATTGAGTTCTGTCTTGGGTCCTTGGTGTTGTTTGGTCTTTTTTGTTTTGTCAGTATAATATTCTTTTGTGTGGCAGAATAAAGATGCTGAGCAATGCTGAGAACATTAGAGAAAAAGTCTAATTTGAAATAAGATGCAATGTTGTCTTTTGAAATTTACTTCTGGTTTTTATTGCCTAAGAAATATATCTGCAAGATTAATATACACCTCATAAGGGTCATAAGGGTCTGCAATGACATGAGGGTAATCAAATGGTTAATGGTTCCTTTTCAACTTTTGTGTCTTTAAACAAAATGTACTGTAAGTGGCAGTGCTCATTTGCATATTGCTCTGGTATATTTTATTTTTTTCTACGCATGATGATGATCAAATTTGCTTTGCATTTAAGTGTTAAATGGTGCTCTCTGTTGAACAAAATTTGTACGTTTACAAGCACATAGTTTCTGCTTGGCTGCTTCACAAAGGGACTCTTCTGTGGCAAACTCCTTAACTGAAAAACTTTTAAGAAATGTATTTTTTTAAAACTAGATTATATGCTTAGTTTTGATCAGTATTTTATTAAGAACTCAATTAATATAGTCAATTAAAAAAAAACTTAAGCTAGGGTTTCGTGCCAGGTCTTATATGACATGAAAAACGGCTTTGAGAAACGAAGTGTGTCAACCAGTTGGGCACAGGAAGTCCTCCAATGCACTGAAAGGTCATGTAAGGCCATACAGTTCTTGGAAGTGTAACCTTATCTGGACCTCACAAAATGCCCAGAGATTCTGCATCAGTTAAAATGATCATGTGGAATCTGCTCATGTTGACCCAGGTTTTGGGTATTAATGGCAAGGAATTAATGGATATATGTTTTAGTTTAATCGCTGTGGTGGTTTCTTCATGAGTTTTCACCCTTTACCTTTGCTGGTTGCTCATTATTAGCTTTTTGAATGTAATCTTTATGTATTTTTGTGTTTGCCCTTTGAAGGTTTATGGCCATGCTATCTGCATAACCAAAGTGCTTGCTCCATTTTATTTGGCCTGTTATAGTTGTGTGAACTGATCTTGACTAGGGATGGCCCGATACCGATACTGGCATCGGGGATCGGGCCGATACTGTCCTAATATACTCGTACTCGTACTCATAAAAATTCGCCGATACCACGCACCGATACCACGTACATTTTGCAAAACGAAACTGGCCGCCGCGAGTGCTTTGTCGAGGTGAACTGAGGCATAGGAAAGTATAATGTCGGCGGTTTGGGCTCATTTCAAGATAAGGGATGATGACAACAGCAAGGCAGACTGTGAGTTATGTTCAGCTAAGGTGTCGAGAGGAGGGAAAGAAAGTACATCGTTTAACACCAGCAATCTAATTAAACATCTGAAGACGCATCATAGATCTGATGGCCGAGCGCGCGCGCGGGCGGTAATGCACTCACTCTGTGTGTGCGGGTTACGGGAGAATAAAACGATTCGCGGGACTCCCGCAAACTAGAAATATCTATGAATAAAACATAAAAACTAAAAGATTTTTATTCATCTCTTGCAGAAAAGCAACAAGAACAACTACAACAAAATAGAAACGATTTACAGGCCAGAGTTTCTATTCATAACATGGTTACAGCGTTGAGCGATGTAGCCAATCACAGACATATGTGTTGATTTCTGGAACGCAATGGCCAATCAGAAGCATTTAAGATAGACTCCCCTCACTGCTCAAAACGGACTTTTTTGTTCAGTGCTGAATTCTGTATGCTGGCAAATCCTCTAATTATAACAAACAAAGTGTGGATATTATGAAAGATTGATTGTGCAGTCAGCTTCATTGATAATAACAGAGATGTGTGAGATCGCGATGAACTGTCAGCTTTTAGGATTTATTAAGGGAGCGCACTTTGCGCGCATTCAGTCATGCCAGACAATGCACGCAGTAGCCTGCTTGCTTTTATGTTAAATTAACAGTGGTTTGTGTGTTAATACATTTATTATTTTACTAATTTTTATTTATTTTTAGACTTGTTAAAACAAGCAGAGAAGAAAATAAAAACAGTCTTCTAACCTCTGTTCTAAAATAGTCGTCTTCTTTTCTGGGAGCCTATTACTTTTGCGGTAGAAATATCGGTATCGGTACTCGGTATCGGCAAGTACACAAATGTAAATACTCGTACTCGTATCGGTTTGAAAAAAAATGGTATCGGGCCATCCCTAATCTTGACAAAGTCAAATGAATAGGGTGGCCATTCTTGAAGGTCCAGACAAGTACTTTTAGTACTCCTAGGTAGGGACAATCTCACTGTTTTGTGTATTTCGTTGTATTTTTCATGTTTGTCACTACTAATTTTGACTATGTGTTAGTTCATTTTGCACTAATGCAGACACACATCATTTAGGTAAAGCAAAAAAGATTTTTTTAAATACAATTTATTAATCATTCAATATTTTACTTTTTACAGAGTTCATTTACTCTACCAGTGAATTTACCGTAATGTTTCTGAACTGTCAAATTGTTTGTAATTTTACAAAAATCGAACATATTGTCTGAATGACTTACATCAGCTTTTGCTAAGTCTTGCTGTACTCAATGATCATGTGCATAAAATCTTCTAGAAAAGGCTAAAGAAAATAAAAATATTTAAGAGATAAATACCTTGTATAAAATGCAATTTACAATCAAACATCTTTTTTCACATATTCAAAACTCTGTTTTACAAATGCATTCCCCCTGAAATGTTTGCCCAGTTTAAGCTGTAGAATATGATGATCCAAGGTTTAGTGGTGAGCAGGAACATAAGTTTGGTTTTGGAAAGTCTTTACGGTACAAAGCTCTGGGGCCGGATCTTCATCTCCACTCGTTTCAGTGAGTAGTTTGGTCCATGCCATCCATACCAAGAGATGCCATCTGGATTCTTGGTATGTGACCCATAGCGGTGAAACACACCATTCAGATTGGAGTCAGTGCAGCAGTTGTACCAGTATCCACCTGTGAAATAAAGCTGTTAAGGTTAAAACATGAAGTTCATTAGCACAGCAGAAACATGTCTGGTGGTTGTTTCTTTTTACCGTGGCGAAGTTGTGCGCAGTTGTCTACACACTTGTCATTGTCTTTGTTCTTAGTGCTGAAGTTGGTATTATTGTGGTAACGCAGAGAGTCACCAGCGTTCCCGCTGTAGTTGGCAATGAAAAGCTTGTAGCTGTTCATCTCATTGCTCACCGTGAAGAAGCCGTATTCAGCGTAGCGTGTCTTACCCTCCCAGTCCTAGCAGAATATAAAAATAATGTGTAATTTAATGTGTCGTGCTTTAGGCATTATTCATGGATTAATATTAAGATCAACTTTAATGAGGATGAAGTGTTACTTTGTGTGATTCCACATTTATCCTAATGTTGTGCTTGGTGCATACTTGCCTCCATCTCTATTCTCAGCACTGTGGGCTGTCTGGTCAGACGGAAGATGTGTTCGTTGCCGAGCCAGAAGTCACCACGGATTGTACCAAAACCAGTCTTGTACTGCTTCCAGTCGCGGTTGAAGCTTGTCAGACCAATCTTGCGTCTCTGAATGACAGTCCAGCCACCACCATTGTTTTCCATGTCACAATATACCTGAAGAAACAATCTGGGGTCAATGACAAATCTTCTTTCAAACTGAAGTTGCTTCTTGTATGAAGACTATGATATTCAGACTTACATTTAGTTCAGGTGTTCCAAGGAAGTCATCTTTTGGTAGTTTATACTCTCCAGATATTTTGTAGCTTCTGCTGTATAGGGATGCGCAATCATAGATTGCATCTAAGGGAGGGAGAATTCCTTAGTTTAGGGTCTCAAAAACCAGGTGCTTTTGAAAAACAAAGGATTTAACCCTAATGGGATCCATCAGGATCCACCTTCAAACCAACTGAAGAATCTTAATTTAGTGTGCACTCCTGCTGACTTTAGGCTATGTGTCTCTGTGAAACTAGCACATTCCTAACAAAGCTTCACTGTGTGTGCGGTTGCCGCTAGTAAAAAGGAAACAGCGTGACAAATAATTAATTGGGTATTAAACTACAGCTTTGCAACTTGCTTCGTTTAACATCTCTTTCTGGTTTGAAAGATTATTAGTCTAATAGTTTTGAGGGAAAAAGGCTCCTTTGTTCTTGTGGGTTCAGAGTAAGAAGCCCACATTACCTGCTGTGACTTGGCTACTGTTGGAAAGCCAGACATTCCTGCACAAGGTAACCTGTATTATTACCTACTAATTACCTCCAACTGCTGCCCAGACATTTCACAGCTTGGGTACAACTATGTTAAAATTTCTTCAAATGAAACGTGTGTGTCTGAAGAATTCCAATGTAAATACATTAAAGCATTCTGTCCGGATAAAACTACACAAACCTTTGTTTTTATTTTCCTCTCTGAGTTTCTATGTCTTTATAGTACACTACACTTTTCTGTAATCTTGACGTTTACTGGATAGTGTACCATGATAATAGAGCTGCTATCCTTCATTCCAAAGTAGAGGTCTGCTTCCAAAGTAGAATTTGGAAATGTAGCTTTGCAGGAAAGACTTGATGGCAAAGATGAATTCAGATATAACCCTCTATTACCCAACAGTTTGGAGAGAGTTGGAGAGTTGTGAATGGCTGCCAATGTAATTTAAATTAAATTAAATGGTCTAAATGAAGAGAATAGTACAACAACAGTCTTCTGCTATTTCTTGCTTGATTTTGCCAGGAAATATGGCTTATTTTTAAAATGAATAATGCCTGGTAAATGAACATACAGGGTACCATACTTATACATAGATTGCCCAAGCCATATTTACAATCTTTCAATCTTTCTTTAACATAGCAAATCTCACATTCTAAGTAGGTGGGCTACATTATCCCATGACTTTAGAGGACAATCACTGACACTCTGAGGTATGTCAACAACCAGCATATGTGACCTGTGACCCTGCAGAGAGTAGAATAACACATGGTGTGTGCTTGAAAAAAAGCTTTCGAACAAATGTTGAGTTGTGTCAAGACTCACCTGAGGTGCTCTGCTGTGGGGCAGACTGGGCTGCCTGCAGCTGCATGATTTCAATCTGATTGTAGATTTCTGAATATTTGCTCTCGGCCTCTGTGACACGGGCCTCATGCTGCTGGTTGTGCTTTTCCAGCTCCATCATCTGCCGCACAACCTTCATAAGATCAGACTCCTGTTTCTTGTTCATTTCTTCCAACATGCTGCTCAGATTGGCCACCTGGACCTTCAGGGAGCGCACCTCATCGCAGCATTGTGCTGGTTTTGCCGGTTTGGTTGTTGCCAAGTTCTTCTTGAGGCCACCCTGAGCCATCGCGTGACCCAGGACTAGAAGTAAAAGAGCCAATGCTGTAGCTGTCATCTTCATGCTTTTCATTATTCTTATGTGTGGAGAAAGTTTGAGTGCTCTTGCTTTGAGGAAGATGTTGATTGATCCTGGCTGTGTTGCTCTTTTGAATGTTTGTCAGATTTTAGTGACACAAGAAAAATGTAAGAAAAACTCTTTAGAATAGAACTCTTTAGAACTGTAGAATATTTTCCAGGCAAGTCTCTTCTCTTCAGTTCAGAATCAAATGTCTGCTCACACCGAGGGCCTGCAGCGGATGCAGCTTAAATATTTTTTTCACGTGTGCTGTGCCCTCCCCTTTTTGTCAGGCCCACAGTCATTGACCCCCCCACCACCTACCACCACTCGGCCCTCCCCACCCTCTCCCCCTTGCAAAAAATTTTCCTCCGCCTTTTGTCTGGTCCCACCCGTCAACACGTGTGCAATGCACCGCACAATGCTTTATTTGTAAACTGAAGATTGCATGAAGACTCTTTGTTCTGTGAAGGTCATACACTGTCTTATACTCTGACCTTTCCTTTAAAAGAAAAGTACTTTTCTGTGTGACGACCTCTTATCAAAGAGGAAGACTCGTGAGAGGAAGATGTGCTTTCATTCTTTTAATTTCTCAAAAACAACTTGTAATAATTGGAGTAAGTGCTAGATAACTATTGAGACGATATTAGATTTTAAATATAAGATTTAAAAGAGTGGTTCTTAAACTTTTTTCAGGTGATGTACCACAAAAAATCGGACTGCTTAATTTTCCAATTGACATCCTTGGTATCAATCCTGTCTTGAGCCACGATCCATACTTTTGCTGAAACTGCTGTTTTGTTATTGTAAAGCCAAGTTGATTTTATTTGTATAGGGCTTATAACTTCTTATAATTAATTATAAATATAACTACTTCTTATGCTTATAACTTATAATTTTAAAAGAGCTTTACAGACAATCATGATGTTAATGTTTGTAATATCTTTATCTTTATGCCATGTAGAGATTTCAATATAATAAACTAGAGCACTATACTTCAGACTAAATGATCTAACTGATTAAATAAGTTACTGACACGTAACTTTAAGTTAAATTAAGGCAAGACTTCGGAAACCTATTTTCATAAAATGAGTTAATGGATACCTCAACATTCTATTTGTTCATTTATTCCTTTTCTTAGTTTGCTTATTACTTGTACTAATGTGACACCAATGTGACCAATTTAACTTTCACCATTCTTTCTTTTTCATGGAGAAACTAATTTTCCTTAGCACCAAATATTTCATTATCCCTTATCAGATTTATATGTTTTGTTGTAGCTTTTCAATTAAATAATATTAAACCCCAGAGTAGATTGACGAATGAAACCATACTATGTTCTGCACTGTTTTTAACTATATTTGACTCAACAATTCCTAAAACCACCATCAGGGGATCTAAATCAATAAGCCTATGCAGTATTCTTGACAAAAACACTGTTCTGGTTTATTGAAAACACACTGAATGAGCTAATGATGCCGGTGCAAGCCACATTACACGAAGGGGCTGCATCTGGAAATATCCTTGAGTTTTTGTTTAGACTTATGTAACCGATGTATTACTTTCAATTGTATGAGGCCATGTCTTGCACACACTGATGAGCTATACAGTATATCTGTTTAATGACTACCTGCTATTTTCCCTTTGCAATCTCAAATCCAAAATCATCCTCCCAGGCAGATTTTAAGTGTTCTAAAGTTGATGTACTTGTCAACTGAAATAGCTTCTCATATATGATATACCTTGTCGTGGAAATTTTAGGCTGAATGTTGGGCTGACCATGTTTTAACATTTGACCTTATTTGACATGCTAACACTCTGAAACAATGTACTAAGACGTTTTGTCCTTTGGATGAATGTATATATGTCTCTTGGAAGAAAACCCATGACTGTGTGTATAAATAACATAATTTGGGAAATGAAACTAGACAGATGACTAGGTTAGAACTTGTGATCAATGAAGTAATCATTAAAACAAAGTCTCCTCTACCCAGTAACAGAAGAGATTGTCAATGAAGAACCAATCAAATTAAGTAATGTTTCATGTCATTTTGCCATACCTCCTTATTCTATAAAACTGTTGTATTTGTGTTTACTTGGGGGATACTCAATGGGATTTGTCTGAGATCCACCGGCCATGCTTATTGCTTCTTTTTGGGAGATTCTCTGAGAACTGCTCGAGACTCCCGGCCGTAATAAAGAACATTTAAAGGACAATTACTCAAGTCTGTCTGTCATTAAAGCTGCGCAGCAAGAGAACAAGTAAGTTAGAATTATTAGCACCCGGCCGACGTCGATGAGTAGACGCGCTAGGGTATAGTTTTAGAACCCGGCCGACGTCGATGAGTAGACGCGCTAGGGTATAGTTTTAGAACCCGGCGGACGTCGATGTGTAGATGCGCTGAGGGTATAGAGTAGGACTTGGCTGATCTGATTAGAGTAAGTGTTATTGGCAGAATAGTTAGGTCAAGGGAAAATCCATTACAACCTCCTCTATTGTGGGGATTGCGCATAAGTATCATTTCCATTATGGATTAGTTTGGAGAGTTAGGATAGAATGGAAGTTTTGCACTGGCAAGTATTTTTGTTTTAAATGTCACAGAGGTATGTATTTATTTTGTACCTGCTCAAATGATGGAAATACTTTATCAATAAATATTTCTGTAAAGCTATGAATTCCTTTTTCAAACCAATAATCAAATATTGTATTCTTAAATGAGGGAGCAAACAAGTGATTTTGATGACAGGGTTTGGAGAGAATCCTGAGTTGTCCCGTGAGATATTTAGCGTGCTAAATTAGTTGTGGTAAACGAAAGCCCAAGCATGCTTGCTTGACGTGCAAGAACCAATGAGGTTTGTTCTCACTTGTCAAGCAAGTACGGTTGATCTTCTGTTTATGTTTGCTGATCAATGTTTATATGTGAATAAAAGCTTTGTTCTTTATTTTATTACTGACTTTTCACTTAACCTTTATGAAACAGTGTTTACTTATAAATATGTATGAAAAGGCTGTATTCCAAATTAATGTATTATTACTTATTATTGTCTATTATTATTAACGTTAATAATTTACATTTAATTTAATATATTTTCTAAACCGTTAAAAAATATGCTATGGTCGCATTACAGAGAATCATGAAATGTTACTGGTATTGGTACCGACTACTGAAATGTTGATATCGTGACAACACTGATCACAGGTTGATGTTCCCTCTGGTTCAGACAACAAAAGAAAACAGATGTCAGGGAGCTGACTCCAAAAAAAAAAAAAACACTTATATACAAGACATGCTCTTGTAGCAGTAAAGATACTCTTGAGAGGGTGTTAGGAAGCTGTTTACGATGTCATACTGCTGTGTGAGTCTGCAAAAGTCTGGTGAAAGTATGCAAAAGAGGCAAATGGCAAAACATCTTAGACAGGGTCTTTGCATGCAAGCTTGTTTTCTTTTTTTATTGTGCTCATAATGAGCTATATGTACACATCTACGCACTGTGTGTACATAACAGGATTATCAATTTCATTCAAATTTGTATACTAGTGTACGTTTTTTAAAAGAGTAAAGCAGATTTGTTTTTGAATATATTTTATTGCAGAAAATATTCAGGAATGTGCTCCACAACTCAAAGGTACTATTAGCACAGCTGAAGTCAATGAGGATGTTGTCTGATTGCCATAGGCCACAGCCAGGCATCCAGATGTTTTCCCAGCAGTTTTGGTGAGCTTCAGACTGTTGTGAGACCCCAAGTGTCTGCTAATTAACCCTCTGGGGACCAGAGTGTTTTTGGGGCCCTTGGGATGTTTTGACATGCACTGACATTTGTGCTTTTTTCAGTTATTTATAAACATGTTAATGGCAAAGGTGTAAATTCACTCTATATAGCACAAACTTGGCTACCATGATGAGTGAGCAACATGTATGTACATGTTTGTATTTTTAATAGAAT
This sequence comes from Rhinichthys klamathensis goyatoka, assembly GCF_029890125.1. Lineage (NCBI taxonomy): Eukaryota > Metazoa > Chordata > Actinopteri > Cypriniformes > Leuciscidae > Rhinichthys > Rhinichthys klamathensis. The sequence goes on along the minus strand of NW_026606587.1, from coordinate 7,902,444 downwards.
AATGTTTATGCGTGGTTATTGAAAAAAATAAAAATGAAAGTTGCTGAAATAAGACCACAAAACACATATTGATTATTTCTTCACAAGACTTTTGAAAATTGTATCACATAGCCTAGAATATTTGCTCCAAAACTATGTGAGAATCATCCTGACTACTCATTCAGATAAGTCAATAAAGTCTTTTACATTTTTAATGACGTGTTTTGTTTGAGAAAGCTTTATGCAGGAGGCGTGGTCTCTCATTAATATGTGTGGAATTTCACACCTGAGAAAGACAAAGACCCTCCCCATAATGGCCCTATTAGGTGCTATCAGGCCATATCATTACAGGAGCCTTGCACAAAGAATGAGGAGATTTAAAAAAGAATGGCTTTTAGATTGTTTGGATTTATATAAGGAAAATACAGGGTGCATAAGGCATAAGGTGGGGCGGCAGTGGCTCAGTGGTTCATGTTGGTTGTCTACAAACCGGAAGGTTGGTGGTTCAATCCCCGGTTCCACCTGACCAAGTGTCGAGGTGTCCATGAGCAAGACACCTAACCCCGAGCTGGATGGCGCCTTGCATGGCTGCTGTCGCCCGTCGGTGTATGAATGAGTGAGTGAATGGGTGAATGTGAGGCAAATTGTAAAGCGCTTTGGTGGCCATTGGGTCTGTGAAAGCGCTATATAAATGCAGTCCATTTACCATTTACCATAAGTCTGGACACTTCTATCACACACCCTTCACCATATAGACATGGTTTTATTTCAGTTCAAAGTTCAAATTTAGAGTTGGAAACATCTTGAAAAGAAAATTGTCTTTCTCCATAAATGTCTTAGTTTGATCATACATATTTCAAAGTTGAGGATTCATTATTTTGATATAGCTTGAACAAACACTATAACATCTTAGTTGATTAGTTTATTGACAAAACATACTATATATTTAACATATGAGCAGAAACTCCTAAAAAAAGCTTATTTGATGTCTATTTTAGAGTAAAAACTTTATCCAAAACGAGTCAACGAAATGTTATTTAGTCTGTAACAGTGCGTATCTGTGCGTTCATTCATTCATTCATTCACACACACACACACACACACACACACACACACACACACACACACACACACACACACACACACACACACACACACACACACACACACACACACACACACACACACACACACACACACACACAAACATGATTCACATTTAACAGTACGCTATTTTTCCGTTTACAGACACTAACGTTATTCTATATCGCGATTAGAACAAAGCACTTGCAAAAAACACTTACTTCTCAGCTGAATCTGTTCATCCTCGCAGTGAAAATAAACCCAGTGGTAAATGTCCCAGGATTGTTCCTCATATAGCCGCGCAAGACGACAGTAGATTAATCTGACTAAAAAATAATGTGTGTTTTCAGAGTTTATGGGCGTTAACGCGTCTCAATGTGTTGCTTCACATATTTGCGTTTGAATAGCGCGTGCTCTCCGTGGGCGTGTCACATTACCAGGGATAATCAGCTGAGAGAACGATAATGAGACGGGCTGACACGTCTCTCTTTTTATATAGATGACATAAACGGAGAATATTAATTTTAGTTTTGAATCGGATCATTTAAAAGTACAAACTCAAACGATTTAAAAGATATATTGCTTATGGCTGGGTGAATAGTATTAGCTGAGTTGTGTTGAAGATTAGAGACGTGCTCCAGAAAAAAAGTTCACGGTGACTGAGAGGCAGAACGCACACCCTGTTTATTTTCTTTATTTTACAAAAGCACAATATTTTATTTCGATTGTATGTGGGCACATAAAAAAGTAGACATTTAACAGATTATTTTCTCATATTTCTTAACTCTATATGAACAGAAATGATGGTAGTACTTTAAGTCTATTTTTCTGCTATGTGAAAAAAAACGAGCAAAACGCGCCCGCGCGTTTCTGGTCCCCAGAGGGTTAACGTTCTTCAGTACCCCTGAAATGTACTCGGGTTGAAGAGCTGCATTTTTTATCTTTCAAGTCACAAAGCTATCCAGCTATCTGCCTCTGAAGCTTCAAACTAACAAAACGTATCCTTAACTTAACTCATAAAAACTAAACTTAAAGGGGACCTATTATACAAGATGTAAAATGAGTATCTAATGTCCCCAGAGTGTGTATGTGTAGTTTTAGCTCAAAATACCCCACAGATAATTTTTTATAGCATGTTAAAATTGCCACTTTTTGGGGGTGAGCAAAAACGCATTTGTGTGTGTCCCTAATAATTAGGTGGTTCTCACCTGAGAAGACAAAGACCTGCATAATAATGAGCCTTTCATTCAGGTGTGTCACACAAGAAAGAATGCAAGGACAATATACACACACACACATACATATATATATATATATATATATATATATATATTATATATATATATATATATGAAATCAAAATATAAATGAAAGTCAAAAGCACATTTTTAGTCATACCTGGAAACAAATCCTGTTCAAATAGGTTATATGGGCCATTCTACAGAATTGTTTCAAAGTTAGAGTTGGAAACATCTTGAAAAGAAAATTGTCTTTTTCCATAAATGTCTTAGTAGGCCAATACATTTTATCATACATATTTCAAAGTTAAGGATTCATTATTTTGATATAGCTTGCATTGGAACAAACACTATACCATCTTAGTTGATTAGTTTATTGACAAAACATACTATATATTTAACATATGAGCAGAAACTGCTAACAAAAGCTTATTTGATGTCTATTTTAGAGTTAACTTTATAATCTATCCAAAACTAGTCACACACACACACAGAAACATGATTCAAATTTAAACAGTAGGCTATTTTTGCGTTTACAGACACTAACGTTACTATATATCGCGATTAGAACAAAGCACAAGAATAAAACACTTACAGCTCAGCTCGCTCCTCGAAGTGAAAATAAACCAGCACTTGTTCTGAGGTAAATGTCCCAGAATTATTCCTCACAGCCGCGCAAGACGACAGTACATTAATCTGACTAAATATAGTGTGTTTACCGAGTTTATGTGGGCGTTTACACGTCTCAATGTGTTGCTTCAGATCATTAGCGTTTGAATAGCGCGCGCTCTCCGTGTCACATTAGGAAAATAATGAGCTGAGAGAACGATAATGAGAACGGCTGACACCTCTCTCTTTTTATATAGATTACATAAACAGAGAATAGTTATTTTAGTTTTAAATTAGATAATTTAAAAGTACAAACTAAAATGAACATAAACTTATATTGCTCATGTCTGGGTGAATAGTAATCGCTGAGTTTTGTTTAAGTTTAGAGACGTGCTCCAGAAAAAAAGTTCACGGACACGGAGAGGCAGAACGCACATCCTGTTTATTTTCTTTATTTTACAAAAGCACAATATTTTGTTTCGATTGTAGGTGGGCACATAAAAAAGTAGACATTTAACAGTTTATTTTTTAATATTTCTTAACTCTGTATGACCAGAAATGATGGAGTAGTTTAAGTCTATTTTATTGCTATGTGAAAAAAATCTGCCAAAACGCACCGGTGCGTTTGCCGTCCCCAGAGGGTTAAATGCAAATGAGCTGGTGCTCCTGGCCCCCTTTCAAGAAGAGGGGGGAGCTTCAAGAGCTCATGCTCCGGCATACCCGCTACAACAAAGCAAGACAATCTCACAAACTGAAAATGTCAGAAACTGTCAGTAGCTGTGTTCAGCCTTATATGTTCAAAAGTATAATGCGTGTTTATGAATTACACAGAAATGGCGGGATAAAAATTACGACATAGCTATGGTTTCCTGGTGCCTTCACGTGCTATCAGAAATTTCATAATTTCTACTTCCGAAGACGGGATTACGAGCTCGTCACATTCAAGTGGGCGACTTCAAAGGGCGTTCATGCGCAATTTTTAACTAGTTTAAGCAACATTAGCTGAGCCAACAAGCTCTTTCAAAGGGCAATTTGGAAGGACTCACTACATATGACGTGTGATACTTACTTTGTCTGAATCTGAAGTTTGCGCACAAAGCGTTGGTTTTGACCCATCTTTCAGAATCAACCTTTTTGAAAATCCAGCTTTGAAATGACCCTTGTTTGTGAAGCAGTCCAGCGCAAAATGATTGGCGCAAACGTATAAGACTATTGTGACTCAGTGACTCAGATGGCGTGAGTCTATGGAGACTCTTATGTGCATTGGTACATCCCAAAACACAACACTTGAATTCTGCATTAGCTCCCCTTTAAAAAAAATTTATCAGAAAAAACTGATTCTGTAGCTGTTCACAATGTATCTGTTCACATCACCATTAACAGTGGAACAGATGGCGCTAGAGATTCTCTTGACACCCCACATTTATTACCAAATGAATGACATAAACAGTCTGGAGGTGTTGATGTCATATCGCCTGTCGCTGTGTCTTGCTTATTTCCAAACATCATGCAACGATTTATTTTCAGAGTCTGCACATCTGTGAGTATTTTACCATGAAATGAATCAAGATTATTATCTTCACATCCTCAGCCAGACATCTGCAGGCTGACCCTCAGCATTTCACTGTCATGTATGTTTGTATACTGACCCAATGGGTAAGGCTTGTGCCAATTCTGAAATGTCAAATTTTTCTGTTGAAACCACTTTGAGGTTGGTGCAACTTTTTTCAGTATAATTTCTTGGTCACTTCTTTTTTTCTTTTCTTTTTTTTTTCTTCAATCGGACCACAATAAACTTTTAGATTCTGTTTACCTCTAGTAATGAAATGCGTTGTGGGTGATCCAGTCACAAGTGGTCATCTGAGACCCATCACTCTTTACACCTGGGGCCTCATGTATAAAACTTTCCGTAGATTTCATGCTAAAAGTGCACACTAGATTACGCCAGAACCTGCACAAAATTCCCAGTCAGCGGAAGATTGTGTATACATGCATCTCCACCCCGTCTCTTCCGCAAACTAACCATATATGGAGCTTACCATGCCTAGTTTTACCATGCATAACGTCATCTGCATATCATTTCCATATAAATATTGCCATCCACGTGATACCATGTTTAACGATACAAGATATTAGGAAAATATAAGATACTGACTAAAAATGCAATTTGTGCCATCACATTACATTGCTAAAATCATTCAGTATCCTTGTCTTGTTTTAGAGTAATTAAATCAAATTTGTATAAAATACTTTTCAGAGAAAGTTTTCAAAGAAGAGTTATTTCCTTCAAATTCTATTGTTCAAATACAGTGGTATTTTTCATAATATTTCATAATATAATATAAAATCATAATATTTTTCTCAGAGTTCTGCTATTTAGAACACAATTTAAAGCAGAATTATCAGGCGCTGTATCCTCGCTGCAATCCTCGCTGTAGTTATATTCATATATATATATATATATATATATAATAAAAAAATCTGGATATTGATTTCATGTAATTTGAGTGCATAACTCCATTAATGAGAGTGGCATATTTAATCTAAATGTGTATATCAAAATGAAACCAGAGTTTAAAATAATTCTGTTTACTTCATTAATTTGCTAGCACCAGTAAAAGAGTGCGTACGCACGGCCTAGAGTGTTCGTACGGTGCGTGCATATTTACGCCTAGTTTATTTTTTATTTACATTTTTTCCATAAAAAAATGTATTGTGTGTATATATACAATATGTGCGTGCAAAATTGCATATGCACGTTTCTATGCCCATTTTGTGCGTACACAACGTTTATACATTAGGTCCCTGGTGTTTTCTGTGACCACTTCTAATTTCTTACATTTTCCAATTTTCCACTTCAAAAATAAATTCTCATGTCAGAGCAGTTAGAGGAACTAAGTTTGTTTGTTGTTTTGTTGAACTATTTTATCTTTTCCTTTGGACTAAATACTCTCTAACAGAATAACTATGTGAGGTGCTACAGTCTGTCAGTAGCCAAACATAAGATGCACAAACCAATATAGAAGAGTCAACATATGTTTAATTTTATTTCTAAAGCTACATGTGGAGAAGTATTCCATCAAAAAACTGATAGTGAGGTGCACGCGTTTTTGAGCATTTACTGAACAGAAGAATATTCCAGTATCTTATGAGAAGGTGGTTTCTCCAAATTTTTCATGATGCCACATTACATTTATTACATTAATTCGTTTCTAGATTAATTAAATGATTGAAACATTTTTTATGTGTTTTTTGTATTGTATTATGAGCAAAACAGTGTATTTTATTGCTTGTCAAGTAAAATGTATTTGTATTCTCTGTAATATAGACAACCCTCTGCATTAATGTGAAAAAGTCAAAAGAGAGATGATTGTGGACTTTAGGAAAAGTTGCAACATCCTTCCTCTTCTAGATATTGGAGGAGTAGCTGTTGAGGGGGTCTCCAGCTACTTGGGACTGCATAGTAAGGAACTCACTTGGAGTATCTGTAAGGCCAGTCTGATAAATAAGGCCTTTGTTTCTTGAGGAAATTGAAGCATTACAGTCCTCACATCCTTTTACAGATGTATGGTCGAGTGTCCTCACCTGTTGTATCACTGTGTGGTGGGGAAATTGTTCTGTTGCTGACCGGAGGGAACTAGAGAGTAGTTAAGTCTGCCCAGAAAATCATCAAGCACAGTTCGCTATCTGTAATAAGTTTTTACGTCATCACGCACACATATGCTTTATTTAGCTTTTATTTTATGCATATTATTATTTATACAAATTTGTATTCTATTATTATTATTAATGTTGTTATCTATTGTTATTGCTGAGACCTGTGTACGAAATTGTTCCTTTCATGTACCGCATGTTTTGGAATGACAATAAACTACTACTACTATTTCAAAGAAGCTATACAAAAAATATATACTATGCTATAGTTATGCAATACTGTGCACTGTTATACAATACAGAGGTTGCACTAGTGCCATAACAATTTGACTAACTGGTAAGCGCTGCCATTTCTGTTGCGTATAAGAAACTACAAACAGCAAATATGCCAAAAGCAGAACGAAACAGCACTACTGGTTTGAACCCCACCACTTGGACCATGTATCCGCTTGGCTTTAAAGACAGTTCAGCGCTTGTTTAGAACGAAAGCGACCACTAAAGAGCGCAGTGTGATCCAGTGAGAAGTGTACGAGTTCGGTGCAGTGTTCTCCAATACAAACCACAAAAGTCTCTGTGATTTAAACTAGTTTATTACATGGCTCTCTGGAATACTTGATTCTGATTAGTCAGTCATGACATTCCGAGGTGTGTAATTCCAAGATAACAACCGTCGTCAATAGCAACACTGAATAACATATTGCCCATCCGCGTATCTGAAGGCTTTACCATGGTAATGAGGTGCTATTCATTGTTTTACCTGTGGTTATTGTGGCGTGTGTTTGTGCATGCTTGAGTCTTAAGTTCTTATATCCACCTCTCCAGCAGGCGTATTATTATGATGAACTAGCTATAATTGTAATGGTTAGTAGCTGTACAAAGCGCAAGACGAAGGAGTCCAAGGGAATAATCTTTTATTCTTACTTTAAACAAGGAGCAGGAGAATAACTTGGAGATAAAATGACCACATAACCATCAACGCAAAACAATCCAGGACAAGGGACAAACAGAAACTGAGGGGTTAAATACAAGAGGGCAAAATTACCAGGGCACAGGTGAAAGAGATTGAACAATAGTTAACACAGGAGAAAAGAAAAACATGCTAACATAGTCTGAACACAATGAAAACTAAGAAACTGAACATGACCCTGACAATAATACAGCTTACATAACACAATATCACTTCTTCCAGTGGTGTTTGTGGTCAGACCACAAGTAGATCCACATGTACAACCTTGTGTCAGAAATAGCACGTCAGAAAAATGCCATTGGATCAAATGGAATCAAATGGAAACTATTGTCTAAGCTGCATGTCACACCTTTCATGAATATTTCTAGAGCATAGGTCGGCAACCCGCGGCTCTAGAGCCGCATGCGGCTCTTAAGCGCCGCCCTAGTGGCTCCCTGGAGCTTTTTCAAAAATTTGAAAATGGAAAAAATATTTTTTGTTTTAATATAATTTCTGTAGGAGGAAAAACATGACAAATATTCTTAAAGTTTTTCAACGTTGTAAAAATGTGTATAATAAATATTTAATTTCAACATTTCTGTCAACGAAGAATTTACGTCATAGACTGTGACACACGTGTCTGTCAGATCGGCGTGATGCTAGACCGGTGGCTGACAAACAAACAAACAAACAGGCGGGTGTGTCATGGGCCATGGATCCCAAGGGGAAAAAGAGAAAGATAGCTGAGCACTCCCAACGGAATAGAGTGCGGCGCGGGACTAGATTTGATGGCCGAGTGCGAGCGCGGGCGCGTGCGGTAATGCACTCACTCTACTAAAACCAAATAGAAACGATTTACTGGCCAGAATTTCTATTCATAACGTGTTTGCAGCGTTGAGCGATATAGCCAATCACAGACATATGTGTTGATTTCTTGAACGCAATGGCCAATCAGAAGCATTTAAGATAGACTCCCCTCACCGCTCAAAACTGACGTTTTTGTTCAGTGCTGAATTCTGTATGCTGGCGAATCCTCTAATTATAACGAACAAAGTGTGGATATTATGAAAGATTCATTGTGCAGTCAGCTTCATTAATAATTAGGGATGCACGATGATATCGGGACAACATCGGTATCGGCCGATAAAAGCTTAAAATGACCATCATCGGCATCGGCCGATATGAATATTTCTGCCGATGAGTCTTGCCGATAGGGTGGCGTTTCCTATGCGCACGTGACGGCCGTGAACGAAGCATGAGCGGCAGCAACTTAAACTTCCAACTAGGGGTGCGCGTCTCACGGTTTTTGATCGTGGACGATTAAAATGTCTCCACGATCTGCTTTTGAAAAAAAATCATATTATCGTGCATTCTATCAGTTCAATTCTGGCGCCTTCATCTCAACATACTGTACAACGCGACGTACATTCACATCACATGTAAACGCAGAGGTAGAGTTACACTCACGGGACACTGCAATTCACAAAAGTTCATTGTTTGCATGTGCGTCAAAGTCTTGCTAGGTAAACATGTCATTCACGTGCTGATGCGCTGTTCTAACATCCGCTTTTCTGAGCGCGTACACGCGACGCTCACAGGACCTAAAAGCCTGTCACAGCGCCTGCATACTGGACTAATCTTTCGAGTCTTATTGCGCTGATACTGTAATTCTCAGAGAAAGACATCATAACCGGACTATTTCATCACACTAAAGCCAAAGGTGAACACATCTGTCCTCTATTACAGTGCAGTTTTGACATATTGTGACCACTAATGCTATTAGTCCTACCCATAATATAGTTCAAACGATGGGCAGCCACTGCTACTGATGAACATATAATATACTGTAAACATAAGTGCTTTCATGCAGCTGTAGCAGCAGACATGTTCTGTTCTGGTGCAGACATGGACATGGAATTTGACTACATAGGGCCCTATTTTAACGATCTAAGCGCATGGTCTAAAGCGCACGGCGCAAGTTCACTTAGAGCGTGTCCGATTCCACTTTTGCTAGTTTAAAAATGGTTGGCACGCATGGTCTAAAACGTGTGTCCCTATTCTCTTAATGAGTAATGGGTGTGTTTTGGGCGTAACGTGCAGTAAACCAATCAGAGTCTCATCTCCCATTCCCTTTAAAAGCCAGTTGCACTTGCACAAGGTGGATTGCTATTTACATGGCAGAATTTGCAAGCGGAAAGACTGAACGCTTCTGCAGAGAGCAAATGGATCTGCTCGTGCCCGAGGTTAAAGTGCGCAAGAACACCATCTACGTGATAAGCCGGATTCCACCATATCTTTATGTACACAATATTAATCTTTTACATTGTAACTTTTATTTTTAATATTTGGCTAGTTTGTGTGCTGCGACTTGTCCCTCTGTGTGTAATACGCAGTGTACACGTGTTGTGGGCCCGCCTATAGGCTAATATTAATAACGCACTCTTTAAATAACAAAAAAAAATATTCGGTCATTGACTTTAGACCAGGTTTCAGTTGGTCAATGGCGCAGTCTATTTCAGTTGCATTAAAATAGCAACGTGCCAACAATGTGCCTGAACACACCTAGATTTCAGACCAGCACGCCCATGGGCGCACAAATCGGCGCAAATGCATTTGCAAAAGCAAAAACACTTGCGTCGCACCTGGCGCCGCATTGCACTGGGTGTATGATAGGGCCCATAGTCTTTAACTGGTTTAAAAACACTATTTACTTTCTGTCAGCTGAGACACAACAGTACCATAAAAGTATCCTTGTTGTTTTTGTTCTGTTCAAGCAAGTACTTTTTTTTAATCCATCATACAGTCTGCCATCATTGTCATCAGAGTCATATTTATTTAATTTTTTTGTCCACCTGTGGTAAATTGATTAGAAAGCCACACATCTGTCTTTAAGGTCTAACAGCTGAAAATGCATATCAGCAAAAACCAAGCCATAAGGTCAAAAGAACTGCTTGCAAAGTTCAGAGACAGAATTGTGGGATCTGGGGAAGGCTACAAAAAATCTGTTGCATCTAAGGTTCTGAAGAGCACAATGGCCTCCATAACTCTTACATGAAAGAAGTTTGAAACAACCAGGAATCTTCCTTGACCTGGACTCCTGGCCAGAAAAGGGCCTTGGAGAGGTGAGCATAAACCCGATGACCCCCTAAAAGACTGTCAGATTGTGAGAACAAATATTCTATGTTGGCATTTAGCTGCTTTTCCACCGTTCCACCAATCTTCACTGATTACAGATTCCATCAGTAAAAGCAGAGTGTGAAGGTTGAATTAACAGACCAATAGCACAAAGTCTTTGTGGTGTGAGAGCCTTGTTATTCAGGTTTCTCCGTTCATTTCTCCCATTGGGATTTCAAAAAAGTCTTCACTAAAGTGTTATAAGCAACGAACCAAGCCAACCAGCTACGAGGTGAAACGTTACAAACTTAAAAGTAAAAATTATTTGAAAATCGGACAAAAATACGGTTTTAGTGATAGAAATAACTTCAATCCCATGAACCATTGTGAACAACATAATCAAATTATATAAAGTATGAAATATAATACTACTGATTTAAAAATGTTGATTATATATATAAAACTAAATATTTTAAGTTTAGTGCAAAATATGCATATATATTCAAACATTTAAGTATTTTGAGAGCATAGGAAGACCAACTCGATTACGTCATTTGCAGTGTGCTTCATGGGAGCTAACGAGATATTTTGCCACATTTTGCTTGTTTCGACTCTGTGGTGGAACTTTCTGTACAGCATCATGGTTTTTTCACCACAAATTCTGCTGTTAAACACAATTATTTTAAAACTAAGTGTAGAAACAAGCAGCTGAACTAGTTGTTGTACTGTGATACCAATACTAAATTTCTTCTGTTTGTGATCTATTATAATCACATCAACCTATCAAATAGAGGGGGAAAAAACATAAAAATCGAGGTTTTGTCAGAAACATCACTTAAATGTTGGCTCCTTTGTATTTATTACGGCGATGGTATAATCTTGTGGTTAAAGGTCCGATACATTAAGCAGTGCTCTAACAGTCAACACAAATTTGAGTCCAGGCTTCTCCTTCTCACTTAATGTTTTCTCTGCAATATTGCTTTCAATAAAAATGACATAATGCCACAAAATAATCTAGGTTTAGTCTAGATTCTGCAAAGGTTGATTTGTGAAACTATCACCATTATGGGCATTTAACCTAAATGGAGCTTTAACCAGACACCTTCCTGCTTTCTACTTCTACTTCTTGCACAAGGATATTTTTGTGCAAGTGTGACATTACTGTTTTCTCTAGACCAGTACTTAATTTGAGCCGGATCCTGCTTTGGAAAATGTCAGATTTTGGATTTTTGTGTTCCGGCTTTATTTTTAAACGATCCGGCATAAACAAGTGCATTACATGGTGACAGTGCATGAAGCGAGCATTTTCAGTTCAGTTCTCGTGCGTGAGCGTAAAGCTCAGTTTCCATTGGAATTAATTGAAACCGCTCACTTCGCGCCAGGGTGCACACACCGTGAGAGACAGAGCGAGCATGGGTTAATGCAAAAATTTATTTGGAGGTTATGTTTTGCTATTGGCCCTCAGCAAATATATTTTTGATAAGCTCTCTTAAGTTCAAAATCACTATCATTGTTTGGTTCTTACTGCTTATTGTTTTGCACGCAGTAATGCGTAACGTTTGTAGAGTAGCATCAAGTTTAAAGAGAGTGTACCTGATGAATTATTCTATTATAAATAAGTTCATATCGCCAAAATGTTAAAAAGACAGTCAAGCATATTTTCATTTTTCATTTCCACGAGTAAAGCTGGTAGTATTTCTGATCAAAAGAGATCCCGAAGATAGAACTGCTAATAATAATCAGGATAGCAGGAGAAACGAGCAACTGGGTTTAGATCAGTCAGAATCAGAAATCGATAATGGAAAAGGCAATGACGTCGTCGGTGAGAGAATATCACTGATCAACTGAATGATTTTTGGTCTCAACATGGCTACATACGTGACAGAATAATACACTAAGCTGTAGTTAGGACTGTGCAGAAACTTGTGAATGATATTTTACAGTTGTGCTTTCACTGTTTAGTGGCGTTATTGTACTGTATGTTCCAGGAAAACTTCAGTGTCGGTCACAGTGCCTTTTAATTGCTGTTTTTTATCCGGCAATTATTTATTTACAAATTAAGCACTACTCTAGACTAACCTCTTTCTCATTTTAAGCGGTTCCTTCTTTCTTTTTTTAAAGCAAACTGCCCTGAGCAGGTAATTGTGTTCTGGTTCTAACTAATCGAGCATGCAATGGTTTGAATGTTCTTTTTAATGTCCAGACGTTTCTCAGAGAGAACTGGTTGTGCTGCCAATTCCACCCCACACCCTACAAAAAATTGTTCATTGTACTTAACTAAAGCTAAAGCTGCACTACACTTTTCATATCACACTTTTCATATCACAGACCATACAACAAATAATGACAATATGGGTAACAAATCCATCCATCCGTCCGTCTGTCCATTCTTATTTTATTATTGACTGCTTACTTTAATAATGTTTTAATTTTAAATGCATTAGGCTAGTAGTTTTTGCTGTAGTATCGAAATTAAAATAGATAATTGTTATATTTCACTGGTGTCTAAAATATTTGATCCAGTGACCCAATCCTTAGCACTGAGCCCTGCTTGAGCAGCTCTAAATATGTGCTGTGCAATTAAATGATAGATAAAATATGATAGAGCTATAGAATGAACAGTGAAAGTAACAGAAGCTCATACAATACATTTTAACATGCGTAAGCATTACAATGACTCAAGGAAATATATACAGTGGGGAGAACAAAATCGGCAGGTTTTCCCATGCATGTAGTAGAAGTATGTAGAAGTCTGTAATTTTTATCATAGGTACTCTTCAACTGTGAGTGACAGAATCTAAAACAAAAATCCAGAAAATCACATTGTATGATTTTTAAGTAATTCATTTGCATTTTATATACTTTGCATATAAGGGATTTCCTGGAAATCCTCAAGGGATTTGTTTTACAGTTTACATTTCCAAACAATCATTTTGCCATTAATTGTTATAATCCAGTGAGATTTTTGTATGCACAAGGAGTCTGCACAGCCGTTTTGCACCACACGGAGATCTGATCTCACCATCATCGGTTAATACAAGAAGGAACAGAAAAAACGATACTCGGTTACTAACGTAACCTCGGTTCTCTCTAGAGAGGGAACGAGTATTGCGTAAGTTTAGCTTACACTACGGGAAAGATTCATCTTCTTGAGATATTGAAGCCAAAAAATTATCCTTAATTTTGTATTCATTGTCAACGCAGTGCAGCAGCTAGCAGACCTAGAGCAGGCCATCTCGCGTGCTCATTGGCTGCCCTGCGGGCAACTGCTGCAGCCTACCAGTGAGCCGGGCGTGACGTCACGCCCAATGAAGGGCGCCCGTGCCTTCATAGCGTCACAGCCCGCCAGAATGGGCGTGGCTTAGCGTATAAAAGTAGGGGCTGTAGGCTGACTTCCCTGGTTTTTCTTCGACTGAAGCGAAGTCGCTCGTGGCGCGAGCACAGCCGGTTACGCAATACTCGTTCCCTCTCTAGAGAGAACCGAGGTTACGTTAGTAACCGAGTATCGTTCTCTTACGAGAGGTTCTCTCGTACTGCGTAAGTTTAGCTTACGCTACGGGAACACTTTGTCAACGCCGTGCGCGCCAAGCATCCACCATGAGACCCCGAACTTTCAGGGGAACCCCATAAGTGGAAAAAATAAGGTGGCCAGCCACGCGGGCCATCACTTGTACATAAGCACACATAAGGAATACAGAGCAGCGCGCCGGTCTGTATAGGCACATGGCACATACCCTACTAGTGCAGCTCAACCAGGAGAGCTGAGTCATGTGAGAGTGATCTGAGCAGGAAGATCTGGGCAGAATACACATCTCCTTCAAACTGACAAAAGTTTAGCCTGCAAGGCAGGAACTTCTAGGTTATAAAACCTGACAAAGGTAGACGGGGAGCCCCAGCCCGCCGCTACACATATGTCATGGATAGAAATCCCACTGGACCACGCCCACGACGAGGCCACGCCTCTCGTGGAATGAGCCCTGATGCCCAGAGGGCATTGCAGACCTTTTGACGCGTAAGCAGCTGCTATAGCGTCCACTATCCATCTGGACAGGCTCTGTTTCGAGGAGGCGAGACACTTGGTGCGCCCACCAAACGAAACAAAAAGCTGTTCTGAACGCCTGAAGGAGGCGGAGCGCGTAATGTAAAATCTCAGCGCCCTGACAGGGCAGAGGAGATTCACATCACTTTCGCTGTCAGATGCTGGCAGAGCTGACAGCGAAATAACTTGCGCTCTGAATGGAGTGCCCATCACTTTAGGAACATCGCCATGTCTAGGTCTGAGGATGACTTTAGAGTCATTCGGCCCGAACTCAAGACTCGACGCGCTGACAGACAGCGCGTGCAGGTCCCCCACACGTTTTACTGACGACAGTGCAGTCAGAAAGACGGTTTTCAGTGATAGATATTTCAACCCCACGGAGTCTAGTGGTTCAAATGGAAAGGCTTTCAGGGCCTCGAGGACCAATGAAAGATCCCACATAGGAACCGACGGGGGGCGCGGCGGGTTCATCCTTCTAGCTCCTCTAAGGAAGCGGATGACCAACTCATGTCTTCCCAGTGACTGGCCGTGCGTCGATTCTGCGAACACTGCCACGGCCGCCACGTATACTTTGAGCGTGGATGGGGACCTCCCCTTATCCAAAAGCTCTTTTAGGAAAGTGAGCAGATGCGCCACCCCGCATGTCCGTGGGTCCAGACCTCTGTCGGTGCACCATCCGGAGAACACCGACCATTTAGACGCGTAGAGCCTTCTCGTGGAAGGAGCTCTAGACTGCGTGATCGTGTTCATCACTCCTTCTGGCAGGGCAACGAGTACCCGTTGATCAACCATGCGTGCAGAGACCAGCGCTCTGGATGGGGATGCCAGATCACGCCGCGAGCCTGAGAGAGGAGATCTGCCTCACCGGAATCGACCACGGAGCTGTATGTGACAGTCGTGCTAGTTCCGGGAACCAAATCTGATTCTCCCAACGCAGGGCTATGAGGAGCACCGAGTGGCGCGTTTCCCTGATTCTCTTGATCACCTGTGGTAACAGAGAGACCGGAGGGAAAGCATATAGCGGGAGGCTGGGCCAAACCTGGGCCAGCGCGTCCTCGTCCTTCGAGAAGAACGTCGGGCATTGAGCGTTGTCTTTTGACGCAAATAGGTCGACTTCCGCTCTGCCGAATAGGCGCCACAGTTTCTGGACCGTTTGGGGGTGCAGGGACCATTCCCCTGGGGGAACATTGTCCCTGGACAGTTTGTCTGGGCCGTCGTTCAAATGGCCAGGCACATGTGCCGCCCTCAGCGAGCGCAGGTGCATCTGAGACCAAATAAGGAGGCGTTCCGTCAGATTGCAGAGATTTTTGGATCTGACACCGCCCTGACGGTTTACATAGGATACCACAGACATGTTGTCCGAGCGGACAAGAACATGTTGGTCCTGTATGAACGGGAGGAAGCGCTTCAGCGCATTCTCGACCGCTATCATTTCCAGACATTTTATGTGAAAATACTTCTCTTGGTCTGACCACTGGCCGAAGACCGGTGTGCCCTCGAACAGCGCGCCCCAACCCGAGTTGGACACGTCTGTCGAAATGACTTTCCGATAAGAGATGGTTCCCATCATCACTCCCTGCTGGTACCAGTCGGCTACTAACCAGGGCTGCAGAGCCACTATGCAGGTCTCAGTCACTCTGATTTTCTGGCCGCCAGAAACCCAAGCTCGGCGGGACGCGCGAGCATTCAACCAGCGTTGGAGCGGGCGCATGCGCAGTAGGCCCAGCTGAAGCACCGCTGCAGCTGATGCCATACAGCCCAACATCCTTTGAAATGTTTTCAAAGGGAGAAAGCTGCCCTTCTGGAAAGATGCGGCTAGGTGGCGCGCTGTGTCGATAAACGAGCCATCATGGTAACCGAGTCCAGTTCTATTCCTAAAAAGGAAATTGACTGGCTGGGCATTAATGAGCTCTTGGTCCAGTTGACCGTGAGACCCAAGCTTTCCAGGTGACTGAGAAGCACTGTTCTGTGAGATAGCAGTTCTGTCTCTGACTGTGCCAATATCAGCCAATCGTCCAGATAGTTCATTATTCGCAGCCCCTGACTTCTCAGGGGGGCGAGTGCCGCGTCCATGCACTTCGTAAATGTACGCGGTGCTAGAGACAGGCCGAACGACAGGACGGTGTATTGATATACCTGACCGTCGAAGGCGAATCTCAAAAATTGCCTGTGATGGGGTATTATCTGAATCTGAAAATAGGCATCCTTCAGATCTAGAGAAATAAACCAGTCCCTCGGGCGAACGTGCGCGAGGATTTTCCTGGTCGTAAGCATTTCGAACGGTCTTTTCCCAAGCACTTTGTTCAAATGTCTCAGATCTAGGATAGGTCTGATGGCTCCGTCCTTCTTGGGTACGAGAAAATATCGGCTGTAAAAGCCTGACTCGCTCAGAGAAGGCGGTACCTTTTCTATAGCCCCTTTGCACAGCAGCTTTGCTATTTTTGCGTGAAGTAGTTGTGGTACTTCCGCATTCACTATCGTCGCGGTCCGGGCTCGAAAGCGCGGGGGACGGCGAATGAATTGAAGTGTATAGCCCTGCTTTATTGTGCTCAGCACCCATTCTGAAATCCCTTGGATAGTTTCCTAGGAGTGGACGTCCCAGCAAATTCATCCTAATGAGCATTGTAATGTTACGGTTCTGTCACTTCAGTCTGGTTTATTCTTTGTTTAGTGACAGAGCTCTGACATTCCCGGTTTGCCATGTTTTGGTGTTATAGTCTTGTTTGTTGTGAGCACATGGCTTGTCATGTGTTTCCTTGTGCCATGTGGCCCCCTGTCTATTGTCTAGCCCCTCCCATCTTGTTATCTGATTATTGGTTAATTTGTCCCGCCTGCTTTTCTCGTTACCCTCCTTGTTTGCTTCCCTATTTAGTCTCCCTGTGTTTGTAGTCCTGTGCTTGTTCGTTATTGATGTTCACCAGTGTTCTGAGTTATGACCCGTTTCGTGCCTGCTTTGTTTTTGTTATACCTGGATTTATTTTCTATCTTAATTAAATACTCATTCTCTGCATTTGAGTCCTCGCTCTCCTTTCCACAACCATTCCGTGACAGTTGTCTGACCGTGCAATGCTCAGAGAAATCTCAAAACACCCAAGAACTACAACTCAGACTCTACAGGCTTCAGTTAACATGTTAAGTGTTAAAGTTCATGGCAGTACCTTTAGAAAGACTAAATAATTATGGCATGTTTGGAAGGGTTGAGAGGAGAAATATTCTTCTCTCTAAAAAGAACATGGCAGCATTGCTTAGGTTTGCAAAGTTGCATCTAAGCAAACCACAAGACTTCTGGAACAATGTCCTTTTTGGACAGACAAAACCAAAGTGGAGATGTTTGGCCATAATGCACAGCGCCAAGTTATGCAAAAGCTAAACACAGCATATCAGCACAAACACCTCTTACCAACTATCCATCACGCTGATGGAGGGTTGATGATTTTTGGCTTGTTTTGCAGCCACAGCACTGGGCACCTTGCAGTCATTAAATCAACCATGAACTCCTCTGTATACCAAATTATTTTAGAGACAAATGTGAGGTCATCTGTCCGACAGCTAAAGCTTGGTCGAAATTGGGAATCAAGAAAAGAATCAAGGTGTTGCGCTGGCCCAGTCAAAGTCCAGACCTCAACTCGACTGAAATTTTGCGACTGGACCTTAAGACAGCTGTGCATACACAAAGACCAAGACATCTCAATTAGGGCTTTTGTACCGGAGGAACATTTTCATAATTCTTAGAACTAATAGCGAAAGTACCCACCTTTTGGCGTGTTCGCACCGCAGGAACTGGGAACGATTTTAGTTTTAGGAACTCCTTTTGGGGGAACTAAATTAGCTCCTACTTCAGAGTAGGGTCTAACCCAGCACAATAGGAACTACCAGTGACGTTAGCGTACGCTGATTGGCTAGCACCCGCCATTTAAAAAAAAAAAAAAGCATTTTTAAACACACAGATTATAGCCAATATATTTACTCCACAATCTAACTCTATGAACATGGAAAATGGTAAAAGATGGACCTCTTATGCATTACACTAAGGAAAAAATCCAACGCAACTTTGAGGGGACCAAGCGAAACATGATTATGTATTTCTGCTCAGCTAGCGACATTGATCATCAACCACACGGCAAACGCTAACGGCCGTTTTACACCGCAAGCGTGAGCAGCATGTATTTTTTTTCAGCGTATATGTTAACCAATGAGTGCATTCACACCGGGAGCAGAAGCAGCGCGTGAGCAGCAGTGAAGCGGGGGTTTTGGCGCTGAATCTTTTTTTGCTGCGCTGCTCATGCTCAATTAAAGTGAAAGCACATTTTTGATGGACAAAATAAATATGATTTCACACAAAAAGTGCCCAAAATGCACAGAATAAGCATGTCAATGAATAAGAAAAGACAATGAAGACTCAAAAATATTTATGGAATGGAAGATTTACCCATTTAAACTTGTTTTTAGTTATTCAGTTTGGGTGAAAGTATAGTGTATTATAAAAAAGACTGAAGTTAACTAGCCAGAAAATATTATATATAAACTTTCTTTTAGTTTATGTAATACACAGACAGGTATATAGGCTAGCACTACCCAAATCAACCTAGAGTGTGCGTTTTTGAGTTTGGGTCTTGTAAACATCGAAGTATGACTGAAACGACAAGATCGGAGCTGTTTTCTTGGTTGTGTTTGTTGTTTACCATTTACATGTGAGTGTTGTACACCTCCCCATCCAAACAAACTTTCAAGACCATCAAGTTTATAAATGGTTTTAGACCAACTTCTAAAAACAATTTTATAGTTGTCTTTGTAAAGAAATGCTCGCTTATACGTAGCCTAGCCCTGCAGCCGCTGCTGTGATGCTGTACAAATGCTTCCAGTGTTTCCAGAATACTCTCACGCTGACATGAAGCTCAAGCTTGCGGTGTGAAACAGCCGTAATACTTTTTCATATACTGTCTACTTTCTTTGTATTGCAGCTCTATCTAATAATGTATTAGACGGGACTGTTAAACAGATCATAAACTAATGAACACGGAGAATGCGAGCACTGTGTGCTCAGGCTCTGGCGTTCTCAGGCTCTGGCGTTCTCAGCGCCGTCAAAATAAAGGTCACAACATGAAGTGCCGCTTACGTCAATTCAAAGTTCCTACTGGCGGTGCGAATGCAACCAGGAAAATGGCCCTAGGGAACATTTTGTTCTCGGGGAACCACCCTGGTGACTAGTTCCTTGAACTAGCCGGTGCGAAAGCCCCTAATAAACTGAAGCCACGTTGTAAAGAAGAGCAGGCCAAAATTCCTCCAGAACGATGCGAGAGACTGATACTGTCATACAGAAAAAGAACTTATTGCTGTTAAAGGTGTCTCTACAAGCAATTGAATCAAAGGGTGTACTTAGTTTGTCACCCATGGATTTTCCAAGTTGGCTTTATTTCTGTTAAATAAATAATGACACCGTGTAATTTGTCATTTGTTGTTGTTCTTCTGCAGTTGTATTTACCTTATTTTAAGACCTGCTAACGACCAGATGATATTTATTATGTTGTGATACGTAAAACCATAACATTATAAAGGGTGTCCTTTCTTACTCACATGAGTGTATATATATATACACATATGTATATGTATGTATGTACAGTATTTCATACTGTTACAGCGGAATACAAAGAAAAAAAAGAAGAAAAAATTAATGCAGCTACTGAAAAGAGCCTTTACTATAGGTATTCTTGTTATACCATGTCACATTAGATGGAACTGGATAATATTCTGATTGTTCCAAACCAATCTGACTTTTGACCTATAATGTTGCCTGAATCATAATCATACTCTGTTCGTTCATTGGCCAGAGGAGAACTGGACCCCCTACTGAGCCTGGGTTCTCCCAAGGTTTTTTCTCCATTCTGCCACCTGATGGAGTTTTGATATAAATATTATTGTTTTACTATTTAGTTATGTATGCGTTTTTTGGTTTGGATTCATGGCATCATTTGTTTTCACTGGGATTCCCTTACCCTTCTAAAACAAGATGTATTAGCAAGTTTGTCAGTCATGGAAAACTTCAGAGTGGTGTTACAGTACATAAGAGTACTTCCAGATGGGAAGTTTTTGAATTGGTCATTAGAAGCATCATAAACATAAAAATGAAATACTTGACAGAACATTTATAGTGCAAATTTACTGGGTAATTGCTCATCTGCTTGGAGATACTACCATTTTTTACAGTTATAAATTATATTACAGTTATATTGTTTCGTGTCAGCTGATTTTGCTCTGCGTTTGTAGAATGACCTTTCCTCCTTGTAAACTTGAGACTATACTAATGCCAAAATGTCTCTGAATGGGTCTATTCCAGGCATATTCAAATAGTGGATCCTGGCTGTGTTCCAACTGGACTGCGATACATACTGACATCTGTAGCACTATTTTACAGTTTATACAGTTTAAAGTGAGCAGCTCGTCAAAACAACGGAGCTGTA
Organism: Rhinichthys klamathensis goyatoka; assembly: GCF_029890125.1. Lineage (NCBI taxonomy): Eukaryota > Metazoa > Chordata > Actinopteri > Cypriniformes > Leuciscidae > Rhinichthys > Rhinichthys klamathensis. The sequence continues at coordinate 7,881,324 of NW_026606587.1, read as the reverse complement.
CTCACTGAGCTCATATTGATAACTATTTTGACTCTTTGGATTTTATTTTTATTTTACAAAGCACTACTGTTGCCCAGATGGAAATTATAACTATTACAAAAAAGTATTTGTCTGGACCTCAGCTGAGAAGGAAATATAGAGACTGTGTTGTTTACAGCCAACCTGAAACTTGTATCCATTATCATATGTGTAGTATTAGAGTAGATTTAGAGTGTTTCTGGACTAAAACATTTTTTCTTTCTTTTAATAGCATCAATAATAAGCTCCAGCAGCCAGAGGCCGCATCAGGAGTGCTGGAGTATGCCATGAAACACTTTGGAGAACTGGTAAGAGCTTTAAACCCTTATTCATCTGTTTATTATTTATGCATTGATTACATAAGATGAGCACTGGGGTGAATTTCACAAAGCCTGTCAAGAAAGGTTTTGGTCATTTTGCACCTCAAAAAAATATTTGTGACTTTTCCCCTCATTATTTTAAGGGAATTAAGGGAAAATAGTAGCTATTTGTCTCTCTTCATCTGAAAGTCATTTTGTAATAGCTAAGCCTTTTGTTCACATTTATGTAACCTTTATTTTTTTTTAAGCAATATATTTTTTTAAATGTTGAGAAGTTTTGAGACATCATATGTAGAGATGCTCCGATCAGCATTTTTGGGGCCGATCACCGATTACCGATCACCAAAATCATGATCTGCCGATTGCCGATCACTGCCGATCACAGAATAGCAGGGGAATGGGAATCTTTTATCTATAATCTAGCCGAGTTTGCACCATTTGTAGAAATGTGTTTATTTAATTGTATTTAGAAAATGAGATGTCTTAAGGCTACTGTAGGCCATCTTTCCCAAATAAGGCAGAGTAACATCAGAGTTACACTACACAACAGAGTAAATCAAGTTACACTTAGGCATACTTGGAAATTGTAGCCTCTTAATACACCGACTACATTTACTAACTGGCAACAAAATGTACAACTTGTTACACCAAAACTGGCTACTGACAAAAGGACAAAACTATGGCAAGTTTTTTTTCTGTTATTATTATGAATGTCTGATGTAGTTGAGCAGAATGCTCTTTTATGAAGTTACTTCATTAAAGGACATATTTAATGAGATTATGCCTGAAAAGGTTTTGGATTTTTTGTTAATTTAAAAATATATATTGTATAAAATGACTTGTTGTTTATATTTGTTTTGTTTTATTGTATTTATATGATATTTGTATTTTTATAATTGAATTTTTGCCATGAAAATAGCTTTGAATGCTGATTTGAATCTCATTCCTCTTCATCCACCTCCTCTTGCACATATTCTTCTGCTCTCATTCTCAGATTGTTTCCATCCATTGTCTGTATCAATATTAAGTGCACCTGTGCCACCTGTAAGCTGGCTTATATTTTGTACAGTTGGTTTGATCACATCGTTAGAAACAAGTGTGAACAATTTTGAGCCGTTGTGTGCAAACGATGACAACTGTGTTGTAGTTGTGTAACTTTTGCAACAAGTGCATCACAGTGCAAAATGTGTGTATTGAGTATTAGTGAGTGAGAATGTGTTTTGCAAAAAGAGTGCATGAAATTTGCAAATGGTGTCTAACTGCCTGGACTTGTTTAAGGTTGAGTGATTTACTCAACAAATGAGCCTTTGAGAATTTGGTTCAGAGAATGAGGTTTAGTGTCTTAGCAATTGTGAAAAACTGTAATTTTCATCCTTCTCCCATCTAAAAGAAATTTTAGTCCCTGGTTTTTCTGACTGCTCCCTTTAGGAATGATATGATGTGTGCTATGATGAGATTTTGGTTCATTTAAATTATTTCCATCATTCATCCCTTTATGTTTTGTCTTCCACTACAGGAGATTCAGGCCACCTGGTACGAGAAACTTCATGAGTGGGAAGATGCTCTGGTCGCCTACGATAAAAAAATTGACATGAACAAAGATGATCCAGAGCTAATTCTGGGTCGCATGAGATGTCTGGAAGCGCTAGGCGAATGGTATGCACACATTACATAACTTGTCAGTTTCTGGAAGTAAGCAGGCTCATTCTTGTTTTTATACAACTTTGGTTCTTTTTTGGAATTTGCATTTGTCAGTTCATGCATGTCATTTGTACATTTTGTTGCAGGATAAATTTATTGAATACCCCCCTTTTTTCAGACAGTTCTATGTAGTCATATTCTTATTGAAGGTAAATGTCTATTTTTTGTGACTAGATAGGATGGACAGGTCAATGTTTCTAAGCAGGCAGTTTGTAGTGCTGTCAGATGTTACCCAGATGTTATTAGTTACTGATTCATTTGTGAACTGATTTTACATTTGTGCCAAACGATAAAAGATAAAAGAACAGAAAGATGAGGACAATTCTGGTTACTGAATGCATTGCATGTATACAGCGATTTAATAGTACACCCCTAACATAGTGCATGTACTGTAAACATGAATGTAATTTTACGTCTTACTATAAACAGCTTTCTTTGCTTTCTAATGTGTGCATATAAAAGCACTTCCAGTATTAACTCTAGTTCCTGATATATTCAAAATTACACTATGGAAAGCAATTTCCAATGTGAAATATAATTCTTAATACAGGGTGACACGATGAGGTGAGAATATGATGGAGTGAGTAAAAGCAGAGATTGAGTATGTGTTCTTAATGCGTCTCTTTTTGCCCTCATGGAAACACAGTGCTGTCATTTGATTATTTTTCTCGACTTTTGAAAGAAAAAAATCTTACTGACAGTCATTTACTGGGAACAGTTTGTTTGGGAGAGTGCCTGGCATGAGGGCTGACTTCCTGGATTTGTTGCAGTCAGTGAATCCATTAATAGGACAGGAATAGATGGCAACAGTGGAAACGGGGAATAATAGGAAATCAATAGCAATAGTTAGCTGTAATTAATAATGATTATTTTGCCCCATACTTGTCTGTGCTGTATTTTTATGCCTTTAAAAGAATAATTCTTTTGGCTTGGCAACATACTAACAGCAAGTTATGTTGGGAAATATTGGTGAGCCAAGTCTCTTGTGCATTTCACATGATAAACATTTTGCCTATGTAGAACATTCCAAAATACTCTCTTATAAATGGCCATTTCAGTTATGATGCTGTCTTAAACCGCATCGCAACAGCTGATGCTGGATGCAACAAAGTGGCCGTTGCAAATTCATTTGTCATTTCTGTCAGAAGTGTAGCACAGGTGCTTGGAGTATGTCAGAAATAGAACAGAGGATTAGTTTACTGTCGGGATTTGTCGGGTTGCATTGCTTACCGCACCACTGCATCCAGTGTAACAGCATCACTGATTATAAGTCCAGTGTAGACACTGTGCTAGAAGTTAGCTTTTTGTTTTTTAAAGGTGTATTTCACCCAAAATTTAAATTCTGTCATCAATTATTCAACCTTAAGTCATTCCAAACTTACACTTCCGTTCATCTTCAAAACACAATGAAGATATTTTTATTGAAACCTGAGAGATTTCATTCTACCAAAACTTTGACGTTCAAAAATATCATAAAAACAGATTGAATTTATGCTTTTATTCACATACAAACATTGATCAAGGCACATAAATGGAGTACATCAAATATGGGGGGATCAAACATACTTTATTGATGTGCCAGGACAACAATATCTCAGGTCACATTAAAATAATCTTTATTTGTGTTTTGAAGTTAGGTTTAGAAATTGGTTTGAATAATATGTTTGAAATGACATGAGGGTAAGTAAATGATGACAGAGTGGATCGTATGTGCGAGACGGCGCAGACCACAAAACGTATCGGACCCATTTGAATTCTACACAGAATGCTATTTGATAGTGATATGGAGGAGATTAGGAGAAACGGTTAGAGATTAGGAGGAAACTGTGGCTTTACTGAGCTCAACGGCTCTGGCCGAGCTGTGATATGAACAAAACGCTATTGCCTTTTTTTTTAAAGCTGCAGTCCGTAGCTTTTCCTCTTTGTCGCCATCTCTCTGTTCGAAATCTGTAACTGCAGTGATTCGCGGAATTATCATCTTTACGTGGGTTGTAAATCGCCATGAAACAGCGCGGATGAACACAGTGTTTTGAGGCGAGTGGTGCTGTCAGTCACCGTGCTGCATACAGAATCACAGATTCACTTTTTGAAAGTTTGACCAACATAAGAATTTTCATAAGAAAATGTCTTCTGAACAGGTAAGTAACATCCATTTTTGTTCTGACCAACTAAGGGGGAAAAAGCATTCGACATGATAAGCTTCGTTAGATTTAATCAACGCGATTTACAGCAACCGTGCAAATTATAGCCTACTTTGTTCTCAAATTGTTCATGTTAACAACATCAGCATTGCGTGACTAATGTTAAATTTAATTTGTTTTATGGTTACCTGTGTAGTTCAGAATTCATATTCTCCATAATAGCAAAACGAGAAAGGCACAACAAAGGAAACTCCATAACTTAACTGTGTGAATTAAGAAAACGTACTGTTACACGATTGAACTATTGAAATGTCTTACTTGTTCAGCAGAAAAAAGCCGTCTCTTCTTCCGTTTTGAACCCCTTCAAAACACGGAGTTCACGCACTTTTCAAAAGCCCCGCCGATGTTTAAATCCATTGTGTTCGCATGAGATGGTTTCTTTCTCTTTCTCTAGCCACCTTAAATCCGAAGTACGAAGTCTTTTGGGTTTTATAACTGCTGAATCTCCAGTTGACACTGATGATTGTTGTTTGGATCTCTCTGGATGCCATAAGTTTAATTATGTAAAGTGCTGCGAGAAAAGCCTATACATTTAAACATCTCGTCACGCGCAGTATAGCCGGCTAGCCGAAACTCCTTCTTTATGTGTACGGATGTGACGTAATGACGCAAAGACATGCTCGAATTTCCCGCGGAAACCCACCAGTACCACTGGAATTAAAATCATTATTACAAGCTAACCGTTTTGAATCTAGCTATGGCAAGCAGATAGTTTTGACCACTGGCAGAATATGTTTTTTTAATATAATTATTGTGGATTATTTTTAACTTAAAAAAGTTACAGGCTGCAGCTTTAAAGAAGAGGAGCTGTTCGACATGTCCCGACCTGTCTTCCTGTTTCAGTGGAAATTATGTCAACATATTGAATAATGCTGCATTTGAAGTCACTTTAGTGAGCCTTTAACTTTACATTCTGATAGGTGATTTTTACACATATATCAGTCCGAAACAGAGTCAGAAATTAATGGGGGCTTGTGGCAAAAGTGTCAAACAAAATAAACATAAATGGCCCCAAATTCAAGATATGGGGGCAAAAGAAAATGCCCCGCACAATTAAACTAAAAACATTGTGACTGTCATGATTAAAGTTAAATGCTAAAATGAATTAAAGTCTTGATTACAGCATTGCAGCATTACATTTAGATCTGCTCGCATTGCATTAAAATGTTTTTTTTAGGCTATTTAAAAAATTTAAAAATCGCATGCATACAGCGATTCATTAGTACACCGCTAACATAGTGCATGTAATGCGAACATGAATGTCGTTTTACATCTTACTAAAAACAGCTTTCTGATGTGTGCATATAAAAGCACTTACAGTATTAACTCTAGTTCTTATATATGATATATATGTATATATATATGTATATATATATGATATTCTTATGTACACTGAGCTGATTAATGATTGTTAGTGTCATGAGCTCAGAGGTTTATCATCCTGAGATTTATGGTTTGTTGCTCAGTAGTACGTTTTTTTATTTCACACCTGAATCCGTTATCAAGAATTCCTTCCAATGCTGCTTAAAAATATGCTGGACTCTACAATATTTTTGCTTTTGAAGCTATGTATTGCATGGTAAAGCCTTCAAATCATTATACAAGGTTGGTCATTGTGAAAGGTTCTACACCATTAAGCAAAAAAAATGAAATAGAATCAGATGACCAAAAATAAAAATGTATGTGTTGTATCAAAAATCCAAATCAATACTAGACCCCACCGACTTATTTTTTTAAACATCCTTAGCATTCACAACATTAGTTTTTTTGTTTGTTTTAGCTAATACCGGTATTTACTATTATATTTTATCTTACATATTTTATCAAACCAATATTTAATTTAGTCTACTGGAAGTTTATACTATAAGCTGTTTATAGGCCCGACATATTGCTTTCGTTGTATTGTATTTCCCTATATGTATTGTAGGACGCTCCATACTGTAAATGAAGCGCTTGTATGTAGGTTTAAATTGTCTGCATACATTACTCTAGCATAATTACCCATAAGTATCCACATTGCACACCTCTATAAGTATCCAGCTCTCCTCTAAACGTGTAATTCACGTGACGCCCATCCAACTTCTGCAGGGGTTTTTTTTTTTTTTTTTTTGGTCAAATTTCCATGTGACATTCCATTCCAGTGAGTAATAGACTGTTCCCGTCTAAAGGTACTGGAGCCCTTTTTCCTGTCTCGCTGTTAATGTGCGTCTTTGTGTTTTAGGCCTGTCTGCAGCCTGGAACCTTGTATTTTGCAAGGCCCCATAAGTAATGTTTTTTCCAGGTGGCAGGGAAAGCACATTTGTTTCAGATCCCCCACCACATCTCATGAAACCCATATGAGCAGTGTCTCGCAGGGCTAATCGTGGGGACCCTTTCTTCACAACCCCCAGCAACGACACACATGGTTTGCTTGTGTCTATGTCAGCACTGTTAGCCTCAAAGGGCCCATTTGTTTTAAAGGTGCACCATTCCTAAATGTGTTATGATGTCAATACTTTTTGCAGTTTATCACAGCCCGAGCTGTGGCAAGGGATTTTTTGGGTGAAAAGTTCCCGGCTTGGACACAAACAGAAGCTCTCACTGAGGAGTAACTGACTTTTCACATCTGTTCATTGCTTTTGGTCTTTATGAACTGTTAGATGGTGTGCTTATGCTTTGCCAGAAACAATCATTAAAAAATGGGAGTGTTAAATCCTGTTCTTTTTTCAACACCCTTTTTATTTAATAAACACAATAATGATTCTTGTTTATTTGTATTTAATCATTTTCATATTGTATACTGAATTTTTAATATACAAGGCAGTGAGAAGAAATTCAGACCTTTTTTCACATTTGTTATATTGCACGCTTGGAGCGTTGCTAAACTGCTTTAAATTACTTTTTCACATCAGTATACACTCCACACTCCATAATGACAAAGAAAAAAACATATTTGTAATAACTTTGCAAATTTATAAATAAATAAAAAAACTGAAAAAATACTTCAGACTTGAGATAAATAAGATTTCAGACCCATTTCTCTGAAACTTAAAATCTGCTCAAGAGCATGCCAATTTCTCTGGAACATCTTTGAGATGTTTCTACACTTTAAATGGAAATTCAAATTCAATTAATTGGACATGATTTGGAAAAAGACACACAGGTCTATGCAGGTCTAACAGCTGAAAATATCAGAGCAAAATCCAAGCCATGAGGTCAAAGGAACTAACTGCAGGAACTGACAGAGGCAGCATTTTGTAAAAAAAAAAAAAAAAAAAAAAAAAAACTTCTGCATTAAACGTTTATAGGACCACAGTGGTCTCCTTAATTCTTTATTGGAAGAGGTTTTAGAATAACCAGGACACTTCCTAGAACTGGCCGCCCAGCCAAACTGAGCAATGGAGAAGAGCCTTATAAAGAGAGGTGACCAAGAACCTGATCGCAGAGATCATATGTGGAGATGAGAAAAACTTACGGAAGGACAAGGATCAGATCACTGCTGCACTTCACCGATCTGAACTTTATAGCAGATTGTTTAGATGGAAGCCTCACCTCAGTGTAGACATGAGGAACTTGTTGAAGTTTTCAAAAAAACGAGACGGGGATAGTTGCAGGTCGTAATGGGCATGCTGAAAGGTACACAGTGCTAAAAGAGAAACTAACCCCTAACCCTACCCCAAACCCTAACAGGCAGCTTTTGCGACCAACTGTAAAGCTTTCAGCACACCCACTACCTTTCGGCAATCTCATTACTCCGATCTGCAAATACCCACACTTGAAACAACCACCTAAAAGACATAGTTGGTCAGTCTGATTAACCTCAATTCCAAGCATCATGTCTGGAGGATACCAGAGACCACTCAGCACCTGCACAATACCATCTCTATTGTGAAGCATCATGCTGTGGTTGTGTTTATCAGGGGCAGGGACTTGGGGACTAGTCAGGCAAGAATGAATATGAACAAATGAACAAAGCAAAATACAGATATCTGTAATGAAAATCTGGTTCAAAGTGCCCAGGACCTTAGACTGGGTCGAAAGCTCACCTTCCAACAGGACAATGACCCTAAGCACACTGCCAAGACAATGCAAAGTGACTTAGGGACAACTTGGTCAAATATGTTGCATCATTCATACCCCAACATATTTGAGTCTGTAATCATCGCCAAAGGTGCCAAAGTACATACAGAGTCCTGAGGGTCTGAATACTTATGCTATGTAATTGTTTATTTATTTATTTTATTTTTTTATATAAATGTACATTTATCACAAATCTGTTTTTTTGTTATTGCTTTTTTGATTTTATGGGGTATAGAAAAAAAGTAAAGCGGTGTAGCATATAAGGCTGCAACAACTAAATGTGAAAAAAATAAAGGGGTCTGAATACTCTCGCAAGGCACTGTATATGAATGCACCAACTAATAAACAGAATTATTAGGGCCCGAGCACCGATGGTGTGAGGACCCTCTTGGAATTGCTCTGTTTATTATTTACTAATAGTTTTTGCTTAAGTATTGTAAGGGACATTTTTGAGTGATGATTCAAATGAATCTTTGAATTGCGTTTCACCGACTCTGATGCAACTTTATTTTATTTATTTATTCTGAACGAAGCTATGTCCATGAAACCTTCTCACTCATACTCACACAGATAGCAATGGGAGAGTTGATTAAGTTTGACAATGTTGTCAAACATCATGGAGGAAGGGCTTATGCTTATTTTTTACCTTGATTTTCACAGAAAAGTAACCGAAAAAAAAAAAATCTGTTGTGGCGTCTGTTACTAGTTAGTGTCTCTTAAGTGTGCAAACTAGAAGAGTATTGGCAATGAGCATGCATTGCAATCTCCAAGGTTCTTGACAAGAGTAAGCTTTATTGTGGATCAGACTTTACTCCGATAGTCAAAATTCTGGTTATGTGAGGTTGCTTCCTCTTCTGTCTTTCTTTCTCATTCTCTTTCTCTTGTTTCTTTGTCAGGGGTCAGCTGCATCAGCAGTGCTGTGAGGAGTGGACTCTGGTCAGTGAAGAGACTCAAGCTAAGATGGCCCGCATGGCAGCAGCTGCAGCATGGGGACTGGGTGAGGGGAGGAAACAATGAGACCTTTCACCTAATTATAATTAAAGAAAGAAAAAAAAACATCATTGTGTTTTGCGTTGTACTAAAATGAGGTTAAAGTTCAGGAATTCGTGAATTCTGTAACGTGTGTGTGATACAAGTTTATCTGGCAACTTCAACTGTCAGTTTTATCCAATTTTCTCTAGTTTTTATAAAACACTGCTAGCAAGCCCCTGTTTAATTTCCACTTACAAGGTAGCACTATAATCACATTAACACAATGATGCATAATTAAAATTACACTTCTATTGGACAGAGATGCAAACTGCTCACCTTTAGAATAAAGTTTACTGTTAAAAATTTTGAGCAAAATTGGTTATTTACATAATTCGTGCAGTTCCATAGTTTTTGTAGTTTAGAGTTTTTGTTTGGGGTGCGACAAGGGGTTAGTGCACAAACGTACAACACATTCTTGATGTCAGACGGCAACAGCAGCCAATTGCAAGTCTGACAATACTATATATTCATAGCAACATTAAGCTATATGTTAACTACAGTTGGTTACATGAAGCAATAAGGCAACTTCCTAATGTAAGTGCTTTGAAGGCCATTCAAATTAGAATATTTGTTATTACAGAAATATCATACAATCATGCAATGTTCATGTTTTATATTCTATTTAATATTAACATTGTGTTTTAAAATCCCCAAAAGAAAATTGTAAATATTTATTTAAATGTAAAGACCTAATGTAGGTGTCTTTGTCTCTGCTTACCTGTAATAATAAAAAAAAGCTACATTTCACAACTCATATTTCAAGGGGGTGAGTTCATATGAAATACGCAAAATTAACAACAGCCACAAAAAAAGTGGATTTTCATTTTCATGTACTTTTTGAGAAGATATGTTTTAATGAAGCAACAAGATTCTATTGTGACTTTTGACCTGAGGACAGACAACTATAAATTTGCATTTACTGTGGTTTCATCATACTCACTTTCTCCTTGAAATCATTTGGATATTATATTGAGTATTCTTCTGCTTTTAAAATCTCCACATTGCTGGGAAACTTTATCTTGAAAAAGATTTTTCTTCTCAGATATTGCATACAGATATTTGTTTATATTATTAATTTTTTTATTTTGTAGCAGATGTAATAGTTATATATATATATATATATATATATAATTTGCTTCTTTGTGTGTTTGTCAGGCCACTGGGACAGTATGGAAGAGTATACCTGTATGATCCCACGAGACACCCATGATGGAGCCTTTTACAGGGCAGTGCTTGCTCTACATCAGGATCTCTTCTCATTGGCTCAACAGGTACTACATAATGAACAACTAATGAGAGTTATTAAATGAGCTGGATTTAAACTACCTCTAAACTTATTTTTCCATCATCTAAAATGTCCAACTCACTGTACATGGAAGAAACAACAAGGAGGGAGATGAAGGGAAAAGTTGTTCAGTCAAAACGAGGAGTACAAACGTTGGCGTGGTGCATTGTGTCTGTTATGTAGTATTGGTAAAAGGCTACCCTCAGTCTGCACATAAAATTACTTGGCTAATGTTTGGACCCTGTGGTGATTTAATGTTCCTTTTTCCAAAATGAATGTGTGTGGGAGAAAGAGAGAGAGAGATGAGATCATACACATGGAGAACATCACAGACACGTCCATGTACTCTTTGTGTTTATCAATATTATCATGTCATACCACGTGCTCTATTACTCATGAGGACATTGTAACAAAGGTTATTATGATGAAACGCAGTCCCAGCATGATTCGAGTTTAATGCTGGAAAGGAAAGTAGCCATTCACAGGATGAGATCCAGATGAAACTGTGCTTCTGGTCAGAGCAGGTCATTTTGGTTAGTAGAGCTGCATGATATATTGAAATGATTGAAATATCACCAATGTGCATATCTCAATATGCATATCACAAGGTCTCAATCATTTTAATTCTTCAAAAAGTTGTTTATGGTGATAGATAGCAGAAAAAAAACGTGTGAGCATGCGCAAAAGATCAAAGCCTGTACACACTGTGTGGAGAATATGAAATGCTTGTGTATCTGCGGCAGCATCGTCTTAAAAATTCGAACACATTGTTTCTAGTCAAGTCACCTTTATTTATATAGCGCTTTATACTGTACAGATTGTTTCAAAGCAGATTTTTATTAATAAACACAGAAAGTAATGATTAATGATGCAAACCGAATTCATATATGCTGTAAAGCAGCTCTAAAAAATAAGACAGTAGTGTCATTGTTCAGTAGTCTGAAGTCAGTTCAGTGTTGATTCAGTTGTTCAATGGCTGCGTAAAGTTTTATCTAAGTAATGGAAACATTCTCTTGTTTATAAAGATGAAGTCAATCCTGGAATAGATCTGATGAACTGCTGAAAAAAAAGAAAAGAATATTGCCGCGGTTTTGGTTTTTTATATGTCCATTCGTCAAACATACCACAAGTTTGCAGAAACTCATTGACACATCAAGCTGATTTACTAAGTGCCCTGGAAGTGGCTTTTGATTGGTCCAGTACTGGGTGGAGTATACAATTAAAATCATCTCCTAAAATAAGTTGGCGACTTTCAACATCTGGAAAGTGTGCAAAGCGGTCACTCAAATTGTTAAAGTTAACAACGTCAGCATTGCGTGACTACATGTAATGTCCTTCCAATATGTATCCTTGTTTTCGCATGGGTCCGGTTGGAGTCTCTTTTTTTCTGTAGCCACTTCGAAGTCCGAACAAAAGTCTTTTGCATTTTACAGCGGGTGAATCTCTAGTTGTCACTGGTGATTGTCATTTGAACCTTTCTGGATCCGCCATCAAATTGATAAGTTTAATTATATCAAGTGCTGTGAGAAAAGGCTATAAATCTCCACCTCCAACATCCTCACATGCAATATAGCCTAATAGCCGAGACTCCTTCTTTATGTGTACAGATGTGGAGTAATGACGCAAAGACATGCTCGAATCTCCCGTGGAAATCCACCAGTACAACTGGAATTAAAAACATTATTACAAGCTTACCGCTTTGAATCGAGCTAAGGCAAGCAGATAGTTTTGAACACTGGCTGGTTATGTATTTTCCCAAATATGTATTTTGGATAATTTTTAACCCAAAAAAAGCTACGGACTGCAGCTTTAAGTAGTTTTATTATTAGAAGGTCTTCTTTCTGGCCCAAGAAGAGAAGAATCATCAGCCCTGACTAGGGCTAAAATTCAGCCCATCCAGCCCACACGTTCCTCCATAAATGTTTCAGAAAAAATAAGAAACGAATAATAATAGATATTTTTGAATATACTGCAAATGTGTTGAACAATATTAATATTGCGGGCTCTTAATTATTGAATTCATAGTTTCAATAATTAAGTTTCATAAAGTTTATTAGAACTGCACATATCTACACAGAAGAAAATGTAATAGCTTCATCCTTAATTCATTGGATACAAGCTCTTAAATTCTCCTTTAGTTGCCCTAATGAAAAGTGAACATAGCTCTTGCATAGCATCAGAGTTTGACTGTAAGTTCATGACACAGGAAAAAAAAAAACAGTTTTATAACAACAACAATAATAACATGAATAATAAACTATGGTATAATGAAAAACATCTTAATAGCATTAAGCTATAAAAACAACCTCTATAAAAGTGGCTTATATTGCCCAATATTTAATATAAAGCTAATAATAGGATCATTAATAATAAATGCCATAATGCCATATTTATACAGTGTGAAGTACTGCATGGTATTTTTTTTTTGTGATCAATATTTTTTATTTTAAGTTAACATACCAGATACAAATCAAAGCTCACTGAACTATATACAAACAGATGCCATGAAAACTCTCCACCTATAAGAGTATATATATATACAGTATATAAAAATAAAAATAAAAAAATATATATAAAAAAATAAAAATATATAGTAATACCAATAATAATATATATATAAATAAGGAATTACAGAGAGGTGTTTGGGTGTCAGGATCCAAGATACAGTAGGATGTCAAAATCTTAGTTCTTCTAACAGAATGTTTGCAATTTTTGTCCAGCTCTGAATAGTATTGTCATTTGCGCCATTGACCTTGGCAGTGGTGCCTTCCAACAATACAATGTCTCTGAAATACGATAACCAGATGAAAGATGTTGGTATGGATGGCTCTATCCATAGCTTTAAAATAGTCTTTTTAGCAGCCGTGCTAGCTGACAGTAAGGCCCTTTTTTGATGAGCATTCAGCTGAAGAGCGGAGTCATCTAAAAGTAGAAAAATCAAGGGGTCTTGAGGTATGTCCAAAAGAAGGATTTTTGAAAGAACAGTATTTACATAGGTCCAAAAAGGAACCACCTTTGGGCATTCCCAAAACATGTGTAAATAGGAACCTATTGTAGCAGAGTTGCATAAATGACAGTATGGATCAGATCTAGCCTTCATCCTAAATAATACACTAGGAGTAATATAAGCCCTATTAATACATTTATAATGAATCATCTGGTGAGCCAGGTTCTTAGATGCAGTGAAACATCTGGCCCATACCACATCCCAGTCAGGTTTAGCTAAACCATCCCTTTCCCAGGAATGGACAGCTGGAATATATGAGTATTGCAGAACAAGAATTGAATTATAGATCTTAGAAACTAAGCCCTTGGAGGAGGTATTAGGGTCCAGCCATTTCCATAATGGATGAGGTAAAATGTCAGTGGTCCAAGGAACGCCATATGCTTTCAGAGCTGACCTCAGTCTCAAATATAAAAAAAAAGAAAATCCAGGTTAATTCCTGAAACGATTTGATGCCATTTTCACAGAAAATGTCCTTCAAGGTAAAAATTCCAGCATCCGACCAAGCTTTATAGACAAAAGGTTTTTTACCAGTACACAGACAAGAGTTGTGCCACAAAGGTGTAACTTTAGTGTATAAGAAGGGGCCTCCCATACTTTTCTCAACCTTTTTCCATACCTCGAGGGAGTACTCTATGATTGGTCCATACATTTTCTTAGAGGATTTAGAAACACTTACAAAGGGTAAATCCTGTAGGCGAACCGGATGGGTGATATTCACTTCTAAATCTCGCCACGGAACCCGGGAATCAGGGTTAACCCAGGTTTGGATTGTTCTTGTTTGGAAGGCTAGATTATAAATCTTAAAATCAGGGAATGAAAGACCTCCATCAAGTTTCTTACGCTGCATCGTTTTAAGTCGGATTCTGGGTTTTTTCTTAATCCAGATAAAACTAGAGATAGCCGCGTTGAGTTCTTTGAAAAATAAAACAGGTGGTGCTAGCGGTATTGCATGGTATATTTTGATGTTGTGTGGATTGATAAGCTTGTAATTACCATTGTGTAGAGTTTTACACTTCAACCCTTCAGTTCGTGTGGTCAGAGCTATTCTGTCTGGTTTCATCTAGGTTCATCTAATGTTCACATATCATGTTGTGTTTGTGTCGCAGCTTGTGCTGATTATCACAAAAGTGTCAGGCAAGTTTTCTTATTGTATGTCATACTTGTTTGCTTTGTCAGTGTCTTTGTGAGTTTTTGGTTCTTTTGCTGTTATAGGCTATAAGGCCCTTTAAAATAATTGAAATAATTTGAAGTGACTGTACTGCAGTCAACTGACTGAAATAACTGCAATGGAGTCAACAGACCTACTTCATAGATGTACGTTTACTGAAAAAAGGCCTGTGAAACAACTAGAATAAAATATTCAGCAATGGTATAATCAGGGGTTAAAGTGGGCCGGAACGGTCCGGAACTGTGTTCCGGCACCTCAGATAAATAAATAAATAGATTCATTAATCTCAACGAATCTCGGTGGTCCCGAGCTGGGCCGACCGACCGACCTCCCTCCCTCCCTCATCGCTGAACGCGAGCGATTACAAATGCGTGAAATGCACTCACGGTGGTTGAGCGGGGTAAAGTTAGTTTTAGGTTCGATATTTCGCCTGACATTTGTTTTCCCTAGCCACTGTTCTATAGGGTCTTACAAAGATATCAATAGCAGGATTAGTTTTAACATTATGTAACCATTGTATATCGACATGAAATATTCGTTCAAAATCACCTACGTGCATTAATGCTGCATATTTATACCTGAGAATGCTTTGACGCGTTTGCACAGCGCATGATGAGGGAACATCTGCCAATTCCACCAACTGCATTAAACGTAGCCTATAATTTGTATTATTTAAAATTACTTTTCAAATTCCAAAGCTAGAAGGTTCCTATTGGCAATACTGACCTGGTAGCCTTGAGTAAATTAACCTGTTTAAGAAAATGATTCATAAAACATATAAATATCAGTTAAGCATATGTTTACTTTCTTCACTGACACAGACGAAAATGAAAAGACTATCAGTCAAAGTTCAGCTTTAGGAGGGGAAGAAATAGGCCAGGATAAGGAGACTGAGAGAAAAAGAAAGATGTAGATGAGGAGAGAGAAGGTATTGACAAAATAATCTAATGCCCACTCAATGACATGGTTTTAAAGCTATTTATTATCCATTTTTTGGGCCTTCAAAAGTCTTAAATTGCACATTTGTAGGTCAGAGAAACTCGGGTTTCTCGGGGGAGCATGCCCCCGAACCCCCCTAAATACCTCACATTTTAATGCACATGTCTGTGGGTGGGGCTGTGGATGATAATTATACCAAAAAGTATTGCTATACCACGATACTCAATATGTTGTCCCACGGTGAGCCATTTTTCCCTGTTGCACCTACAAAAAAATTTAGGGTTCCCCCACCTGCCAAATCCCACTTTAACCACTGGGTATAATGTTGTGTGTTCATGTGATTTCAGTGCATCGACAAGGCCAGAGATCTACTGGATGCTGAGCTCACTGCCATGGCTGGAGAGAGTTACAGTAGAGCATATGGGGTAAAAACATATACCTCAGTCTTAATACATTTGATTTTTTAGGCTTAAGTCAAATGATCATTCAACTCAAAAAAAGATTTTCTTTTTAATCGCACATAAACTGCTTTGATAAAAATGCTGTTCAGGATGTGAGGTAAAGTCGAGACCATTTCAGGAAAGACTATTACATAGTACGACTATTACAGTATTTCAGCTTAATGAACACACACACACACATAATCTCATATTGGGTGAGATAATTGAACTTCATTTCTAATCTATGATTTTTTTCTTTCCTTATCTCTCTCTTATAGGCCATGGTGTCATGTCAGATGTTGTCTGAGTTAGAGGAGGTGATCCAGTATAAACTGGTTCCTGAAAGGAGGGACATCATCAGGGAAACGTGGTGGGAGAGGCTGCAGGTAACAGCAATGTTATTCCCTCTATCCTTGTCAAGTCACCTTTATTTATAGCGCTTTACACAATACAGATTGTTTCAAACAAAGCAGCTTTACAGTGATAACAGGAAAATGATTCAATGATGCAAACTAGGGATGCACCGATACCACTTTTTCCAGAACGAGTCCGATATTGATTCTTTTATTTTTAGTGCTTGCCGATACCTGTATTTTCATTGCATTTTTAATTTTTACAAATATTGGACAGAGAAACCAAAAGAATATCCATATATACTGTTACACACATCCATACACATATACACATATCCAACATACTGTTACACGCACGTTTTCTTTTCAACTGTTTACTTAAGACATAACCGACTATGTTTCACAAGAATACTTGCCTCTACAGGCATTTTAACATAATTTTTTGTGAATTTGTCAGTTCACGTGCAAGACATGAAAAATAACTAAATTGAATAGGCTATTCGCGCGCTGTCTAAGGCAGCATTCTGGGTACGCGCTTTGAATGTTTGCGCACAGAAAACTTCTTGAAAACGTCATGTGATTACTGTAAAAATGTAGGGAACCACTCGTTAGGGTTTGGTACCGAACTCGGTACTTTTAACGGCACCGACCGAATTACTTCGGTAATACCGAGTACCGATTCTCATTAAATCAATCGGTGCCAAATTTCGGTACCTGAGAACGCATCTGGGTGCAAGAGTAAGCCTATTTAAATACGAATACTGCATGTTCTACACAACCAAACAATGAAAAAAGCTTGTGGTGTTCAAAACCCTATAACACCTGTGGTGTTCCTGGTCAAAAATGACCGGGCCATAAAAAAAACCTTATAAATCACTCATAATACCATATTTTCACCCAATCTTGGATTCAATCTTTTTGTCAACATGTTCTCTTTCAATTAGGACTGGTTTTATATTTTGATTTGCATCTGAATAATCATAGGCCTCATTTATTTGAGAGTAGGCATTTCATTTTTTGAGTAATTTTTTGTAAAAATTTGAATAATTTTGGAAATATTAAATAAAATCTGGAGAAAATTGGTATTGTTGATCACACTAGTCAACTTAACATTTTCACCAGGAATTTTGTTTTGATACTTTTGTTTTGTAAAAAATATGGCACATAGTCACACTTGTGGTGTTCCCGGTCAAAAATGACCGGCCTATAAAAAATAGCTTATAAGTCACTCATTTTACCATATTTTCCCCCAATCTTGGATTCAATCTTTTTGTCAACTTGTTCTCTTTCAATTAGGACTGGTTTTATATTTCTGTTTGCATCTGATTAATCGGGGGCCTCATTTGTCTGAGAGTAGGCATCTCATTTTTTGAGTAAAAAACAAATAATTTATGAGTAAATTTGGAAATATGAAAAAAAAAAAAAAAAAAAAAAAAAAAGGCTACTGTTGATCACACTAGTCTACTCTAATGTTTCACCAGGAATTTTGTTTTGAAACTTTTGTTTTGTAAAAAATATGGCTCATAGTCACACTTGTGGTGTTCCCGGTCAAAAATGACCGGCCTATAAAAAATAGCTTATAAGTCACTCATTATACCATATTTTCACCCAATCTTGGATTCAATCTTTTTGTCAACTTGTTCTCTTTCAATTAGGACTGGTTTTATATTTCTGTTTGCATCTGATTAATCATGGGCCTCATTTATCTGAGAGTAGGCATGGTCAAAAATGGTCACAATGGCCGACCATTGAAAGTGAATGGGAGAGACTGAAAATAACAGAACAATTTAGTTTTCAGGAGCATGTTCATTATTTTCATGTACACATATGAGCATGTGTGCTTGCAAACATCGAGCCCTTGGACCTTTGCATGTATCGATACATTTATACACACGCTACCCAGACACACACACGTTAAAACACACAAACTTTTTTAAATATTACACACATTCTTTTCCACAGAGAGAAATTTGATCCTACCCTAACCTGCATCTAATATACATTTATCCATCTGACATTACCACACACACACACACAGGCCGTGATCAGATTTTTGACTCAGAAACTAGTAAGGAGGAGGAAATTCAGGATGCATCTTGCAGTGAAGATGTTTCTGAAGAGGAAGGCACCACTGAATCGGCTACGGAGCTTGAAACAACTGATGAGGAGCAGTCTTCCAGTGATGAGGGCCCAGCTGAGGTTACCGTTTCATTCTGGTCAAAAGATGGAACTTTGTCCTGGCCTTCATCCCCACCTATGAGGCAAGGCAGGTTTTCTTCTGAAGGCCTTCCTCTTCAGAAACATCTTCACTGCAAGATGCATCCTGCATTTCCTCCTCCTCACTAGTTTCTGAGTCAAAAATCTGATGAATAACATCATGTGCAGAGCTGTTTTGCCATTGTGCTGCCACAAATGAATGACAAGCAAGGTGCTGTGAGGCATTTTATATATGCCTGTGCTATCACATGATGTATATTTGTAAATATTGTCTAGTTCTGTGTGAGAACCTCACAGTTCCAAAACAAAATGTCATAATATTTTGTCTGGAAGCTGTGATGAAACAAGACCATGATTCTTTTGAAGCCTGCAGTCACGGCCAGTTTGTGTGTGTGTGTGTGTGTGTGCGTGTGTGTGCGTGTGTGTGCGTGTGCGTGTGTGTGCGCGTGTGTGTGCGTGTGCATGTGGTAATGTCAGATGGATAAATGTATATTAGATGCAGGTTAGGGTAGAATCAAATTTCTCTCTGTGGAAAAGAATGTGTGTAATACTCAAAAAAGTTTGTGTGTTTTAACGTGTGTGTGTCTGGGTAGCGTGTGTATAAATGTATCGATACATGCACAGGTCCAAGGGCTCAATGTTTGCAAGCACACATGCTCATATGTGTACATGAAAATAATGAACATGCTCCTGAAAACTAAATTGTTCTGTTATTTTCAGTCTCTCCCATTCACTTTCAATGGTCGGCCATTGTGACCATTTTTGACCATGCCTACTCTCAGATAAATGAGGCCCACGATTAATCAGATGCAAACAGAAATATAAAACCAGTCCTAATTGAAAGAGAACAAGTTGACAAAAAGATTGAATCCAAGATTGGGTGAAAATATGGTATTATAAGTGATTTATAAGCTATTTTTTATAGGCCGGTCATTTTTGACAGGGAACACCACAAGTGTGACTATGTGCCATATTTTTTACAAAACAAAAGTTTCAAAACAAAATTCCTGGTGAAACATTAGAGTAGACTAGTGTGATCAACAGTAGCCATTTTTTTCATATTTTTTTTTCATATTTCCAAATTTACTCATAAATAATTTGTTTTTTACTCAAAAAATTAGATGCCCACTCACAGATAAATGAGGCCCACGATTAATCAGATGCAAACAGAAATATAAAACCAGTCCTAATTGAAAGAGAACAAGTTGACAAAAAGATTGAATCCAAGATTGGGTGAAAATATGGTATAATGAGTGATTTATAAGCTATTTTTTATAGGCCGGTCATTTTTGACCGGGAACACCACAAGTGTGACTATGTGCCATATTTTTTACAAAACAAAAGTTTCAAAACAAAATTCCTGGTGAAACATTAGAGTAGACTAGTGTGATCAACAGTAGCCATTTTTTTCATTTTTTTTTTCATATTTCCAAATTTCCTCATAAATTATTTGTTTTTTACTCAAAAAATGAGATGCCCACTCACAGATAAATGAGGCCCACGATTAATCAGATGCAAACAGAAATATAAAACCAGTCCTAATTGAAAGAGAACAAGTTGACAAAAAGATTGAATCCAAGATTGGGTGAAAATATGGTATAATGAGTGACTTACAAGCTATTTTTTATAGGCCGGTCATTTTTGACCGGGAACACCACAAGTGTAACAAGGTAACAAAACTCCCACAAAAAAATAAGAAAATTTTCAAAAAAAACCCTGAGATTTAGTTAAACCGTTTGGGAACAAAGTCACTAAGTTTCAGTCCAAAGCGATAACATTAACTAGTATTTTCGGGAAAAAGAAAATCTTCTCCGGGTCAAATTGACCCGAACACCACATGAGGGTTAAGACTGTAACATTGACTTACCTGTCGAGAAGAAAGCAGGACTTCAGCGTCTGCTTTCTCTTTTGAAATCTTTCTCCTGCATTAGCTCTATTCACCTGGAAAAAGCTATCCCGACATTAACTCGTGTTTTTTGTAATCTCCGGTCACGTTTCTTTTTATGATCTATGTTGGACTTTTCTGGCGAAGAGGATTTGCAATGCAGCCTTTTAAACTTGCCGGGGCAGTGACAAGCGCCTCTCACTGCACTGCTCCTCCGTTTCTGCTGCTTTCAGTTACGTCACGCTGGCTCTGAACGAAAACGCTTTGTGGAAACGTGTTGGCCTAGTACTTTTTGTCCCTCTCTGCTATCATAGTTTTTCAAGATGGCGGAACTACATGGAAGCCTCCGTGGACCTACCCGTCCCATGTATATAAAGATAATAAATTCTTCGTTTTTGAGGATAAGTCAGATAATTGGCAGAGGTATTTGTACACCATTGAGGACATATTTATGAATAAAAATATTGATTTTAAATAATAAAATACATAAAAAAGTTCACATTGTCCCTTTAAGAAAAACTATCATTATATCATTAACACACAGAAACTCAAAGGTCTTCACCACAACCCGTCAAAATAAAAGTTCGGTTTAATTTGATAATATATTACTGTTGTACAGTAGAATTTATATATCTCAATTTAATAATAATACTAACACTAATAATAATAAATTATCAAAAATGTATTTTTTAAGGAATAATCCCTCTTTTTCTTCTATGTTGTAATTTTAACAGTATAAAGCTCATGTTGTTTGACAAAAAAAATTAATTTCATATAAAAGATAAATTAAATTAATGTTTTATGTTTTCATTTGATTACTAGAAAATTCACAACACAATTTGTGACAAAAACAAAACATTTCATAGAGAAAAAAAAACAGTTCATGTTTTTACTTTTACTTTAATTCAAATGACACGTGTGCTAAGTGAACGATCAGCAATCAAGAGCATGCAACAGAAGTGCACTCTCTCTCTACTGTCAGTTCATGTTAGTAATATGCTCCTCATTTTACTTTCTTTGTTATTGCCATATCCGACCGAACTACAAACTTTGGCTCATCAAACTGATTCAAACCAATAACTTCCATATGCTGTTGTTGTTGTTGTGGTTGTGTTCCTGCATCAATAATCCTATCCTGACCTGGCTGAGGCTTTATAAGAAAACATTTTGTGGTTGGCTTGACGTAAGCTCAGCAGGGTGCTTTGATGAAGTGTCAGCATGCATTTCTTTTATATGCTCAGCTAGTGCCACTGGGGAAAAACAAACCATTAACAATGTGAACTAATGGTGCAAACCTGCAGACTTTTCCATTCATAAACAGAGGCGTAAGAGTGCAGAACTGATGTATCATTGACCAGTGTTGTAGTCGAGTCACCAACTGTCGAGTCCGAGTCGAGTCTCGAGTCCCAGTGTTCGAGTCCGAGTCCAAGTCCGAGTCACCAAAGAAGAGTCCGAGTCGAGTCACCATTACCTGAGTTCAAGTCCGAGTCGAGTCTCGAGTCCCGTGTTCGAGTCCGAGTCGAAATTATATACACTTGCAACATTTTTCAGGCACTCTTTCTTGCAGCTAGAAATGTGTATGATATCACTAGAATTGCCTTTGACCTTAGTTCAAATCTTTGTCAACTAGCTGTGGCACGATTATTTATTTAATTGTTTAAATACATTTTTGGATGATCAGTCAACTGGAATGGATAAAGAAAACAAAAAAGAAAGCCTAATTGGACAGAGGAGGAGAAATGCATTCTTCTTGACGAATATGGTAAAAGAAAAACAATTTTAAAATTTTGAAAAGCAAACTAAATCCCAATGTAACTGTGGCAAAAAAAAACAGAAAATACAGTGCTATAAGCAGTTGTAACTCCGCAGGAAAAGAGTGGTTGCGATGTGTGACATAGTCAAGGTCGCCGTCTAGTTTGTTAGCTAAAATAAACATAATTGTGTTGTGTTATTGTATGATAAGCGGAATTAAGCGCTGAGCGCGTCTGATTTTGGCTCAGCGCCAGCCATAGCACGAAAGCACAGTTTAAATCTGGTACCTTTAAATGTCACGTCACTGTACATTCGCTCTTTAGTGGTCAGCTCAGCTGCTGCAAAGCGTGCCAAAATCGAAATTGCTGATTAGATGTAGAGGAACTTATCTAGTGTTAAATGAGTGTTACGTTAACTCTCTCACGAGAATGCGGCGTAAAGTGAGTGACGTCAGTGAGTGTGTTGTCAAGCAAGGAGAGCGAGCGGTAGCAGTGTCTGTGAGGGAAAAAATAGATCACGGCCGGTCTTGGACCCCGAAACAGGAAAAGTGTAACATCTTATATCTATTTTTTAGAACCTATTTAGTCAGAAACAATGTCATTCATTTGATGAATGCTCAAGTCCGATTTTATATATTCTCGAGTCCGAGTCCAAGTATAGTCATCAGTCCGCGAGTCCGAGTCGAGTCACGAGTCCAGAGAATGGAGTCTCGAGTCGGACTCGAGTCCAGAGAATAAGGACTCGAGTCGGACTCGAGTCCGAGTCCAGGACTCGAGTACTCCATCACTGTCATTGACAAACAAAGTCAACGGTTAATTGTTCAGCTCCAGTTTAGGAGAATTACAGGCAAAGAACACTGTGATCAGTTGTATTAGTAGTGGTTAATGTACAGTCAGCTTTTCATCGATATCAGCTAGAGCTGCACGATTAATCATTAAATAATCTCAATCTTGATTCAAACATCCACACAATCTTATTAAACCTTTAACAAAATCACAGTGGATCATTCAGATCTGCGTTGGCATTGCCACTGACCCATAGAAAGCAGTTGTCATGTATAGTACAGCTTCAAAAACAGTATTTTCAACAACAGTAAACAGTTATTTCTGTGTTACAAATATTCAAATTATCTCAGAAGTACTGGGATAAAAGTTGATAGTTCGGATAAAAAACACTGATGTCTTTGGTAGCGATCAAAATAGAGCAAATCAACTTTTGACAGAAACTTGACGCTTTAAATAACGATTACATTGATTGCATCGATTGCATCGCTATGCCACTTGGTGGTGACAAGTGACTGTTAAAAAAAATATTTGTAATTGAATCATTTGTTCAAGAGATTTATTCAAAATCACTGATTCGTCCAGTAATAAAACAAGTGAAGTATTCATGAGTGAGTCATTGAATCATTCATTCAAGCTGATTTTTTTAAATAAATAATTCATTCAAATCATTTAAACACTTAGACTGCACCAATTAACATTTTGTCAGAACCTCTAGTAAATTACATGTATTTATTTTGTTTAGTTGTCTGTCGTGGGAGAATCGCGATCGTGCAGCTCTAATCTCAGCTTTACCCAACCCTAAATGTCATTTGTAGAAGCAGTTTATTCTAGCCAAGGACTGCCCACTTTATAACCTCAACACTAACCCATACTTTTTGCCAATAGTCAAGTCTGGCTATGTAGGCTATGTCTATTGGTAATGAGAACGCAAAATGTCTTCATCTCTCTGTCAACAAATTGTCTTACATTAAAGGCAAACACACCATTTTTAGAGCTGTCAGCTGCTCTTTACCAATTTCTTATCATCTAAACTAACCAACTCAAGTTGCAGCGTAGGTTATAAATGTAAGTGCTAAAAATTTGAATTTTTTTTTTCAGGGTTGCCAGCGTATTGTGGAGGACTGGCAGAGGATCTTGATGGTGCGCTCCCTGGTCATTAGTCCACATGAGGACATGAGGACGTGGTTGAAGTACGCTAGCCTCTGTGGAAAAAGTGGAAGACTAGTAAGAACAACAGTGTCACATCCAATCACAAGCTTAGAACTGAACTCATTATGTAACACATAAAACATCATTGCCAAAGCTCAAATTCACAAAAGAAAAAACTCAGTTGTGGAAGTTTTAAATGTCTTTCAAAATGTGGCACAGTGTTTAGAACCTAGAGCTAAAATGAAACCTGTGCACAAAACTGATGTTTGTATTGTACCTATGTGTATGCCTACGTTTGTCATGTCTCATGTTTAAATAAATTCTGACTATCCTGAGCTTTGATGTGAAAGTTTGCCAACAAGGATATATTATACATTTACAGTAATATGCCCCTATAAACCATGGTTTACAGTTATTTTAGAATAGCTAAGGGGCTTTGTTAGGCACAACGTGAATCAGTTGCTACATAGACCTTGCAAGGTTTCATAAGGTAAACACACGGCAACAAAAATTTAAAGAGGGCTTGAACTTACACTTCAATTAGTTTGTCGATGTTTGCCATCTTATTTTTATCGTTACACCAGTTTAGAGACATAAGCAGACACTTTGCTTTTTCATTTATTGTTTTGTTTTGGGGTTTTTTCGTCATCTGAACCCCCTTTGTCATGAAGTACCCCCCATGAGATTTTAAGTTAATTTAGCAACAATTTAGCATTTGCACATTCACGGTTCTGTGATGTCAGTTAATGGTCACATGACATGCAGGTAAACAAATAAAATCTTTTTTAGTAAATATTTATTTTAATTGTTTTTATTTTAAACTTATTTATTTATAATTTGGCAGCCCTATATGTTTATTTGATTTTTACAATTTGTATGATTTAATTAATTACTTGCTTTTCATCAACTCACAAACCCCCTGCAGTTCCCACACAAACCTGTTTTAGAAACATCATAAATAAAAGATCAATATTAAGAATAAGCCTGATCAACTAACATAGTTTGGCAAATGGCAATAACACATTTTTAAAACCCTGATAAACTGTTAGTTTCTAAAAATGTAATGTCAAATCTTGTGTTCCTCAGGCACTAGCCCATAAGACGCTTGTTCTCCTACTCGGTGTGGATCCCTCCAAACAGCTTGACCATCCCTTGCCCACCGCACACCCTCATGTCACCTACGCTTATATGAAGTACATGTGGAAGAGCACTCGCAAGGTAAACACTTGAATCAATCCCTCTGGGCAGTATTTCCAGTCATGTACAGTCAAGTACAGCTTCTGTCTGCTTGAATGTGCAAAAATCTCCAATAATAAATGTGCAATATCTGGAGGAAGCCATCTATTAGCATTCCCATTCATCTTAAAAGCAGTTGCGTATCTAGCAAATTCAGCCCTGGAAATACATGACTTGTGTGCTGCAATCTTGGCTCATGGGGACTATAGACTACTCATAGGAGACATAAATGCTATTCACTAATCCGATTCTGGTGTCACAGGAAAATGATGTCATGACAACGCTAATTGGTGTTTTCACTGGTGAAAAATCTATATAACATAAATATTTACAATTAAAAAAATTTGCAAACAATTTAATCAGAATTAGAGCTCATACTGCCAAGGACCATCAATATATCAAAATAATTAGGGAATCATCAAAATGCAATAATGATTCTGATTTTATTTAATTTAATGTAATGGCGATTGACGGTGGTGGATAAGTAAGGAATAACTGACTCTGGGCTGTTAAATTAATAGAAAAATAATGCACACCCGAGGTGGAAATGCGAGTGGCTGTTATACCTCGGTGTGCATTATTTTTCTAACAATTCAACGGCCCGGAGTCAATTATTCCGCTTATACTACGGTTACCACACCTCAAAACATTGTTCAGATGATGTATTTCAAGATGTTTGTCAGGTTTTTCGTCCTTAACTCTCTTGTGTGTGGGACTAATTTCTTATGCATTTCCAAGCCTCCGTTGCTAATTCCAAAATGTCATTTTAGAGCTACTAACGGAGACTTGAGCCACTGATAGCAGTCTAATAATGCAGTTATTAGAAAGAGAGAGAGACAGAGAGAGAGAGAGGGGGGAGAGAGAGAGAGAGAGGTTAAGCGTGTGGGAATTACCTCAGTCTGTGCTGCTCTCAACAGTGTTCAGTAATAGCAAAACTACTTATATCTGCACCTTCCTAGCGAGAAATGTCATGTAGCTTTTAAGTTGCTAAACTATTTTACTGATAAAATCGTCAGAGCAGCGTTGACACGTGCGTGCGTGCGTGCGTGTGTCCATACTGTATGTGTGTGTATGTGTGTGTGCGTTTGAATGACAGAGAGAGCTCAAGAAAGAGATTATGTGCTTTTCCGTAATAACTAATAAATGCATAATACATAGTAACACGTAATTTTATGGTAAAAAACTTGGAAATAATTTGTCGTTTTTATCCTATTGTTTACTATATTTATTTGCTTGGTCAGAGCAATGTTCCCTCTAATTTTTTTTCTTGCTGAGCAAAACTTTTTCCTATTGGGCGGACATTTTTCACCACCTGAGCAAAAATATTCGGTAACGCTTCCTTTTACAGTCCTGTTACCCATGTACATACTATGTACTTATTATAGTTATTACAATTACTGGGTAATAACTAGGTACTAACCCTGAACCTACCCCTAACCCATGTACTTACCTTATATTAGCCAGTACTTTCTAGGTAAGTACACTGTAAGTACACGTAAGTACTGTACTGTAAAAGGAAGCGTTACCAAATATTCTTTATACCTGACCTGTACAGCATACGTAGAAACACAATGGTTTCAACATTCAGTTGTAACTTTTAACTTGAATGTGCCATTTCTATTTTATTTGACCCTTGATGTAACTTATTGGTATTAAATCATATTTTCGAAAAACAAGCAGTTAATTAAGTAGTAACTAAATGAAGCACATTTTAGGTTACCTGATATTTTTTTACAGTGCTGTTAACTGTACAGTCTTTACCAAGAAATCCTATGAAAAATTATTTACAAAATCTTCTGCAGGACAGTTCAATTCTTTACAATAATAGAATATAGTATGAAAGATAAGCTGTTACACTGACATGGTTTGGGAAAACCATAAAGTGTTTTTGTACAGTCAATTCATTGTGTACAGGAAGCATTAAACCATCAAAGTTAAATGATTGTTTATTGCTTATGAATTTCCAATAGTTTCTTTAGCAGGGGGTTTCAAACTTTTTAATGGCAAGGAGCCCTAAACAATACCCTTGTGAGATTCTTTATTTAGGCTTATAATATAATAAAATATAGGCCTAATATAATATAATATAGTATAAAAAAACGAATTTAAGTATTTGAAGTGATATAATATATCAGTTTAAATGCTTCAATTTGTTTACATATTATATTATTATAATATGAAAACAAACTGAAGCATTTAAATAGATCTAATAGCTAAATATTTTCAAGAAAAGTGAATGCGAACTCTTTTATAATCTAACCATCCCTGTAACTCCCCCACACACAAAAACATCTATTTAAACTAATGATGTATTTTGAATTTGCACGCGGGTGGGTGTGTAATTGTTACCGTTCTTTCTTTGTCAACCGTTATTTCCACCACTTTAATCAAACCACTCTTCTTTAAAACATTATGATGTGATTTTATTTCACATGTCTTTGCGTTTCTCGTTGCCTCTCATATTGAGCTATTTGGTCCGCACACACGACTCACTGCCAATCACACGCGCTCACATCGTTCTCTTTCTATGAAACCTGTAAACTGCATTCACCAGTTTTCACTCTATAGCGGTTGACCAGAGCACTGAAATTATTTCTCACTTAAACTACAATCAAATGGATTTCCCCACACATTTCACGTCAGTCCTCTGCGTGGCATTTTATTCTTTTCTGCGCGGCCGCCGCTTCAGAAGTGCGCGGCCGCGCACGCACGCAGCTTAGAGGGAACATTGGGTCAGAGTCATTGTGGGTTTTGATTATTTTGTTGTAGGCTGTAAAGACCATTGAAATAACTGAAATCATTTGGCAAAGTGATATGGAACTTTAATGCGGTCAAGACTTGCCTGGAACTACTTTAGATATGCGTTTCCCTGAAAATAATTGCACACCTTAGAACGTCCGTCAACCAATCAGAATCAAGCATTCAACAGCCCATAGTATAATAATATATAATGTACGTACTATAATATACTGATGGTAACAAGGTTGCACTGTTGAGGTGCTACCAAGTAAAAAAGTTAATTTTGAGCCTTGTATTCATTATAAAGACTGGGATGTCATAGCAACAAACACTAATGCAATGTTCATAAAATAAGATGAAGTAGATCAATTTAGCAGTTTGTGGAATGCAGGGATTTTTAATTATAAAATATGTCAAATAGATATTTTCTATTGCGTTAGGCGATATGTGTTAGAGGTTAAGACAAAATCGTGTGAAATTTATGGATTCCATTTAGTTTGTCAAAAGAAAACTGCTTAATTGAACAGGACTGTAGTGAGTTTTGGGAAATTCCTGCCTTGCCAAGAACATTCCATGTGCCTAACATAGCATTTTAAATAAATGGAAGCATTCCTTCAAGAGAGAAAGACTGACTCACAAAAACTTCACAAAAGTACACTTGTTTCTTAAAAACATCCTTGTTTTTTAACAGAAAACAAATCTACTGACTGTTATGACGAGTGGAAAGATCGTGTGGCTTTACATTCAGCTTTTCAGCTTCCCAGTCTTTTTGTTTCTCTACTCTACTGCACTGTAAAGAGCTGTTGCCTTTTGCTTAAGCGTATGAAAAATTAACATGGACATACTGTATATATATACAAAGTTATCCATTACAATGTTGTGTTACTCCCTAAAAAAGTAACTAATTGCATAACTTAGTTACTTTTTATAGAAAGTAATGCAAGGTTACTTTAGTGTTACTTTCTCACCTGGCCTGGGCTTGCTTGTTTGTTTAAAAAAAAAAAGTCCTATTTTTGGCAAATGTAAAGTCCCTTTTTCTCCAAAAGTAAAATAAATAAACCTCAGGCTGAAGGAAATGCAAGTTCACATCTGTACAGTACAGGGCACAGCTTAAACCATTTTTCAGCTGTGCTGTCATTCTGGATTGTAGAAGAATAGGATGCAGGAGAAGTTCGACTCTTACTTACAATAAATAAATAAAAAATAAACACAAATGTGATGTTTATCTAAAATCATTTTTGCTTATTCATATGGTTGAATTGGATTTATAGAATCATCAAAGGTCTGCAGCAAAGACATTGGTTAATAAAATTTGACTAAAAACATAAAGTATACTTGTGTTATTTAACATAGAATTTTATGTAAACCTGCAATAATTAAAGCATTTCACTGTCTTTATTTATTTTGAGGAATAATTAATCTGTTTTGTGCAAGTGAGATGAGTAAATGCATGCTCACATTTAGTCTAGAACTACAATGACCATCATATTTACACAGTGTACACAATACACAGTACATTTACTCCTGATTTCAAGTAACTTGCATTAATTATTTGAAATAGTAACTCATATATTTTGTTGTAAATTTAGAAGTAATGTATTTCTTTACTGGTTACTTGAAAAAAGTAATTGATTACATAACTCAAGTTTCTTGTAATGCATTGCCCCCAACTCTGTGGTGTAAAGTAACGAAGTACACATACTTTGTTACTATGTAGCTTTTTTCCAGAGGTGGGTAGTATACAGTATAAATAATTAATATACAGTATAAATCACATATTTGAGTTATGTTTATATACAGTTATGTTTATATACAGTATAAATCACATATTTGAGGTCTAAACAACTACATTCTCACCTAAAAACTATAACTAGAATATTGCATTGCAAAGGCTCTTAGCTAATCAGAATAAGACCTAACTAACTTATTTTAATTTAAGAATAATGCAGTGTAGAATCAATAGATGGAGCCGCACCACATGACAATGTTGTAAGGACATTTCAAGCTATTACAATATTTTGACACACTATGTCCGCCATTTAGGCTCCCATATAAATGTAACTAAACTTAAATATCTCCACATAAAAAAAATTAAGTAATAGCAGCTTGAAAATGCTTGCTTCTTTTTGGGGTTCTGATTAGCAAGGATTTTCAAGGATGAAAAAAGATTACCCGGTTAGAAAGTTGTTTTGTGTTGCACCACAAGACTCAATCATTGGTGACAGAATAGTAGAATAGACAGAATATGTTTTTTACAGTTCATTATGAGGACTGTTACACCTCAGGAAATGTTTAAAGAACTACTACACAATTTGAATAGGCAAGTTTGTTGATGGAAAATAGTGTGTACTTTTGTCTGTTCTGCCAAATGGTGAAAATTTAAGAGGAAAAATCGCAGCTTTTAAAGACAGTATGATGACGTCACGTCAATGTCCCATAATACAGTTATGTTATGTCTGTGAGAGTCTATGCAAGTGCAAGGCACTAAAAATCCCAGACCAAACCAGAGAGCCAGTTCCTGCACGCAGCGCAGCATTGTGTTAAAAATTCTTGGCATACACATTTGGAGCCATCAGGCTCATTGAAATATTCCTGTAAAGATATGAGAAACAAATACACAAAATTACTAAAACATATTGAATTGTGAATTGCAAATGGTCACTTTAATAGAAATCACTAAACACAATTGACTAGTTGTTTGTTGTTGAATGAGCTGAACAATTTCTGTATTGAATGTGTATTACTCAAGTAAAATACTGTATCTACATAATGCAATGGCCAGCTTATTCAAGTCTCTAGAAAATCAGCTGTTGTGGCATAGTTGTTAATGCTCATGGCTGGCAACTAGCAAGTTGCTGGTTTGAGCATGATCCATCACTGTTTTTCCAGGGATTTACTTGATATATTCAGGCATTTGTTCTATCTTCATCTCTCTCAGATTGATGCATTCCAGCATATGCAGCACTTTGTGCAGGGGATGCAACAGCAAGCACAACACGCCATCGCAGCCGATGACCAGCAGCACAAACTGGAGCTGCACAAACTAATGGCACGGTAAGTACAACTCACGACCATATCTCAAACCTTTTTTTAACATACAAAACGTATTTAATAGCAAATAAAACTTAATCAAAACTTTAAAATTATTTGTTAATATTAGTCTATTCTTGTAATTGAATTATAATTAAACTATTTTGATTTTGAGATTATTGTATAAAATACATTCTTTAAACAAAATTGGAAGAGAAGAAATTAAACAATACATTTCAATGTTACAATGTATTTTGCACGGTGCACCTGTTACTAAAGTTGCTTGACGGATGGAGAGAGAGAGAGAGAGAGCGCGAGATAGACAAAGTGTTGCATGCGATTGGTTGCTGATCGCTCACTCATCACACACACTAGATTAAAACTAAATTGTATATGAAGAGTTTGGTTCCAAAACGCAATAAATCCATTTAGATTAATTTGAGTATTAATCTTTAGGGATGTGTTTTCTTTACCAAGAAAGTGGAAAGATGAAAACCACTATTTTCTGTTTCAAACGTTCACATAGCATTTGTAGGTCATAATAACAAAAAAAATTAAAATCCAGGTTTTGATTTTCAAAGATTTAGTATAAAAACGGATTATTTTTTTCCCCAAAATGCAATAAATCCATTTAAAAAAATAATCCAAATGCAATTAATCCATTGAATCAATATAAAAGTTTTTTTTTTCATATTGAAACTGTTGAAAATACACAACAACGTAAGTTTATTAGTATAATATTTTTATTAAGAACTGTAAAGAAGATTGAAAACATGTTTCCTCCTCCCGAGTGCCTCATCTTCTTAATCTCCTCACGTAAATGATTCGATTTCGATGCCTTGCGTTTCTTACCCACCGCAGAAACAACCACAGGTTCATCAATGCCTCAAAATTATTCATTTTTTTGTTTGTTTGTTGATCGAAAAGTACAAAATCAATAAGAAAACTAGGAAGCCGGGTGTATTTAAAGCGCTTCCGTTACTGTTTACATTGCGTGGAATGGTGCGCTGTGATTGGTTGAGAGCGGATATATCGCATTCTGCAGAGCTGGCGTTTGTCGCGGTTTGGAAAGAAAGGGAGAAAACATGACAGAATAACACGGCGGATATCGCATTTTACTTAAGATTAAACATTGACTTTTCAATACCAACCAGATACAATACTGATTTTTGCAGTAACTAATTTTTTTTTCAAAATGGCGTTTATCGCGTTTTGGAACCAAACTCTTCATATGTAGCCTAAAAATATGAACTGTTATGTGGATTATGTATACAGTAGCATGTGGTTCCCTACATTATTACAGAAAAATGTCATGTGATTACTGCACTCTGCACTGGAGCAGCTCTAAATGTGAGCTGTTGATGAAATACGATAGAGCAATAGAATGAACAGTGAAAGTGACAGAAACTCATTCAATACATATTAACAGGCATAATTAAGCATGAAAATAACAGAAGGAAATATCTATTTGTTAAACGTATTAAGCCAACTAATATGATTCATATTCTTTTGGTTTCACTACCCAATATTTAAAAAAATTATTATATTTAAAGTATATATAATTACAATTTAAATAAAATATTTAAATGATATATATATATAGCAACATTGGCCAATTGTTTTTATATGAAGACACGACAACTTAGCAGAGCTTTCCGAGCTTCAGACACAGACAACACTGGTTTGCAGCCTAGAAACATCCCGAGCATAGAAATAGAAGAATGAAAAAAGAATATACAGGCAGAGGACAGTCTCTCTGTAAAAGCAAACATCACACAATTCTAGTGGATCGCAAGTAATGATTGAGAGGGATTGTTTTTGTCCAAGTCTATACTTTATTTTTTGGGATAATCCTGCATAGTGCTCCTTTAACCCTCTGGGGTCAGCAAATGCGCCGGCGCGTTTTGCTCGTTTTTTTTTTCACATAGCAGCAAAATAGACTTAAAATACTCTGTCATTTTTGGTCATATAGACTTAAGAAATATGAAAAAATAAACAGTTAAATGTCTTCTTTTTTATGTGTCCACTTACAATCGAAACAAAACATTGTGCTTTTGTAAAATAAAGAAAATAAACAGGGTGTGCTTTCTGGCTCCCCATCATCGTGAACTTTTTTTTGGAGCACGTCTCTAAACTTAAACAAAACTCAGCGAATACTATTCTCCCAGGCATGAGCTATATATCTTTATAATAATTTAAGTGTGTACTTTTGAGTGCGTAATGATATGACGCAGCGCTGCGTCATATCATTACGCCTGCTGCACTCATGGTACGGCAGTAAAGTTTCTTGATTATTACGCGGGAATGAGAGTATAGTTCCTAGCCATATCAGCCTAGAAAATCGCAACTTTACATTTTCCGTCGGTCTTAGTGCACGATGTAACTACAGAAGAGTCAAGTTTTAAATAGGAAAAATATCGAAACACTTTGGTCATTTTTTAATGAGAAATGCTAATGGTCTTGTCCACTTCAATGATGTATGCTAAGCTATGCTAAAAGTGGTACCGCCAGAACCGGAGATCGGCTGAATGGATTCAAAAACGGTAAAACTCAACAGTTTAACTCTGGGGGAGTTGTAAAATGAGCCTATTTCCAAAAAAAGTGGAGTATCCCTTTAAGCAGCAACTTTACGGAAAAGTTTGATGTTAACATTTAAGCTAACAATGTGATGGTCACTCTAGTAAACAGAAAAATTATTTGCACACTCAATTACAAATTGTCCATTTTTGCAATACTTTTCTTTATTGAATGAAATGTATGTTTTTAATGTCTGCATTTCTCTTTATTCAGTAGCATGTTTGCTAAGCTAATGACACAAAGAATTGGGTATAATATTCAATTATTGATTCTTCTAACTACTGTGTGAAATATAAGTACATTTGTGGTTGATTTCAGCCCACATTTTTTAAATTTGGCCAAGATGAGTTATTAGCATGAGGGTGATCCCTTAATTTTGGAACATCCTTATTGTCAAGAGCATGTTATGATGCCCTGAAATGCCCTGAATGCCTTAGGACCTTAAGATAACTGCTTAAGATAAAATAAAGTTTTGAGCTGCAGATCATATCTTCAAATTAATTTGAAATTTACATTAATTTGAAGTCCACACATATAGAACAAATAATGATCACATGCCTTACGACAGTAAACTTTTTTACACTATTTTTTACTCAAACTTCTCTTCTCTTAACAGTAAGAGGGAGTGGTTTGCAAGTAATTTGCCCCTTTTGACACCTGTGTGTTGCTGTGTGTCACTTACTTTCAATGAAGATTCAAGATGGACTTAAAGATACATTTACATTTTTCTTAAATAAATTTAAATATTTCCAAGGTACATTTCTATTTGATTACTAATCATCCACATGAGCCATTGGACCCTGATGATTGCCACTTGGAGCTGAATTTTCATTTGTATCTTTGTTCTACTGTATTTATTTTTGCTATTGCTTGTAATTTGTTCTTGTGTTCTTTTTAGTAAGTAAGTTTATTACTTACCGTTTACTTAGTTGGGCTAGTAGTTTTTGTTGTAGTTTTCTACTGAAGGACCCAAGAGCAGACAGATGTTTAATTAGACTTTATCGAGAACGTTCAAAACCGAAACAGCACAAGCTTCCTGCCTCCAGGCCAACACAAGGAGTGTAGGCAAAAGAGACAGCCAGGCGAGGGTCAACCCAGATATCCATTCGAACAATGACCAAATCTGAATCATCAGCGAAAGAGGAGGACAAGCGGGCAAGCAGATCAGAGCCTGAGATCGGTCAATATAGAATCACAGGCGAGCGCAAGTCAGAAAGTTAGACAGTCCAGAGAAGCGAGCAATACCTGTTGGCCAGTTGCATAAACAGTTAAGACTAGTCTTACAAGTTAGTCATCCAATTTTTTTCTTTAAGACTGTTAATAATTTTTTTAAGTCAGTAACATAAAAACATAGATTGGTCTAATTTGACACAGAACAGTAAGACTGATTACCCCTAACTAACTTCTAGTTGATCATACTAGTTCTTAAGACACAGTCTAAAGATAATGGCTATGTTATGCAACTGGCCCCCACAGGCAGAGCAGGAAGGGGATCTAGAATCCAGAACCAGGAACGTTATATTGGGCAGTCTGAGACCGGTGTGTTCTGTAGGAGACGGACAACCACAGGACAAACTGGGTAAAGGAGAAATGTGAGCAAAACTAGACTGACAGAGTTAACACAGGGCCTGTTAACACCTGTTCACTTCATGCATTTGTACTGATCGGATGGCTATCTGATTTGTTAATACGGTTCCATTTACACTTGGCTACATAAATGAGTCTCCGCAAAACTAATATAATTCTGAACTTTAATTCCCGTGCTATATGCAAATTTATCAGTTCACGTCAACAAAAGTAAAATATCCATATTTAAAACTTTATAAACTATAATCACTGGCTTCCGGCAATGGCTGTACACATTCACAAAGTAAGAATAGACTTCTCTTGCGGAAACCACGTAACTCTCTCGTGAATGTGAGTACGGCCGTTGGGCATTATTCAATGCCTTTACAAAGCTGTGAATATTATAATATAACTCCAATTGTGTTCGGTTGAAAGAAGAAAGTCATATACTCCTAGAATGACTTGAGGGTGAGTACATTATGGGATCATTTTCATTTTTGGGTGAACTATTCCTTTAATGCAGTGACATTCATTGCTTTTTCAGATCAGCTTGGGCTGAATTATTACTTTGATAATGTATTCTTCCATTGATTTCTGAAGATGTTCTGAAAACTACTACTTCTGTCTCTGAAAAGCTCCATATTCACACTTTTTTATGATTTTAAGTGGTGTTTTGGGTGTTTAACTTGGTGACTACAACACATTCACATCACCACATCGGTAAAAAGTGAGTCACTTTATTTTAAATCGGAAGTACATCTCAAAGCACAGTGCAAGTAGTCAATTCAGGGCTGAACAAATAAATTGCTTAAACAACAGTTGATGTGCTTTAAACTCTGAGGAAGTTTCCTGGCAGTCTGGGCTC